>NC_051196.1:6849809-7212309 GCF_015220075.1 Falco rusticolus
TGACATAAATAAGCATCCTTTATTGAGGATAACAAATATACATATTTAAAATTAAGCGAGTGTTTGAATGCTTCATTGAAGGAAGAAAAAAACCCACAAATCTCATTATACTTTCAATAGAGATTATTTTTGCAGCACGCAAAGATAGCCAAAACATAGCACTTTGATACCAGGGCAGTTCCAATTTCCATTCAAAAATCATATTTGCAAGTCAGGCTTATTTTCATAAACTGATCTCACATCAGAAAACCATGTTAGAATTCACTGAAATTGTATTTACCTAATGAGCAGATTCTACCTTCAATAGCCCAGGATCTTCTCTGGTTATTTTAGAGGGAAAAACGTGTAAGCATTATGTTCTGTCAAAGATAAAACCCGAACTTGCCATATTTTAGCTAAGAAGCTGCATAGATCTGGGGAAATAAGCATGTTGTTGAAGGAAGTCCCAAATACTGTTCTGATTGAGTCATTCAGTCATCGCCTGTTTTTCTAATAGCGTCCCTAATCTATGAGCCAGTTTGTTCACTCAGAATAATAATCACAAGAGATGTTATGACAGAAGGAACCTAACAACTATCAGGTACTAAATATTAGAATTCCCCAATAATACCCATTTCACTTCACATAAGCAGTAAAAACTCTCATTCCATATTCCAAACCAACCCAATCCGCCACATCTGTAAAGCCCAAGTCTGGGCTAGAAATTTCACATGATCAGGCTTCATTCTGCCACCTGCCAATCTGTAAATAACACAGCAGCCATTGCAGCTCTCCACAGACAGGTACAGGGCTTCTCTGGGCTCCAGGAGAGGCTCCCAAGATTAGGACCTATTCTATTCTCTTTCAGGGGAAAGCAGAGATAACATCATGGGACAGCTAGAAAAAAACTTAGTATGACCACTAGAAAACAGGGGTATAAACATGTCACACTGAAATCATAACTACTGAACCCTTGCAGCCAATAACATAATTTTAGATCAAAGTATACTGAACTTTTAGAAAGAATTCAAATTCTGTTAAAGATCAAAGAGTCTGGGAGAAAGAAAATGCTGTTTTGAAGGACAATGCCTTGCTAGACACTAGAATGAAATAGTGGCGTACTGGATTCTCTCCTGAACCCTGACCACAGTGCCCTCTCCCTTTCCAACAGCACTAACAGAATAAATGTAATCTGCTTGGAAATCTAATTTAAAGTAATTCAGATTGTAAATAAAATATTAAAATGGAACTATTTTTACAATATTTCAGCTCTACAGCTGACACAGAACAAAAGGAAGAAATAACTGAATATGTTTCTATTAGGATTGGGTGCTCTTTCAGCCACCTCTCACAGTACAGCTGTGTCTAGCTTCATTGGGCTGCAGGTAGAGCCCTGGTCACATTCTTCTCACCCTTGGGAAACTTGCAACAAGACTGAGCTAGCGCTGTAAGCAATGATAGAGACTGGTAGCAAAAAGCCAGTTCAAAGTCTGTGTTACATCTCTCCCACTAAATTTAGTGTATTTTTTAAATTTACTTTGACCGACATCTGATGAAGAAGGTAAGCCATACAAAACCAGACTCAGTAAAAATGTATTATGTCACATGCAAAGCCAACAAGGATCCTGGGCGGAAAAGGAATAATCAGTGCACATAATTCCTAAAAATAATCCATACATTCTATTCTTGCTTATCACTAGATAATAGCCTCCAAACAAAAAGTTCAGGCCAATATCTCTTACACATTTTCTTTTGCTTTCTACATGTATCTTGGAAGAAGAGATGTTCTAGTAAAGATCAAAACTTCATCTTGAACTGAGTCTCTGGTGTGCTAAGAACCACTGTTCTTACCACTTCCCATGAACAAAGAGCATGCTACAGGCTTAGTTTCACACAAGATGTGTGAAATGTGCCTTGCAATTCAGACACATTAATCATATGACATACAGAAGTCTTACTGTTCCCCGGTGAAGTCCTTCCACAAGATCAAGACCTAGCTGAGCTAAGAACTGTTCCACATCCCATACTGTCCCATATTTCACTATAGGTCTTTACAGTTACAAGTACTCTCAGACTGCCTAGACACCTAGATGTTCTGCTCACAGTGCCTGCTCTGCAGCTCTGATGTGTCTTCACAGTCCCAAAAGAACTAGGTTACCCTTCATATGTACATGATATTGCCCTTGAATACACGTTTAAAATTAGTTTCCACCTTGCTTTTCTTTCCAGGCACTGTTACATCATTCTTGGAAGTTACAGTGACTGGCTGACAATTTTAGAGAACAAATTTTACATTTGACATTCAGATCTCAAAGAGAACATATATGTTTAGAACAGCACTCAGACTTCAGCAGAGCCATGTAGAGGGTTTTTTTAAGTCTTTTTCTAAAACACTTTTAAAACTGCTTTGCAAAGTATTTTTTATCATGCATCCAGGGAATTTTAGCAACACATTTGCTTCTATTTAACTGTTGATTTCCACTCAGATCTTCTCAGGTCCAAAAACCTGTTCACCATGAACTCAGTAGATTCATTAGTCACATCACTTAAGCTAAGGTAGTTTTACAGCAAAGTAGATCCAAACTACCTTATAGATGGTCCTTGCCACAGCAGAATGCTATGGCTTCCCAACTCATGCACAAAGCCTGCAGGGTGTCTCTTTGTCATCTCCATTGCTAGCCAATATGGACTAGTTGCCCAGCTGCACCAGAGATATTGGCTAGGCTTTTATTTGCCTGTGGATTATATCCTTGGTTGTCTTACTGAAAAGCACCATTAACCAGATGTAAAATACAGAAGTCGTTACAAACCAAGATGAATGGCCAAGGTAAATACAAGGCAGTACCTACTCCAAAGCCTGAAGGATTTTAAAGGAAAGTGCAATCCTGTTTCTGTTCTGAACAGCTGGCACAAACCATGCTGCTTAAAAAAAAGGGGGTGTGTGTAAAGCCATATCAGTCATCTTTCAATGAGCTTGAACAACTGATCTTTCTTAATTCAATTGTAAATCTTAATCCATGTTACTTAAGAGGTCTTTGTTATATCCCTTCCTATCTCTCCCTATTATTTTTCCTGCAACTCTGAAATACCATTTATTGGTATAGGCTTACCCTGACTGGCTTCCTTTTAGTATTAGAAGTCAGCACTCATAGCTTTCTTTAAAAACCTAAGGGGGAAAAGGAAAGAAAAAAGCCAGTGTCATCTCTACTCAAAATTACTTCCTTTTCCATTAACAATTTCAGCAATTGCCATACTTTGTGTCTTTTCTTTTTTTTTTCTGTGAGAAAAATCAATTGTAATTACATGAGTACATCCCAATTACCTGTCTTTTTTCAGGATGAAAGTCTTCATCTGATTAATTCGACTTCTATGTCCTAATGCCTTCTCCAGTGCCCTAGGTCCTAGGTGCCTTACCTTCTTCATACATTTTGTAGCAAGTTCTTCATTTTGACTAGTTCATACAAGACAGAAATCATTCTAGCAAAGAAGTGGCAAAAATTAGATGCAAGTGTGGGTTTTTATGTTCTAAGAACCTTGAGGGGAAGATGAACCAAACGGGAACAGCACACAATTTTTACTCAAAGTAACATCAACATCGTTTGCAATAAAATTTACATGGCAAAGCCAGTATAGTAAGGGTGCAGGGTTTGCTTCTCAACATAATCTGACATAACAGCACAGAAGTGCCATGTGCTGGGAAATTCAAAACTGCCAGTTCCCTGAGGCACAAGTCTTCAATACTCCTCTGAATAAGGGTAAAAGCAATTTTTAAACAGCCTTTAAACACACGCAATAAATTTCTCTAACAGGAAGTCAGGAGACATATGGCTTCATCCATGAGTATTTCCTGGGTGAGATCCTGTGACTTGTAACCCAGTTCTTCCAGGATACAGCATGAGATGGGAGCAATCTTTAGTGAGTAACAGAAAAGGTGTCTTATGCCTTTTAATAATTCTGCTCAGAACAAATCTAGTATCTAGCTAAAAAATAAATAGCAAACCTATTCTAACAGATCTGATTCAGCTTCTCTTTCATTACAGTTCCTTCCTCAACATAGACAGTAATACATCATATTTGGATCAGCCATGAAGTTCACATCATACATTTAAGGCAGCTTCTTACTCTTGAGTGATTTAATTTTGCTCTCACACCCTGTGCTATAAAACGAAGATAAAAATCTACTTACCTACCACCACATAATGGTTGGATAAATGCCATTGTAATGATGCTACCTATTATCATTAAAACAAGCAGTCATTTATCCAGAAATTATGAGAGTGTATCTTATACTGAATAGTAACCTAATCAACAGAAAATCCTGGTGGTGACTTAATGGGATCACTTCCAAAATATAGTACTGCAACAGTGACAAAGCATGCACTTAATAAGCAGCCTCTTCTGCCTAAGGACTTTTGCACCTATGAAAACAATTCCAAAATGAATAAGTAAACAAACTGGTCCAACTTGTCATTCTCCCAGTTACCTGATCATCTTTTCTGCATCCAGCCTCTCCTTGCAGGTCTAAAATAATTCTGGCATGGCCAAAATTCAAAGGATTCAGTGCTTTCAATGAAATGTTAAAATAATGGAAAAAAAAGGGGCAGAGGGTACTAAATTAGTTAAAGATGAAAATTTTCTAGGAACTCAGATCATCATCCTCATTAATGACACTTTTCTGATATTATCAGACACTTGAATAGGCATGCGACCTCAAACTGAAATCTGAGCTCAACAGCACTAGGTAGGCAGGAACATTATCAGGAACAGTATTCATTCAGTTCTCTTTGACACTACGAGTCAGTTATTTCTAAATCCCTTTCACCACTACTATTTGCAATATATGACTCCTGAAAAAAACAATAAACAGAAGATGAGACACACAGCCTCATTCCCTACAGAAGTGTATAGACCAGCCTCATAGTAAATCATGTATTCTTTAGAGAAATCTGCTATTCCACACACACTGTAACATGACAAGGACCCCATTTTTTGAGGGGTTTGATCTGCTTACAGCTTATTATTAATGTCCATTTATTTTTGGTGGTGCTACTGTTAGCATTACCCAAGTTTAACATTAAAATACGCTTCATAAAGACTTCCTTCCCACCTACATGACATACATCTAGCATTCCTCCTGTTCTCACTCCCCTCTCGTACACCTTACAGCCTATTCAAACTATTGTGTCCAGGCCCAGACTGCGACTGCATCAGGAGCCATGCTTTCCTTCTGTTCCTCTTTGCCCCCATGTACACACACTGTTCCTTACTTTCTCTCCAAGTTTTTCAGGCTGATACTGTTATTATTCAAGCAGTACTTCCAGGGCAGCAGGAGTAGAGGGCATTTTTCCTCCACTCCCCATGCTGCTCTTACATTAGATGTTGCTTACGGTTTTTGAACTAATACAGCTAAAGCAGAGGGTCTATCCTGTAGGAAAAAGCCCTCCCACTATCCAGTTTTTTTGTGAATAGACAGATAAATGCTCAGATAACCTAAAGTTTTTAAATTAAATCTGGTTGACAAGTAAGAGTTCTGTATTTAGGAGAATGCTTAAGTTGTGCATAGCTTTCACCCTCACAGGCCTACTTTCCCGAATCAGCATCTGCAGTCCTAAACCCGGGGTAGATTTTGGGCAAGCCTCACCCAGCAGCAACGGAAACTTTGCTGTAATTCCAGCCTCCACTGGGTGCCACTATTGCATAATGCAATGTGTGGATGGATTATGCTGCGTGAGTCAACCAACTGGCAAAACCGACTTTCAACTTGCACTTCACTCTCGTGAAGTTTTCAAAACCATATTCAGAGAGTTATCGCCCATTTTTTATGTCCTTAAAATACTGTATGATGATCTTTTTAGAGACAGAAATACAAGGAGGATGTAATTACTTCTAGATCACTACAGCTAAAAGGCTCAAACACAGAAGCGCTCTGATTCTTTCCTGATTTTGTACTTGAATAAGTCTTTTAGCCCCGTCAGTGGATCTGTTCCTCCATGCTGACTGATAACCAATTTAGCACCCTATTTTGACCTATCGTTTTTAACCTCTGAAAGGATAATTGTCACATGGCTCTGAGCAACTTGCTCTAGTTGAAGATGTTCCTGCTTACTGGCAGGGGGAGTGGACTAGAGTACCTTTAAGGGTCTCTTCCAACCCAAAGTGTTCTCTGATTCTATGTCTCCACCTAAAGTGTTTTGATGAAAGCTTAACCATCACAAGGGTAAAACCTTACCACAAAACCATAGGTGACCTTAACAACGCTCAGTGAGTGTTCTTAAACTATGTGCACATCAGGATGGCAGTAATGCTGAAAATGTATTATCAGCCAACTTTTAATTTAATGGCAATTAAGTATCAGTTCTATGGAATCGATATAATTGATCATCAGTGGATAGCCGCAATTTGCTAGATACCAAATTTCATTCATGGAATCCAAAAATACTGAAGTTTAATGTTATGAATCACTTTTGAAAATTCTGGCCCGACAATGTACTCACCACCTTTAGTCTTTTTCACAACATCCCTGCTAGTGCATTTTGCATTTTTCCTTTTCCCAGCCCTCCAATAAATAAAGAAATAATACCAAGACTTAATTTCAGTCTTTTCTAATGAAAGATCTTGAAAGCTTACACTAAACATGAAAAATTCTTACAGGCAAAACACTGTTAGAAGGCAATTTCTGCTATCCTTCCATACTGGAATCATTTGTCGTATTATTTGACAGATCTGACATAATCACAATTGTTTCAAGTTGCTGAAGACAGGGGAAGCAATGTCTCAGTGTTTATGAAGCCTACCTTTATAACTTGTGGCCTTTCTTCTCACTCCTCTCAATACTCTTGTCTGGTAGACAGTGGCATTAATAAGTACAGAAATTTCTATAGCTATTGTTCTTTGAAAGGATCATAGCCTTTTTCTAGCAGAAATCCAAAATAATTTCTTGAAATTCTGTTATATTCTGACACAGATTTTCCTGCAAAAAGAGGCTGATGTGACTCTGTCAACATTGGTTGTATTATTACAGATGGACAAAAAAGGACAATGTGTAAGCAGTTGTCTGGAAGTACAGGCTCCTTTAGAGCAAAGAAGATATAACAGGAAAAGAGAAAGGAAAAGACTATATGACAAACCAGGGAAATCAACAGAAGCAAACAGCAAGTGGACCAAATCTTAATCAGGCCCCCAGGTTCTTTCACAGCCAGCTAGACCTCTGGCATCATGCCGCAAAACATATCTATGGTTCAGGTCTGGAGGCAACAGACAAGCCCAGTGCCCCGAAGTCTGGCCATACCTGCATCACTGAGAAACTCACACGTGGCTGTTTGTGGCTAAGGAGAACAGCAATTCATTTGGTAAACCACTAAGTTCAAGACGTTCACCCAGGGCAGGAGATGGAAGTACTTGTAAAAGGAGATTGCACCAGAGGCAGCATTTCACTTTACTATACAACAACGCTGCTAGGGCTTTCTTCCCAGCAAGCAGGCTGTTGTTCATCAGAGATGGCAAACTCTGCAGGGATGACTATCACCCAGATGCCAGTTACCTCATCCTCTTTCTGCATTAAATCATGACCACCCCTTCGCATGGTGAGATCTGTTAGCGGCGTTTCATTGCACAGATGCTCATTATCTTCTATGTCCTCCGTTCTTTCTGCCAGCTCTTCGGCAGAGGCCTGGCTCCGGTCATGGTAATCTACAAGGACTGTGTCCTGTTCGCCCTGGAAGCAACTGGAATTATCATAGACAGGACGGTTTTCAGGTCTCTCTGACTTATTGCCACCTGTATGATGAATTTAAGCTCTGTGACAACAGTGTGCTTTCTTCTTTGGGTTTTGTGGATGCCAGGGATCTGCTAAAAGCAACTGCTTTACTAGTATAGCAGAGCTTGATGCTAGGAGTGTGGTATAAATGATACCAGTATAACTAGGTTTATTTTCACAGTGCCCATCAGAGATACGCTTGTTTTGCAGCAAATAATCGTCTTTTCTCTTTTTCTTCCTCATTTATATCTGCCTGGATCTGGAGGATGACAGCCTCTTTTAGCATTCATGCAAGCAGCCACCATATAGAAAAACACACACAACAGGTTTATTACGGACAGGTTTATCACTAAGTAATGCAACTATTTATGTGCTTACTGTCATCCTGCTGTGTACAGTGCGTGTTTTTGACCGTGTGCTGTTTCCCACCCTGTGTGCTTGTCACCAGTCAGAGGACATGGCTGCAAAGACATGCATGGAAGCTTAGCAAAGAAACTACAGAACCAAAACCATTAAGCTTTCCTAATTATTAATTTTATTTTAAAAACATATTAATTTTCTAATTCCATTAGCTCTCCTAATACCGAAGAAAGAGCTCCTCCTGAAGGCAAAAACCAGGACCTGTGGCTCTTTTAAGTTATCTGACCTTTCCATGTGTTTGCATTGCATATAAGAAGATAACACTTTTTAAAATTGTACGTGCACTATATTGAGCCCTAAGCCCAGAAAAAGGAATACACAATCCAAGGAGTTCAGTTACAGAAAAGCAAACGAAAGTGCAACGACGTGGAGGAAGTCCAGCATGCGGGCAAGGCAGCAGTATGTGCTGGGGAACGACAGCAGGGTGATTTCTTGCCAGAGAATTGGCACGCTGCTTGGCATCGCTTAGAGTGAGTCATGGATTTCAGTGTTCAGTGGCAGACTATGATGGTCACTGCTTACGTTGCATTACATTGGTAAGAACTCTGCCCACACCGTTTGTTTCTCTCCCAAACAGCTCGATTGATGTGCAGATCTCTTCATGATGACATTTTCACCCATTTATGTCTGTTTCAGGCCTAATCCAAAGCCTGCTGGTGTGACTGAACGTTTCTTTCTAACTTCTGTTTGTCTCCATGACACGCTTGTGCATCCCTACGAGAATCCTAATGCCATCTTGCCTGTCTTTGTTTAAACGTGGGCTTATCTGGATCTCAAAAATTGGGCATTACTGTCATGAATGCTTCAGAAAACTGGGTTTGGAAGGAAGGCCAAACTTTGTGCTTACATACAACCCATGAAGCCACCTCTTGAATCTTCAGATTCAAAGAGGAATCTAAAATGTCTATGTGTGAAGAAGCTGACCTTTTCTATTAAATGTGCCATCATGTTCTATGATGTCATTACTGTAACTAAACAGAGCATTTAGAAAAACAAAACACTGCTAACAGTTGCCCATGTTTTAAAGGATAAAACTGGATAACTGGCCCTGCCCAAGATTAGCAAATCCCACAGGGTGTTTCCCTAAGAGACAAAGTCTTATAAGAAACAAACCTCTTACAGTGTTTGACTGTAAAACATGCAGGAAAGATGACAAATCTTGGAGCTTTGTTAATTTTGTTAGTATCTTAAAAATTCTTTTCTTGGGATTGAAACTAACAGTTCATTTCAAATAAAAAATCCTGCACTTGGTGACATGAAAATAAGGTCAACTGGCAGTTATATACAAAGTATAAAGGGGGTATACATACATGAGGAGATAATGTCGAAGGCCTTACAGTAGTCCAGATAGATGGCATCATTAGCTCTTCGCTTGTCCACTAATGTTACTCCATCACAGAAGCTCACTAGGTTGGTCAGGCAAGACTTGCCCTTCGTGAAACCAAGTTACTAGGGAACCTTTCCCACACCTTCTTTGTGAGAATAAAGTAACAAAGATGAGCTCTTGTAAAACCTAGAAAGACTTCTAACTTCTTACTTCCACCTGCTAGTCCTATAGGGATTCCTTCTGCAAGACCTCATCTCAGCTGACAATCCTTGTCAGATCAAACTTTTACTTGAAGTCTAAAAGCTAGTGGAGTTAAACAAAACTAGCTATGCACAACAAGGTCTAAGAGACAACCTTCAGGCCTCCAGACTTCTTCCAAATTAAAAAAAAAAAAGAAACCAAAAAAACCACCCAGTTCAAGTTTCCAGCTCAGGTTTATGTCAGCCCTAATTAATCTGTGGACCTATCTACCAAAACTCAAGCTGGAGGGGAAAGCCTGCCATACTATGACATGTGGCAAAGTATCTCTGAAAATTGAGACTGATTTTGCAATCAGTAAGCCCTGATCCATACAAAAGCTTGCTCGTCCATTCCCAGGAACTGCAAATGAACAAACTGAAAGCCCTCTGAAAAGGAAAAGCTCTAGACAAGGGAAGGGAACATCAGTGAAAGAGCTATTGTCTGGGACCTAAATGATAGGTAAGAGAAGAAAGTTATAGTAAATATATATGCAATGCTGTTAGGTGTTTAGTTTTTCAGAAACAGGATTATCATCTTAAACAGATGAGATTTTTTTTCCAATAGCTCTTTAAATGTTTTCAAAGATACTTTATGAAACATTAAAGTTTTAGTATAAATCAGGCAGAATGCCAGATCTAAGTGGCTTCCTGCAAACAAAGCAAAAAAACCTAAGCAAAACTAAGCAAAAAAAACCATTATACTGACACATAAACATGCCTCTGCATCACCTGCCATTAATTATTGTTTAACCTTCACTTTTTTAAGAAATACATGGAGACTCATACATATCATGAGTGAGCTTCAGCTAAGACATATGGCAGCTTTTAGTTCGTTACAAATGTAAGGTAAGAAGAAACTTACACAACTGACTTCCTTTGGTTTTGTTAGTAGCACACGCAGGGTACTTTACCCGAGTAATTCAATACTTTCAGCTCTGATTTAAAATGCACATCACAAGGAAAGGATACTGAGTTTCAGCTAATTAGTTAATTAGCTTACATTGTGTTTGAATTCCTGTTTCATTTTTATAACTAGCTCTAGGAAAAAAATTCAGCTCCAGCAACAGTTAGCATTTAGCCCATGTGACAGAGTCAGAATATACCAATACGGACAGGAAAACCCTGAGACAGTTTTGTTTATATAATGGTGCTCAGGTGGGAAAGTTAAACTGCTAGCTGCTCATTTAAACCAAGCAAATCCACTGGTAGAAAGTTTAATAGTGGCCAGTTTGGAATGGTCAAATCTATTATCATAAAAGTTTCCTGTATGTACTTTTACCCTGTTTTGTAAAGTGTTTTCTCACTTTGTTGCAGTGACAGATACTAGAAAGGAGGAAAGAGAAAAGTTTTGAACCATGTATTTTGACCATAATTTTGGCAAACATTGGGATAAAACAAACAAAAACCACAGGCAACTGTCTATCTATAAAATGAGATTTTGCAAAATACAAATTTGTGAATGTCCTTCGCAATAACAATATTTAGAGATTGTACATTTTGGCAGCACTGCTGGGACCCAATTTGCAAAGGTTTCTTAGTACCTGCAGCTAGAAGATTTGCAGCTCAGACCTGTGTCACAGCAGGACTCTTACAGCCTCTGCCTTGGCATGTGTGAACACTGATAAAAGTGCTGTAATGCAAGAGGCTTGTTAACCCCATGTTGAACCCAAGGAAGGGTAGTAACACAGGTGTGCAAGAATCACAAAACTGGTTTTGGAAAAGAGCCAAGATCTAAATTGAGTGTAAGCTGAGGTTTATGTATTTTGCTAGTTTGAACTGCTACTAAAAAACAAGCCCAGGAAAGTGGTCAAGTTGAGAAGCTAACTCAGAATATGGGTTCTCTAGTGAGGAAAACCAATCTTCTGCAGCACTCTCACATCCTGACTCTCACCCCAATAGATGACCAATATCCACTACTGATCAAAGCAAGCCAGTCACTTTGTCTAGCAGCCTCCATCATGTTAACCCTTAGGTATGATTAAGATCAGCTCATTTATGGATGAGTTAAAAATTCCAACAAATGGAACATACAGAGCATTCTGTTTCCAACTGGCATGCCCCAAAGAAAAGAAATATAAATCACCTGGCACCAGGAGAAATAATTTTTTACTTTTGAGGGGTTCAGTACTTCTGTAAATGCAGTTTTATATTATATATTTATTCCTCCTATATTTATATGAGGAATTCCATAGCTGCAGTTAAGAAAGGATTTTTCTCCTTTTGCTTTCTAGTAATGTGCATCTGTAAGAGTTCAGTCCTTCAGAATTAAATGTGTGTAAAAATTTTGAAAGCCAATATTATGCAAGCAAGAATAGATATACAAGAAACCATACAGAGCACTAGAAAACTCCAAGAGTCATAGTTAATTAGTAGGAAAATAAACATGGCAGACACCTTAGAAGGGAAAATAATGCCAGTACTGAATTCTCAGGCTCCAAAGGCATTTAAATCTCTGTTATGCAACCAAATGTATGTAGGTATGCTTTCATTCCTGCAGAGGTCTCTGAAATCAGTAGGGTTTTAGACAAGCTCTGGAGGCTCTGAGCAATAAACGCTTTGGACTTTTCTAGTGAGTCATAAAACCCATCAACAATACTGAGTCATGAAGTCCACAGCAGGATAGGTCAGTTAGACTAGCATATCTAATTTCAGCAGAGATTTTTGTGAGGGGGGAATTATCTAATGTGTCTGTCTATTTAATAAGTATTTCCACCCTCTTCTCTCCTTACATTTTATTGTGGCTACAGCTAAGCTATTTAATGCATACAATGTAAGCATATTCAGTATGTGTGTTTACATATGGATACAAATGCAGCTATGCGAAGCAACAGTTTCCTGCTGAGTGAGAAGAAATATTATGAAAGCTGCTCATCTGTTAGGTCTTTCTGTAAGGCTGTGTCTTTCCAATTTCTTTTCTGCCTCTACCAGGGAGAAGAGGAATATCTGAGGTCCAAAATA
Source organism: Falco rusticolus (assembly GCF_015220075.1). Lineage (NCBI taxonomy): Eukaryota > Metazoa > Chordata > Aves > Falconiformes > Falconidae > Falco > Falco rusticolus. Next base: position 6,862,489 of record NC_051196.1, read on the forward strand.
GCTCTCTCCCTGCACTCTTTTTAAATGCTTCAATTGATTCTCATTAATCTCTGCCTTCAGTTTAGGAGCTGAGTAAGCTTCTTCTTTCATCTTAAAATTAAATTTGTTAGATAGATTATTATTATTATTATTAGGTAGGGAAAACCCACCTGTCATTTGATGTATTGGCTTCTGTTCCTTCAGACGTCATCCGTGGATCATTTGCTGCCCTGATCATTGTCATTGCTTTAAGCAGTATTTTAAATCATTACAGAAAAATCATCATCTGGTGATTTCCAAATTATTTTTCGTTTATAAAATTCTCTTAACATCCTGACTTTTGAAACATAAATCTATAGCTATTTGGAGTGCTTTAAATAAAATACTTAGTGAAATATAAAATCAATAGATGGCATAAAATACCAACATAACTGACCGCAAAAACCATGTGTAAATTATATGGAAGCCAAACTAGTGCAGAGTGGTAACCTGGCACCAGCTCAAATTTTCAAAATGAAGTTGGAGGGAATGACAATCTACAGGCAGTGCTCCAATTTGATCTTGCACATTGAAGTGTACACCTCAGTAACCTGGCATACTCTGAGGTCTTTCCTTTTCAGCTTTCAAAATCTATTTCAAGGAAACTTATCTGTTTAAAACAAGAATAAAAAAAATCTGAAGACTGACTCTCTTCTGCAGCTCAGATAAAAAAATAAAGGTGTATATAAAGGCACAGCTGAGGGACAGATGAGAAGTGAGGTTGTTCCTCCTACAGTGACTACATCATATCAGAACCAAATGCCAAACTACACTTAATCTCATCAGCTCTCACTATGTATGAGCACTGTTCTGGAGCCATGAAAGAAAAAATACAACAAAGCAGTGGCAAGATTTACTCTCAACACATAATTAATAATACCCAAATGCCACTGCAATGCCTTCTCCTGAGCAGGTCTTTCTGAAACATGAAAAATCCCAAATAAAACAGGGCTTCTTTGACTGTTACAAAATTTTTGCATGTGGACGTGTTGATGAAGCAATATGCCACTTTAAGCACAGGACAAAAGGAAGCAAAGCCTAAATCTGTGGATGACCATGGAAGGACTCACACTAAAGACAAAAGACTTAGGTTAAAGGACAACTCATGCTTTTGTTGTTAACTTATAGATTCATATGTCAGCTCATAGTCTGCCTGCTATGCCTCTATTGAAAAGACAGACAAGGTTTATCAGAAAAGATCTTGTACCTATTTGACCTGATTCTGAAAGTTTTGCTTTCTTCCACAGCACTACGCGTTCAGTCATCACCAAATGAGTATTTACTCTGGGAAATGCATTGCAGAGTAAAACCTCAGTTGTGAACAGATCCACAGATGTGCATCTCTCTTGACATTTTTAACAGGTAGTGGTTCTCTTGTTTTGGAATGATGTTACATGCTTAAGGCTAAGCACATCTATATATGCTTGCAGAGTCTGGGCCAGGCCTGATACCTAAATAAGGATCTAGTGGTAAACAACAGAATCTGTGTCCTCCAAAGGCAACTATTCACCAACTCCTTAGATAAGTCTTACATCGTCCTACTTCACCAGTATTATCAAAATGTTTATCTTTAGTGCTACATTTGCTGGCTCCTTTCTTCACTTTCTCCTTCTTCTAAAGTCTGTAATATGATTAGAGTGAAGCAAGGTTTGTAAGGAGAGGTAATATTTTTTACTACAGCAACTGATACATGCCTCCTTAGACCATCAGGGCTACGATACCACAACCACTATGATTTAACTAGTCATTTTAACAGAATTGGAATAATGGCAGTGACCTCAGCCAAAGCATTTTGTGTATACTTTTTCCTGCAGAGATTTGGCAATGTCCCATATACCTGCACTAACATGTCTGTATTTATTCAATTCCATGTCTCTTGAGTAAGTCCATGAAAAAAACCCTTGCTTTTCTCTTTGTGCGATACTGGGTACTACAATAAAGCAAATTTTAGTCTGCTGTGTAACTAGCAGAAGGTTTTCAATGGACCAAATGATAATCCAGAGATTAGTCACCATTTGATTTGAGGGTTTTGTTTTAGGTTGTTCTTAGGGGTTTTTGTGGGGATGGCTTTGTTTGGATTTTTTTTAAAACATGTTTTCACACTGGTTTTCAGTATGAAACATGTCCCTTCCATGACTGCCAAAACATTTTGCCCTAGAACTGCAGACTGTCACATCTGAAGATGGTCAGATTCTGCAACAACCTAAGAAGTCTTGCTACACTTGCCTGGGATTGTGCTGAAAGAAGCTGCATTTACTAATTACATATACATAGCTGTGTAATCAGGAGGTAAAACTTGAAAAGACACCTAATATATACGATGCCAGCAGTTGAGGAAGGGCAGTTCCTGCACTCTCAGATATGATTTAATGAATCTTGCAGAGGCTTTGACAGAAATGTAATTTGCCAAACCCAGCACATTTTTCACTGCCAATTAATTAAACAGCCTTACTGAGAAGAAGTGTCCAGTAAATTAAAGAGCTGCAAGCCTAGAACTTTACATTATCTAATTGTACCACAAACTCAGCTACTGAAATAGATTTGCCTGCTTATCAAAAAGGCTATGTGAAAAGCAGCTTTCAAAAATGTTGTTCCCCACACTATTCCTTAAGGCTGACTTATATTTCCCTCTCATTGTAGCTCTTCATTCTCCTGTGACCTACACAATTTCCCAGCTGACAGCAGTGGGACAACAGTTTCCAGCTCCAGCTGTCAATGACACCAAGTTCCAACGTGCTCTGCACTACATGTCAAAAATTGCCTGGATTAGTCTTTAGAAGGTTATCCTCCTCTCTCAAAATTCAGAAGACAAATCTATTTATTCATTCCTGTTTACTATTTGTAACTTCACAAGCATGATTTCAAAGTCTGGCAACAAATGGACACGGAAGATGAGCCAAAACAATGTTCTTGAAGGGAAAAAAGTACATTATGCAAACCAGAAGAAGACTTAACTCTCCAGCCAAAGGGTTGTAAAAGGATCACATCACTTGAACCCTTTCCACCTAAATCATCGCACATGCTTTTAGTGCAGAAGCCTGTGTTCTGTGGTTTTAAGCATGCAGTAATAAAGTTTCTAGTCTCTTTCCAAACATGAAGCTTCATGTGTTTTTCCTGTAAACAAGCACTACTTTGGGAAACAAACAAGAATGTTTTGTGACGGGGAATATCAGTGTCGAGAATGTGTTTGTCAACAGCACCATGAAAAATCAGTAAAGGATTGTAACTTTCCATGTTACCTGTTTTTGTCAGAAAGAGACAAGAGATGGGCCCCTTAACAATTTATCACCTTCCAATAACTTCTAAAAGTCCTGAATCTTGCTGCTAATACCCAGCCTCTCCCTATCTCGCTCAGGAGACAGAGTAACATGAAATTTGACTTTCCACTAATTAAAACTAAATTTTGGAAACTATGGGATTTTTTAAAATATTTTCTTTAAAAAAAATGCTTAATCTTTTAAGCTCTTAAATTTAACTCATTTCATAATAAAATAGGCATACAATTTTTATCATTTTACAGGACCACCTAATCCCCTGTTCTGAAACTAACTGGGTGCAAAACCACTGAAATACGCCATAAGAATTTTTTCATATATTAACCAGAAAAAAAATAAATTTTAACAAAAAGCTCTTCTCTGAAAAGTCAGAGAGGCTAACAGGCTGAGGCAGACCACTGCACTTCCTGAGATTTTCTCATTGCTGGAAGTCATGTGAATAAGCTGCTACTTGCCATAATAAAAATCAACATTTCACTGCTTCTCAGAAAGCTGCACAGTACTCTTGCACTTACAAGAAGCAAACATACAGACATGCTTCTAAAATGTAGCAACCTATGAGTCTATCCTTCTTAATCACTGGCAACCTCACACCCCTTTTCTAGAAGACTGTTTACTATTGTTTTGCTTCCCCTGGTATTTTGCATTTGGAATATTCAAATATGAAGACAGCAATATAGTTCATTCAGATCAGGCAAATTTGCAGTCACTTGTATGGTACAAAGTTATTTCCATCATATGCCAGGTACTATGAAAATAAAAACATCCAGAATTTTGGAGCATTTACATGCTGTGACAATGAAATCCATGGGCCACTAGCTAACTTCTGTGTTCAGATTTTAGAAATCGTGACTGTACCCTCAAAACCAGGTCATCCAAACTCTCAGTCAAAGCCCTCTCCATAATTCTTACTTCTGCCTCATCCTACAGCTACATAAATCTTGGTAGTTTTAGCAGCTGGGATTTAAGGCAACAGAAGTTACTCGCTGGTTTTGACTGAGGTTAACGCTTGAAACCAGAAGTTCAAAGTGGTTAGAGCTGAAGTAATCACCCCAAAGCTGTGAATAAATTGTATTTACAGGTTCTGTAAAAAAACATTTTATTTAATTCCCACCAAAAGCTTGTTTTTCATATATATCATTGACAGACTATGACCCTGTCATGCAGAAATTATTATTATTGTGTAAAAGGTCATGGTTGCTCTTAAAAATCAGACTATGCTCACAGTGAACATATTTTAGGTCATTCATGTTTAAGAAGTGTTTGTGAAATTCATACAGTTTGCCAACCACTAAAACCATACACTTTGTACTTTCTTCCCCCTTCAGATTCTTTTTCTGGGGGTAATTGGATATAACGTGCTTTAAATGAAGAATCCAAAGCAATTTATAATCTATACCTAGGCAATTTTGCCTAAAACACAGTGATAAAAGCTATGTCATTTGTTAAAAAGAAGGTTTTCTTAATGAAAGTAACAACTGTTGTCACCAGTGTGTCTGGAATATCTTCCAGGTGTCTTGCTTTCTGGAGTAGTTTAAACAGTGTAAGTAAACATCACTGCACAGTATTAATATTTAGGCAGCTGCTTGAACGACTATTTGTATAAATTATTATGTTTTTGTGGCAGTTGAGCCTTGATCTAGATCCCAGCTGAGCTGCAGCTTTTTAATGAAATAATGTTTCACATGCACAGTATAACTTTCAGTACGTTTCACTACCTGCTTGCTATTTACTTCTGAACTAACTCTGCAATTCTTTTATTGCAGCAGGAAGTTTGCCTCAGGAAAAACCACAAAATTGAGCTTTGCAGGGCAAAAAATTGGGAAGCCACACCTTCCAGCACCAGTCAACAACAAGCACTGCAGGGACACACTTGAAGCAGAGAAACTGCCACAGTCTTCAGACTTCAATGACACTGCACGGCAGCATATGAATAGGAGACACTTTGTTTACAGAGCTCTTCAAAACAAGCACCTAATGCAGCCTCAGGAAGGAAAAGATGTATGATTGTATTCAAATACAACCCCCTTTTCCAGTTGAAGACAATATCTGTTAGATTTTATGTGTGTCGACAATGAAAATGGTATTTGAAGTATAGTCATTCCTAATGTAAATTGCAGGACCCATATTATCAACCAAGATCACAATTATTTCTTTTTTTTACCTTAAATTTCATTAAATGCACATGTTAGTCTATCGCAGCTCTGTGCCTTCAACAGTCCTTCCTACATGAGAACCCTTGAGATTAATTAAGTTTTCAAAGAACATTCATGAAGGTTCAGATATCCTTCTCCCTCTAGAACCCTCGACAAATGTCTATGTTAAGAACTAATCTCCCACTACATCACTATATTTCTGTCCTAAACAGGGCTGGATAAACAAATAGGCCTGCATGTACATCACCAACGTTGTTCTTCAGTTTCCAGTCATGCTCACCTCTCCCAAACTTTCAGTTCTTCTGGTTTTAGCTATTTTCTGCATTATCTATTATCTATCTGTATTATATATTGTCTCTGTATAAACTCTGGAATGCCTAGACCAAGAATAACTGTACTTCCTGATGCAGTGAGCTATCTCCTAAAATATCTGCATGCTCAAGTGCCACAATATACAGATGACAAAGCTTTCTCAGGTATAGGGAAAGGCAGCTACAGGAATAATGCAAAAGAGGAAAATTTTGATTGCTTCTCCAGGGTCTCTCTACTCTTCTCTGAAGTTGGACTGGCTGAGCAGCTGAAATCAAAGAATGATCTCAAACCTGCTGGTGTTGCAGTGGATGATGAAGTTAAAAGTGTACCAAACAACTGGACAGCCATAAGCAGCTTGAAGCACCAAAATTACTACTTGTGGAGCACAGGTTACATGGAACAACGTTTATTTACACACAGCTCCCAGTCACAAAATGAGACTATGACTGTTTCTTCACTATCCTTTTACTTTAGTTGCTTGACTAACTTGTTACTGTTGAGCTCCTGGAGCTCTGTAGTTCATGTACAAAATAACAGTACCTTTTCAAAAGTCAACAAAATACTTGCAAGTAAAATAACTCTTCCAAAAATGGCCATTTAACCAACTGATTTTGCATGTTTGTACATACAGTCAATTAGATTAACCTAAAAGAGCGAGACTTTGTCATTGCAACAACTGTATTGTAATTATACATTGTAATTATAGCAAAGACCAGTTTATTTACCAAAATGATGAAAAAGTAATAATGGCTATTTTAAGTGTGCTGGTAAGAGAGTAGTGCAGGTATCTATTTAAAGATGCATGACTGGGAAGAACAAGAGTTATTTTTTAAAAAACTGAGGAAAATATATTTCCTTAAAATAGGCAATTTTCTACATCTTTAGAAACGAGCACAGAACTGTTACTTTCCTTCATTAGTAAATGAGGACAGGATTTCCACATTGCAATCCAAAAACTCACTCAAGACAAATGGTTTAAACCCAGAACAACATAATTCACATTAAATTTGCAATAATTATTTTAAAAAAAGCCTAATATTCAGGTATCTTAAAACCCAAGAAAAATGTTAAAATATTCTCTGCTCAGATTGCCTCCTGTGAACTACTGACTCCCTCGCTTGCTTTCTAAATAACCATCTGCATTAACACAGATGTCCTTGTTACCTTCTTGTGTTGCTACTGAATTGGGAATATCAAAGAGCACTGGATAAATAAACAATATTGCTAATGTCTTTAGTAATTAAGCACTGCAATTACTGTGGAAATTATACCACCCCCTTTTTAGTTCACCTCCCAGACAAATGTTCCATTAGAAATGATGACTCTTGCTGCTTTCTTTTAAGTGGTCTTTTAAACACTTTAATATTTGTGAAGCTTAATTGAAAAATAGGTTGGTGGGGGTGGTGGGGGGTGTCTGGGTCTTTTTTTTGTTTGTTTTTTCTTTGTTTTGGCTTTTTTTTTTTTTCTTAATCCTGAGTTACCCAATCTGAATTGTTTGGAGTCCAAGCTTTAATTTTTTGAATGAGGTTTCTGACATTAAATATCAAGTTCAAATTGCACTGATGTTTTAATGCACTAGGTGGCATAATGATATTCACGTTAGAGCATATTAAAAGCTTCACCACCACCCAGGTACTTAGTTGGCTAGCGGAAGCCACCCTTCCTGCCAGGTAAGAAATCCTGTGGTAATTTCTGTAATGATAGGAATGCTAATATTGTTAACCCTCTTCTTTGTTCTTTGCAAGAGTACTTTGAATTTTGAAAGAAAAAAAAATAAATCAGTGTTATTTAAAGAAGACAATATAACAAACTGGAGTGCTGTTCCCACCAAAATAATGGTCATCTGATCCATGCACTTTCCCCTTGATTCCCTAATGTCAGAATATCTCATTGCTTCTAAACAGGCATACAAGAAAGGTGAAAAGACTACAAAGTAGAAAATTTCTTTGTTTACTATCTCTCTTTCACTCTATAAACTGGCAAAGCTGAACTGTCACAAGCCAACAGTTTATTTACAGATGACACAGCATGGTACTAGCCTGTGTTGTTCAACCTCCATTAGCACTTGGAGGGACATTAACCCCATTGCAGAGAAAATGTCTTTGTTTCTTTTGATATATGAAATATTCCATTCTCCCCCACCAGAAACCCAGACACCTACTGTACCCACATAGCATACGGATCCTCAGCAACACAATTTTAGTCAAAGAAGTTACAAAGTGATAACGAAATAGTCCTGTCATAAACCTGTCTGTTCAGTCAGGTGAGTAGTATTAATGTCCAGCCCCTCATGTTGCAGACTTCAGTTTTGCCAAGATGTGGTGTAAGAATTTAAGGCTGAGGTGAAAAATGAACTACTGAAAGCAGTGGTAGGGATTCCAGTTAAAAATGCTTTAAAACACTGCCCCAGCCCCAGCTGTAACAGAGTTTACCCTGAACAATTTTACTTGTGACCAACATTAGAGTAGATCAAAGACATATGAGCTTGAGAGTCAATAATTTTTTCCTAGGACTCCTGTTTCATCAGCTTTGATCTGGGCCATGTTGAATGCATGTTGACACTGCCAGGAATTGGACCAGGTGAGTTGAATCAATCTTTCCCATTTCTAACTCTATTAATTCCACTATTATAGTGGACATAATGAAAGATCCTTTTAGACTGATTCTGGTGTCAGCCTGAACCAGCATTATGTCAAAAAAAATTTAAGTCATCTTCATTTACTGTAAGCTCAGAGATTTGCTTTTTGCTGCAGATGTTCTGTCACGGTTTGCTTGAATTCTGGGCAGTAAATTACAAGATATGTCAATGTAAAGTGGCAGTGAAATCATTTATCATTAACTTGAAGAGGCCATTATTCAGCTGTGAAAGATGACTGTTTTATGAAATACAAAGGATGAGATCATGATTTAGTGACCAGAAGTGTTCATTTTCCAAAACACAGCAGTATGTTGTCAAAGTGAGAAAGGAAAGGAGCCTAAGCAGTTGATATAATTTTATCTGGATAATGTTTTGATGTTTGCCATCCCAGGTAAAATTGGCTTTTATGAGCCCTGCTGCTGATTAGCAGACACATTTTTCTATTGGCTAACTGCTATATCTGTCACAGATTACAGCTCTCAAAAGTTACAGCAGTACCACAAGCAGGTGCCCTACCTGAGCATCAGGAAAAGATTTAAAGAGGTAGAAAGCTTTCTATCTTTTAAGTGTTATTTGAAATATTAGAGTTTCTAAACAAACACTTCAGAGTCCAGAAATTATAATTTCCCTAGTTTTTTTGACGTAGTCACTGACGCGTTTACCTGTTTTATGAAAATTATTCCCACTTAGATAGCTTATTAGTGCAAGCAACTGAATAGAATAACGTTATTTATCTCTGGGACTAATTTTGTAAAGGCTGAAGATGTGTTCTTTACAGAAAAAGTGAGCATACTATGGAGCACAGTATCAAACACCATCAAGTTATCAATTCCTAGAACAGATTAAATACAAGACTTTGTTTTATGACACAGCCAGTAAAGAATGCTGAAGTGCCTACCTTTTCAAGCTGGTGCATCCCTTCTTCTACGCAGCAAATGGATGCCAATGTTCTCAATGCCTGGGGATAAAGGCACCTGAAACAATCCTGGCGACAGATCTTAAAGAGCGCAACTACACCTCCTGCCTGCCGAGACAAAGGAAAAATCAGAAAAGCAGCACTGAATGTTTCCCTAGTACTTAACTGAGCCTGGGATAAGGGGCAGATTCCTTTAGTAATTTCTCCAAATTTGCTACTGCCACAACACCAACAAAGAGGATCTTAAGCTCACGCAGACAACTCAAGTTGATTAATGCTTATACATCAATTGATGAAAAAGTAATATAGCCTCAGTGGGAGGTGTGCTTAATCAATCGACTTTTACCAATTACAAGCATAATTTAAATTAAACTTGACATTCATGTGAAAATTACGAAGAATTATCAATAGGTAGCAATTGGAGTGGCATTGAAGTGATAGTTCAACCATATGGTATTAGTTTAAAACAGATTTTGTTAGCGTACATTTCCCATTCATCTATACTTCTGAGCTCCATACAATATTTACTTAATGCTAAAATATGAAAAGACAGTCATATGGTTAAAGAGCTACTGAAAATACAGTGGAAATAGGTGTCAAGTTCTATACAGATACAATACATTATCTTCATCCTCTAATATGTAAAAAAAATAATCCTACACTTTTTTTTTTAAATATGGCAATAATGACAAAGATTTGAGTATATCTATATCCTTACAGCAGCTATCATTAATGATTTCCAACACAGCTTGTAAACATGTGTCTTAAAAAAGTTCACATAATGAATGGAAAGATGAATATACAGACAATATGTGAACTTCCTGTGGTGGGGATTTTTTTTTTGGATTATATTTGATTTCAAAATGTTATTCCATCAGGTAGAGTACAGATGCCATATATATTATGTAAGAGCAGACATATAATGAAGAGGAAAGCATTAAAAAAATTAATGAGAAATGAAAGATTTCCGACTAAATAATTCAGATTACAGAAGTAAATTAAAAATAGGTGGAATCATGGAGCTAATGTAATATATACCCTTCTTTTGAAGCCTGTTTCAGTAGCCTCTGTATATAATATTTTTCAGATTCACAGAAATAAACTTTTTCTCTTCAACCATTTGTGTTTTTGAAAGCCCAACAGGTTGTACTGACATAAAAGCCCTGGACTACAATTCAGACTTCCCTCATTTTCAGAATTCTACATTTTTGTACCAGTTCTGCTGGAATACAGTAGAGAATAATAGAGCGAGCAAACCTATCTGTTCAGTCTAACAAAAATATATACCAATTTATAAGAAAAATAGAATTTGACAAAATTAACACCTCAAGAATGAACTGTTGCATTATGTCTTTACACATGTATATGCAATATCTGTGATACCAGTGAAAACACCAGGCTTACAGAGCTTTGTTAAAATTTATTTCTGGAACTGTAATAACTACACACGTATCTGTATGAGTTATTTTATATCTAGTATTGCTATATATAGCTTACTGCAGGAAGGTATTTCTGAGCCTTTAAAATAAAGTGGGAAAGAGGCTTTCAGTCATATTTTTCCTTCCACGAAAGGATATTGATATTTCACCCAAGCAGTAATTATCTATGAAAAATATAGAAAAAAAAAGCTATTACAGTGTTGTCCCCAAACCTAAGGTAACTGGGTATTATTTATTTATTTTATTATCACTTTGAAAGTCCCCCACAGTTCAGTGGAATCAGAGGTGATCTGATTCTCTATTTTAGTCATAATAAGCAGAAGTTTGTGGACAACTCCAGTAACGCTCCTGTGATGTTGGCACATTTGCATCAAGCTTCCAGTATGACAAATGGTTGCCCTGCTTTTCCCTCTGATGGACAGGAAGAGATTTATCACTGCATTTAACAGGAGAAGATCTAAACTGTTTATTTTGTGCCCTGTGTGCCATTACCAAGCTGTAAAATATTGATCATGAGTTATGAACCTAGGGAGCTGTAAGTGAAACAAGGAATAGGTAGGAAACACTGAGCCTGATTCACTTGTCAGAAACACTCCCCTCACTAGGGAGCATTCCCTAGGATTTATTCATCTTTTTCAAGATTTGTCCCCTGTATCTTTTGCAACGATGACAAAATTATGCCATCTGACAGGGATGCACATAAATGGGTCAGGTGGGTAAACAGTACCATTCAACAGCATTGAGCTTTGCTTGCTTTGGAGATTAACTTGGACCTTTCCAAAAGTTCCCAGTATGTCTAAGGATGCTTTTATTTATCCTTTGCAAACTGCTTGGCATTTCCGGTTTTTAACCAAATAACACATACGTTAAACGCTGCTGTTGCTGTAATTCAAGTTTCATCTCAGACAGGCTTCACATACTCTATGAAGCAGTATTTGAAAAAGAGGAGAACTTGCTTTACTGCTGGATGACCTACTTCTCTCCTGTATTGGACTGACAGGAAATCAGTTTTGTGGAGACATCTGAGAAGCTGTTCAGAAGGGCTAGCAGTAGATAACAAAAATCACCTGAAATACAATCACAAAAAGTATGTGAAGGAGATCATGAGTATAAAAAGCCCCACTGCGCATAGTGAGTTGAATGAATAAAGAGGGGAGAGAAAAAGCATCCAGCTCTAAGGTGTATTATTTTGCAGTTTCAGCCTGAAATCACTGAAGATGGTGAATTCTCATCGAGCCTTTCCTCATGATGGAGGACATTTATAATTGGCTTGAAAGATGATCTCCAAAGAAATCTTAACAAATACTTGCTAGAAAAGGAACTGACCTGCAAAGGAGGTAAGGCCAAAATGTATTAGAAGCATTAGAAGCTCCAAGATGAATCCTAGGAGCAAGTCATCTGCTGCACATCCATATGGGACTAAAGTAGTCAAGCATTCTCTAAGGAAGGGTGAGATAAGCAGGTATGGCTATCTTCATTATCTTCAGTTTTGCCTCTCTCTCTTTTAGGAAATTATAGCAACCAGACCAATAGTTGGTATTAGACTCCAATTATGATCAGTGAAATTGATTTACTCACAAAAACTTCTTTTTCTTTATCACTCTGTGTCCCAGCACTTATTTATTGTAACTGTGGACCTTAGTTTTACTGATTCTTCTAGTTGTTATGAAGCCAAATCAATTTAGAACTAGTCTGCTTCAAGTAATACCAATTTTTGACAGCTGCTCAAGTCCACTCAAAATTTGTAATTTCTGGGGTTTAGTATCTCCTTATTCTCTCAGAACATGAAAGGTAGAGATTTAACAATGAAGACCAATTTATAAAATTTTAGTATGAAAGATCATAGGATCAAAACCTCATAATGTAATAAAAAGGACTTTTGTGAATACATCCCTGGAATGCAACCCCAGGCAACGATACAGCAAGTTAGTCACATTGTTTGATGCTTAAGCATGTGTCATAAGACTTGACAGAGGAGTATTGTAGCAACATTTGGTTCCAAAGGTAGGAAACTGATCTGCAGACAGAAAACCGACTAAAACTTTTCTGTGGTAGTTGCAAAAACTGCTTTACTTGGTTCTTCCTTCCCTCATTCTCTCTTTCTGTTTTTTAAATTATCTAAACTGGTCGTTTCCATTATGCTGACACCTTGTAGATGAACACTATGTATTATGGTTTGACACTCACAGCTGAATGTTATTTCTTCTTTTAGTTCAGAATGCAAAGATTTTTATTACAATTATATAGGCTTTCTCCCTTCATTTCTTATCTTGCCCTCGTTACTACTAATTTGTTTTAGATACCTTAGACTTTACACTTCTGACAGCTAGTGAGAATGAATAGCTGGCTACCAGGGTGAGTCAGCACATGACTCTTTCACATTAGATTACAAAGTTATGTGTTTAAAAAAAAAACCAAAAAACCAAACCACAGTCAAAAAATGCCTCCAGGTGGAATAAAATGATAGGTGACACTTCAGCACAGAGGGTTAGCACTTCACAGTCTTTCAATATTTTGGTAAAATATTGGCAGGGGAGTAGAGGGCGGGAGAGAGAAGACTGAAACCCTTACCAAAATGCAAAGTGAGAAACCAGGTCCTATAATATTGTAGCTTTACAATATTGTTATTGTTCTTTGTTTGCATGTCCATTATTTTGGTGTGCATTACAGTTGTAATTTATAGCTTGAGAAAAAAAGTTAACAACATTGCACAAGATCACACACTGTCATGGAGAGTAAGACTTCAAGGGTACATGAACAAATTTGTTGAGTTTTGCTTTCACTGTAAAGAAATACTTCACTTTTCTGGGTAGTTTTTACCAAAGATAAAATGACAGCTCTCAAGGGAGCTTCTACATCTGTAGTAGGTTTTGAGATCTTTGCAAAACTTGAATCCATTCTCACCCTCTTAATGAGTGGGCACAATTCCAGATTTTGTGTCCGTGTTCCCCCTGCCCCTGCCTCAAAATTACCCTGTGCTTTCACCGTCATAGCTAACTACTCAAACGACTGAATTCAAAGTTCTGGTCTGTTATGATTCCTCTGCCACCTTGGTCACTGATGCAGGCAACTGAAACAGTACAGAAGGTGAAGGATGATGGTGAGTCAGGGCAAATGTATTTCACAGTGCACAGAGGAAAGAGACAACGCAGGACAGGTGATTGCAACCGCCACTGTAATTTGGCAACCAAACACCACTTAGGGCTCTTTGCATAAGGAGATGCATTTACTCACTTATAAACCTGTGACATGTCCAGGTTTTAGCAGTAAATTAATTCAGTGATTTATGGAAGGTCAGACTTCACTTCTGCTAAATTAAACTGTTATGGAATTCACACAATGATAAAAAGCACAAGACCAGTTTTCCTCTGTTTGTTAGTTCTGCACTTCCTCAATTCTCAACTTTTTAACATTGTTTTTGGATACCACTGAGTGGAGCTCAAATACCAATTTAGAAAAAAATAAAACTCTCAAGCTGTTGTCAGGACCCACTACATGTTTCTGAGTCTACCTTGTTTGCAGCCTTGAGAATAAAGCAGTACATTTTATGGTGCAAACATCCATGTAAAGGCAGATCAGAAGTAAAATGAATTAAATGCTGCTGTTTAACCTCATCTCTGAGCAGACCAAGGGATTGGCACGCCACAAGCAGAAGCTTGTGAAAGTTTTCGGTTCTTTCTTCTTTCTGTATCTGCTGTGGCTGTGATTATCCTGTCCTTGACCTCACACAATGCCCTGCCTTTCTCACTTTTTCAAGATCCAAGTGTCCTCAAAGGCGCAAGCTCTGCAGGAATTACCAGCATAATAGAGTGTGGCAAAGTGGTTCGTTTATACCAAAAATTAGTATCAAATACTCAGTAAACAAGAACACAAACTGCCAGAAGTAACTGTAATGATGTTCCTCTGTAAGAGGAAAATAATGGGTGCAATGTATTTCTAAAATTACATCTTTAATAATATATCTAACCTTCTCTCTACATACAGCTGTAGAGGTTTGCTGTTTCTCTGCATAGTCAGCCATATGCATGGCCAGCTGTAAAGCTTCTCTCCACTGACGTGGCTGGTATTTAAAAACTTTTGTCAGGAGAGACACTAAAAAGATGCCCAAGATGCTGAAGGGCAGGGTAATACCTCAGGTGCTACAAACACAACTGTAGTTGAATCAATGCCCAGAAGCTTGTCGGAGCTTACCATCCTACTGCAATTGTTTGCACAGGCATTGGGCTTTATTAAATCTATTTAAATTTAATAGGATAGTTGTGGTAATAAACTTCTGCAGAGTAAGGCTTGCAAACACAGCAAAAATAGTTTCTCAGAGTAAATTTTGTTCTTCAACCTAGATCATTAGTCTCCTGAAATACAGAATTTCATCTTGCACTGTACATTTCAAAACTTGCAACCACTTCTGTGTTAAGTAAAATAATTCACTTGTATTTCTATTTTACTTTGGATTAATCCATATATACTCTTACCTTAGCTACGATACGGCACAGATGCGCACCTTCCTGGGTAAGGCTGAACAAACTACTAATCGCTGACTCAGTGATGTACATACTATCCGACAGTTCTATTTGTCTCAGCAGATTCTGTGTGACAACATAATAAACATAATTTACTTCCAATGATAAATGTTAGTGTTATATTTAAAGATACAATTGAGTGGAAAGTCCATTTAATTCATATCATCTTGCTTCTCACCCAGAGAAAGGAAAAAGAAACACTGGCAGGAGTCAGACTGATAGACAACAAAGTAAACACATGTATCATTGCTTTTGAATAAATGCCAAGAATAGTGATATTTAAAAATAAATACAAATGGAGTATGAGAACAGGTGTGTGTGAGAACATTCAATAAAGAACTCTTCAGCTATTTAGTAAATTATTATTGGGGTTGGCCAGGGATTGAACTAAAATTTTCGGAGGCAACTAATTGTCTTAGTGTAGAAACTGTATCACAAGGTGATACAAAATTTGCACCTTATTTATAAGGAATATTGCTATACCCTTTCTAACAGTACTTTCTAAGACTCTGGGTTAGTCATTATTCTCAGTCTACACAGAAAATGTTGTTGACCAATACAGGGAATTCTTGTAGAGGAATACAGTTTATTTCTCCAGTGCATGAAATAGGTTAAATATTTTTATCTTTGTAAACAGTTACTTTGCTTTTGCATGTGTGCCATTGCAGCTTCACAGAGAAACACAGCTGTAAGAAGAATATGAAGTTTATTTACTTTTACTCTTTCTGAAAGTACATACAATCATTAGAAGAAGAATTAATTGTATTTCTAGAAGGAAGAAGGTAAGCATTTTTATATTTAATCCAACTTTGAAAGAAGTCCAAGGAAACACCCACATTTTACGTTCTTATTTTTACAAAATTCAATTATCTTCCCTTTAAGAGGCTGTGTTCTCCCATCTTCAGCATTAGAAAAATGTTCCATGAAAGAAGTATCTTATTTCACATTTTTATATGAACCTATCCTGAATAAAATCCTGATACACTGAGTAGGAAATTATACAATTTAAGCTGAGTTCTAGTTTCTCACACAGACACAGTGTGTTTCAGAGCAGCAAACTACCCATAGACAGCGTGGTTGTATGGCAGAAGGGGGCATGCAGCCTGACTGAAGGGCTCAAAAAACTCTTCTTAGAAGTATTTTTATCAATGACCTCTAATCCAAGTCTTCAGCCACAAATACACACAAGATGATACAGAGTAATTAAATCTGCTCCCTTAAAAGGAAAATGGACTAGGATTTCATGTGTATCAGTAGGTGCCAAAGTACCCAAAGACAGAATATTAGCCATGAAGAATTGCTCTTCAGATTAAAAAGCAGACGCATCAAAACAACCAAAAGCTATTCACTGAATTGGCAATGTGCAAAATTATTTACACACTTTAACCCGTATGTGGTATTTTATGTAGTTCTCAAACCCTAACCAAAATGCATTAGTTAGCAGCTTGTTAGTTTAACTGTAATTCTGCAGATGTATCCTGGAGATTCTCACCTCCTAGTAATAATCTTTACAAACTATAAGGGATGTTTCTGAAAGAGCCACCATTTTTTTTTTTTTTTTTGCTATCTTACTGCATTCAAGGTATGTTAGAATTTAACCAACACCACGCATTAATTTTGCTTTAGCACCATAGTAAATACTATTTAACTATTTCCTCTTCACTAAGCCTCTCATTTCCTCTTTTTCTGCAGGGACAATACAAAATTTCAGCATAACATCACCTTTAACATACAGACAAATTAACTGAGCATTATTACATTTGGGGGCTTTTATTTGAGGAAGGTTAGAGGCTGAAAAGGGATTTCCAAGGAGATCTCAAGAAAGAGATCAATGTAAGTCAGAATACATTGGTTAGAGTTGCAAGTTGCTACTATTTCAATAATGGTCTAACAGAAAAAAATGTAATGTGTCCGTAGTCCCAGACTAATTGTTCAGCGTCCTTATCTACATTTAATCACCACAGGAAACTAGACATCATGCCTGCAGTGGTACAGCTCTGTTTCTGGAAAGTTACACATGTATAACTTGTACCCAACACTATTTTTATCGCTTACTTCCTGGAGTCTAAGACATGCACTGGTTAAAATGTGTGCTGTAATAATATACTTGCTATACTTATATTTTCTAAAAAGTTTAGCTTTTAATGAGACTCAAAACAGGACAGGCTTTTTTTCAAGGTTTCTAAAGAAAAGCAGTGTCTGCATGAAAGGAAGAGAAAATGTGTCCACAGGTCTTTTTAATAAAGACATTTTCCAGAAATTAGATGCCTTGTAGTGAGCCACAAGATCATTTTGTTTGGTATTTGGGGTTATCGAAGAATTTGACACTACAAACGCCTAAATCTCTTTGCAAGATATTTGAATTAGGGATAATAAGTTTGCTGAAAATTGAGAACTGTAATTCTAATTCTCCTCTTAATGGATGTTCTCCCTCAAGAATCAAAAATTTTTAGACTTCTTTTTTAAAAAAAAAACAACAACTATAAACTAACCTGTGCCTCATGTGTTAAAACCAGCTCTATCAACTGGCCAAAATACTGAGCAACGGTAGTGAGCGTTTCATTAATACAAGATTTCATGGACTTCAGTATTTGCTCATCTTCAGTTTGTATGCACCTGAAAAGAAAGAGAAAGGAAAGGGATGAAGGAAAAAAGATGCAAGTCAACTATCATTTCAGCATGCTGATTGTCACAGGTGAGTTCTGTGTTAATAATGGGGATATAATGGGAATTCAATTGTTCATGAGAACACTATCTTTGTGCCATTAGCATCATACCAGACTTCAATCAAAGCTTTGTCTACATATAGTAAGTATACCATTAAAGGACAACAGTGGACGTTAATGAATAATTTGGGGATAATAATTTACTTCACAGATTGCAGGCCAAATTTTGTTGCAGATGCTCTGTGTTTATACCAGTGTAACTGCTATTTTCCATTTATCCTAATAGTTACAGTCACTCTAGGATGCCTGCATTTCAACTGCAAATGTGTATATCCATCCATCATTCATGACCAAAGAAGCGCTTTCAAAAAATTTTTATTTCTTTACCTTCTTTGCCATGCTTTTATGATAGCAGGATAAGGGCCCAAAATGGATGTGCACCCAGATGAGTAAAGTCCATATACATTTCTAACAGCATACTCAAAAGTAAAATTTGGCCTCCTATGCAGAAAGATTACATACAGCAGTTTTACAGAGTTAGTATAACTATCCTGGAAACCAGCTTAGATAAAAATGGAAAACTTTATACAAGTCATATGAAATAACTAACACTTCCTCACAGAAATGCATTCATTTGAATTGCCAAAACGTACTCCACCCAGGCAGGCCAATATAACAGAAGATACAGTTCAGTTCATCGGTGTCTCCACCTACACAGTAGGTCCCCTTTTCAGATTTACGTGTCATTCAGCCACATCCAGCAACTTTTTTTCAAACAGACAAGGAGGAAGAGGACTGATTTGGGGCAGACACTATGAGATCACAGCTCTCATTAAATTGCTGTGTTTCATAGTAGACTATAAAGTTTGAGCTGTGTGGGTCTGACAAAAAGCAATACTGATCAAGAAATGTTCTTTCCTGATAATTAGATGGTGTCTTTTTCCCTGATGATGCCCTGAGCAGAATGACTTGCACAGTGTTTAAAGTAAATCAAAAAAAGATTGATTGAAGTGTGCTGAAGGAAACGGGGTAACATGTTAGGCAGAGGAAATATCATAAGAAGAATTTTGAAGAGATTATTATTTCCCAGTCTCAGCATCCTGGAATGCAAGGAGCTGAGTAAACCTACAACTGCAATTTAAAGGCATCAGTTTGATTTAATAATACATGGATATATGCATACAAGAACATGCAGTACAACAGTCTCACAACATAGGTTTTCATTCTACAATGCAGGATTTCAAATAATACAACTTAATACAATAGCAAAATTAATATTTCCACTAGAAAAATTAAATTACCTTTCTGTGAATGCTGTAAATTCTGAACACTTGTCTATTAAAAGTTTTTCAAACTGTAAAGAAAGAAGAAGTGGTTTTAAAGCAATATCCATACACACAATTCCTTTTTAAAAATAAATAGTGTTTGTTGACGATAAGTAGATGAAAACCATCCAGAAACATAGTATTTCATATGGACACCCTTTTTCTACTTTTCAGAGTAGAAAAAGTAGAGGTAAAAATGAAGTTAATAAAAAAGTAGTATTTTCTACATCGGAAATGCAAACAAACTCACAAATGGGATATCTAATTACTTTAGTCCAGTAGTCCTCAAAACCAAAATCTTTTTCAATATAATTTATCAGTATTATTAAAATTCAGAATCAGGCCCATGATAAAGTAGGATACAAAATGAGTCAAGAATATTTCTGTCACTGAAAAGGGATTAGAAAGTCTTAAACAAGGAATAGTATTTGTATGTAAGGATTTCTTACAGACTGTTTAAAGTAAGTTTTGATCATTACAGTAAAAAAATTAAACAAGACAAACATGACATCAGGTAAGGCCTCCTACCTGGTGCATCTCTTCTGAAGGATTCCTGGTGAACGTATTGTATTCATTTACCATTGAACGCACATGGCAGTTGACTCTTACTGTCATGCTGTGGACTTTCTGCCATCTGTTCTTCTCCAGCTTTTGAGCAATCCTGGTCAACTCTGTGCTTATGATCCAAGCTCTTTTTAACAGCAGCTGCAAGTTATCACATCTGCTGTATTGTGAGGAAAGGATAAGTTCATTTTGTTCATCTTTTTCAATGCTGATCGGCTTGGACTGGAGAATACACATACATTCACAGTCTGTCATCAACTTCAAATCTTCCATCCATCGCTGAACAGAGTCCACCTGAATTAAGTGCATGCTAGAAGGCAGAGAAAGGAAAGGAATGAGATAAAGCAAAACAACCTTAGAATAAACACCAGCAATATGACACAGCTGCATCCACCTATCAGGTTACACTTGACTGACAAAAGGCAACTAACCAAACAGTTTTCTTGTAGTAACACAGCAATATGCTTTGCTTTCTATTCCAAACAGATTTTGGTTTTTTAATTACCTTTATACCACATAGCCTGCTATAAAGTTATTTGTGAACAAACAGCAGAGATTTGAGATAAGTAAATAGTACATGCAGTGCTTAGGGATATGGTTATTGGGGGATTTGGCAGTCATGGGTTACTGGTTGGACTTGATCTCAAAGGTCTTTTGCAACCAAAATGATTCTATGATTTTATAAATACATTTATAAACCATTATAGATCTACTAATGATATTCAAGATAAGTATATCTATAAATTTCAGGGACAGTTACATAGAGCTAAGGGAAAAAGACAAGTTACAGTTAAAAAGAAAGCTGTAATGTATTTTCAGATTACTTACATTTTCCTTATCTTCATGCAAAAGCTTAAAAGATTCTCAGTGGTAGTTGCTGAAATTAACCATGGTTGCAACAATAAAGGACTGACTGACCTTACCAATATTGCCCCCCACTAGGCCCATTACATCCCCTCTCAGGGCAACTTCATTCACTGGTAATAAAGCAAAGCAGGAGGCCAAGAGTTCAAAGAATTACTGCAAGTTTCCACAGCATGGGAGATTTTAATTTTCACATGTCTAAAACAGTTTCCACAGAATTTACAAATACAAGCATGGGCAATGAATGTAATATTTGCATACAAAATACACTTCCAAAAGTGTACTCAGCAAGAATTTCAGATTTCTGATCTACAACAAATAAAGTAATTTTTTCTGACAGTTTTCATCAGCTGAAGACTCAGTCTTCATTTTTGGCAAGTCTTCTAAACATGAAATACTTCAACATTTTAGTATCTCTTCCTCTAGTGAAAGATGGATTCATACTAAAGGATTCCAAAGAAATGAAGACAAAAGGTAAAGAAGAAAACAAATTCAGTGAAAGCAAGAGAGGTTGGGCTTTTTTTTCCCAAACTTTTATTGGCATCCTACAGCTAGTCTGACAGTATAGTGGATTGTTGTCTACCTTCTAGATACATGCTGCAGTTTTATATGATATTATACCAGAAAGGACAAGAAGAAAGTTTGTATTATAGCCCCCATTCTTTTAATCCAGCCTGATTTATTGCAACTCAGTATCACAGCAGTAATGCTCTGTGCTGTTTATATAAAACCTTACTGTTAGAACAAAAACTGCAATTACATTAGCCAAGCTAAGAATGACCAGGTGGAAGGTCTTTTTAATTCTTGCACTTCCATTTATACACTGAGCACCACCTGAACTCAAGAAATCTCCTTCCAGACCACTGAAGTAATATTCCACAAATGACCAAAATTTATTAACATACATAGGAAAAGTAGCCTCACCTCGACTATAATTTCATAGCAAACAAGATACAAGAGGTCAGTTTCATTGATTCAATCCCCCTTTTCACCATATATGATGAAACTGCTTTTAATTTTAAACTTTAAAGGCTACTGCTATTTAAGGTCTTTATTTCACTCAGCTTTGAATATTGTGTAATTGCATTTCATGATCGATTGTAGTTTGCTTTCTTCTTGCTATGTGTAGTCTCCTTATTGCCTTTTTGGATCTGAAGCAAGGTTTCCTAATAAACAAAAATAACAACTGTAGAAGTTTGAGATCATGACTTATAACAATTTGCATAGTTTGCATGCAGTACAAGATAAACTCATTTGACACAGAGTAATGTATTTTTCATTTCTAAAGTGCACTATGATAATTGATTAAATCTCTGTTTAGTAAATACAAAAACTCCTGCATTATAAATTCAAATGGAAAAACCCTAGACTAGAAAGTTAGTCAGAAAACACAAAAAAATCATTCACATTTTCTTTAATCCCAAAAGCCAACCTTCACTTTGAGAAGAAAGTATGATAGAGTTGTAAAAAAAAAAAAAAAAAAAAAAAAAAGTACAGATGTTAAAAAACTCTCCTTGTTTGCCTCTGTTCCTTCTAATTGTCAGAAGTACAGCTGTAGAATCTAGGATGTTTTGTCATGAAACTTAGTATTCCTTAAATTACAACAAGACAAAAATAACAACATTAACCCCTTTTCAGACAGAAGGAAAATTCCCCTGCTCACTATATCAGTTTTTCTGACACATTGTTCTTTAGAATACACATAAATCATGATCACTCAAGTGAAATACATAAATGATTTCTCTTTGTCCACATCCCCCTGTATTTAGAGAAGATCTTCCCAAGCATCAGGAGATTAATTTGTAGACAATTTTTTTTTATATTAAAATAAGGAAAGCACAAAGTGTGATCATGATAATTAGCTATTATGAATCATATTCCAGACAGCATTTACCCAACTCCAAAAAACAAGTTGAAAATTTCCATTTTGTCTCCCCATTACTGACAAAAAACTATGCCTACAAAATAAAGAGCACCTTAATGGGTCAGACCAAAAAAAAAAAAATAAAATAAAATCTGTCTAGCCCATTATCCTGCTCCAACAAGGCCATTAGGAGATGCATAAGGAAATATGTTAAGAGGCAGAGCCAGACAAGCAACTCCACCTTCCCATCTTCTGGCAATTAGTGGCTTAAGAATTTCCTAAGCCAGAAGTTGTGTCTGAACAGGATGTTTTCACAATTCATGAAACAAAATTAGCCATTAATCCCTTTTTGAACTCAGTTAAACTTTTGGCCTTTCTAACATACAGTGACAATGCCTCTACACTGTTTGATTATTTTTTGTGTGAAAAAGCATTTCTTAGTGTTTGTTTTAAACTTGCTACCTGGAAATATTAACACAAACTCTTTAATTTGTATATGTGAAGACATACTGAAACAATAGTTCCACATTCACCACCTTCATGTAATTCATTACTTTATTTGCTCTACCCTCTCTTCTCTCTGTTTTCTCATTTCCAAGCTACAGAAACTCAGTCTGTCTAGTTTGTCACCATATGGAAGTGATTCCACTCCTCTGATTACCCACTTACTCTCCCCACCTTTTAAAAGAGCCTTTTACTGTTTTCCTATGTCCTAAGAAGTGATGGCAAGAATAAGCACACAATATCCAAGATTCAGGTAAATGACGGATTTATACATTTGAATTACATTTTTTGCACTGTCCCTATTTTCTAAGAATTCCCAAAAATTATTTTCTCTTTTAGTGTTTTGCAGAGAGCCGTTTCATTTTCACTTTTAGAAAATTATTTATTTTGATTTCAGAATTTTTTCAATGAGTGATAATGCATAATTCAGAGTTTGCTATTCTATATGTATGACAAAAGAGACTGTTCTTCAGTTCCATTCCCCTCCTCACATGCACTACTTTATGTTCTTTAACACATAATTTCTTCTGGCATTTTACATTTTGGTGATTCAGTACTGAGAGACGTTTTTTGTTTGCACTTTATTTTAAATTAACCTGAGCAGTTTTGCATCAGCAAGAAGTGCTGCTGTCCTGCTATTATAACTGTTTTTCAGGGCAATAAATACATTAAGCAAGATTGGTTCGAGCATAAGGAACCTTATTGGTATGATTTCCCCAGTTCTGTTTAGCTGAGCAACAGTAGATGGGTAACTGGCATAGAAGCTGAAGTATATAGATAGTAGTTCCCCATCAGTTTGAATTTCTGAATTTAGTATGTCATGGCATATTGACAAAAAAGCAATTTATCTAGACTCTACACTATAAAAGCAGCATTTCATGTAATAATAGTAGTAAAAATAATTCAGTGCAAAATAAAAATTCAAGTGAAAGTCTCCAGCATTTCCTCAAAGTGATTCTATTTTAATTGAGGTTGTAAAATATTTGATGAAGTTTTCAAGAGCACTCAACTGAACTTGAGTAACTAGCAATTTGAATACTCTGAATTCTAGCGTGCTTGCCAAAAAAAAAAAAAAAAAACCCAGAGTCTTTAAGAAATTGTCTTATTTTGAAAAAATCATTTGATGTCATCAGCTGACACCAACTTGGAGCAACAGCACGTTAAAGTATATTGCTTCAAAAGATACTCAGACCTTGTTTCATACAGACATTTCTGCAGTATGTAACACATAGCAGGCAAATTTCATCCTGGAGAAAGGCTCAAAATAAATAAACCTATTTAAATTTTCTAAAGAGAGGCATATTATATTCAGAGTTCTGTTACTAGCATTTCCCTTCTATTTTGCTATTTTCTGTCATCTATTAAGTAGTTTGTTAACTAGTGAATCACAAGATCTTTAGGATAGACAAGATGGATTGACATCTAAAGGGTTGCTCTATCTCACATTGGTGCTACATGAATACAGAAGTGAAGAATTAATAACTAGATCATTTGTTTAAAACTTCCAGCTTGGAGCTCCCTACTACAACTTTACTGGCAGCACATACACTTCTTTTTAAATTGCAAATGTTATAATGAAAAAGAGTTATACCTCCATTTTAGCACTGAGTTTCACTAAGTGCAGGTTTCATGTTTTATAACATTGTGTTGAAGTCTGAGCTGATCAATTCATGTGAATAATTTCAGTGGTTATATTTATAAAGTGTAAAGACTTCTGCTAGTCAAATTATGTTTCCAAGGCTTCTTAGCCTTTTTATCCATTTTCACCTATTATGACAGATTTATTACTAATCCTAATGATAGCATTTAATGTAACTTCCAGATAAGCCTATGGTTAAAATCAATGCCAATTCTTACAACTGCACCCAAATTTATTATTCTAATTAGCGGTAGGTAATTAATTGGCAACAAACAACTTCTTGAATGGATTTAGCACCCTCTTTGAATATAAATCATCTCTAATTTTTTTCTAATTCATCTTTTCAAAATTATTTATAGGTACCCAATATACTCAGGGCCAGTTTCTACATCAATACAATGGACAGTAAAACTCAACTCTCAGTAAAATGATTTAGTGAAGAGCCATAGAGACAGCTCTTATTTATCCTCAAGTTGCTTTACATAATATTAATTGCATGAAAGAGCCTTGTAGATGTATGATACCGTATTTGCACTGAGTTTAGAAAAATTTTTAGCTTAGAAGATGCAGAATAGCTTTAAGGTAGCTGAGAATCAGACTCATGATTTTCAAGTGAGCACACTTCCTTTGTAGATCATTCCTAAGGTAATACAGGTCTATGAATATCTGGTATTTGTAACTGATGTGGCAAGCTAAAAACTTAGCCAGATTATTTGCTCTGTGTTCTCTTTTCCCCTTGATTTTAAGTCCTTCTTTTCCAGTAGAATCATAGAATCATTTAGGTTGGAAAAGTCCTTTGAGATCATGAAGTCCAACTGTTAACCCAGGACTGCCAAGTCCATCACTAAACCATGCCCCTAAGCACCGCATCTATGCATTTTTTAAACACCTCCAGGGATGGTGATTCCACCACCTCTCTGGGCAGCCTGTTCCAATGCTTGACCGCCTTTCCAGCACACAAGTTTTTCCTAATATCCAATCTAAACCTCCCCTGGCACAACTTGAGGACATTCCCGCTTGTCCTGCTACTTGCTCTCTGGGAGAAAAGACCTGTCCCCACCTGACTACAACCTCCTTTCAGGTAGTTGTAGAGAGCAATAAGATCCCCCTGAGTCTCCTCCTCTTCAGATTGAACAGCCCCAGTTCCCTCAGCCGCTCCTCGTAAGACTTGTGCTCCAGACCCTTCACCAGCTTCATCACCCTTCTCTGACATGCTCCAGCACCTCTACGTTCCTCCTGAAGTGAGAGGCCCAAAACTGAACACAGGATTTGAGGTGCATCCCCACCCCTGCTGAGTACAGGGGGACAATCACTTCCCTTGTCCTGCTGGCCACACTGTTTCTGATACAAGCCAGGGTGCTGTTGGCCTTCTTGGCCACCTGTGAACACTGCTGCCTTGTGTTCAGCCACCCATCAATCCCCACACCCAGGTCCTTTCCCACCAAGCAGCTTTCCAGCCATGCTTTCCCAAGCCTGTAGCATTGCCTCTGCAAGCCAACTTCACTAGGACAAAAGGTTAGTTTAGTATGAATCATTTAAATCTTTAGGAAACACTGCTAAAAGTACATTAGTCCCTAGCTTTCACAAAAGTTAACAGCTTAGTTTAGAATGCTATTTTAATTTCCCTCAGTGGTTACCCAGTCATTACAGTTACTGAAGTCTAACAATTTCCCCAAATGAAGTCAGTAACATATAATGCAAATTACAGCCCTGAAATATTTCTCAAAACAAAACAGCTTAAGGAAAGGTACACTGTAGTCAGCCAGATATCCTGAAGTGTACTGTGGAACACAGAACTCTGTTAGCCAACACCAATCATGCCTTCTATTTGCTAATGTTTCCATAGTAAAAACTTAACTGTTTTGTTGACCAGGGATACCTCACTAGTGCTACTTTTCTGATAGATGATACCTATGAGTCTTCTTCACCTGACCTGAAACCAACAATGGGCTCTCTTTGCCATTTACTGAAACTTCAGTACCATCAAATTCAGTCTGGCATCTGCACTCTGGGATAATGGAATTACTCAAACAACCAGCCTCCTCAAAACTAGTGCTACTCTAGAGAAAATATGTTAAAAACAAACAGCTTGTGCCTTGTTAAACACCCATCCAGTTTATGCAGGGAGGTCAAATGAAGACCAGCCTGTGAAACTTGGAACTAAACACTGCAGTCAAGCTACTGCATTTTGGAAATCTTATGCATTCACCAATATAGAAATGTCTATAAGGAAAGTAAAAAACTATAAACACTTGTAATATATAGGGTATGATGTGTAAATTAACTACAGCTTCATTGCACCTATTTAAAAGGCCACATAAATCATTTAGTGTTAAGTGCTGCACCAATGTTCTTCTCAGATCTTTATGTTTTTCTGAGAAATCCTCACTATAAGCTGTCCCTCTAAAAACGTCTGGAAATATTATACCATCCCAGAATTACTGGCAGACTACAGAACATAAGAAAGACACAATATAAAAATGACAGACCAGTTTGGCTTGCTGATTAGCCTAGGTAAAATCTAGGATAAACTTATCATATATTAGTTTTCTTTACAAAATTAGAGTTTAAGTAGGGCCAGGTCCTTTCCAGCCTCTGTCAACTGAAGGGATAGTCAGAAGGCAAAATGACTAGTTCAAACCGATTTTGTGGATTTTTACTTTGCCCCTGGTACATTAAATTGCTAAAACAGTAGCTGTCTCAAGAAGCACATAAAGCCATTGAATTCACAGAAAGTAAAGGCAGCAGTAACAAAGAATATAATTTGCTGACAGAAAGAAGAAAATGCTAAATGTACCCTGCTATCAACAAGTTAATGACAGTATAAGGCTGCTGACTGGCATGCATACAGGCAAAGATGAACAAACAGTATGCTAATATTAATCACAATGATCACCAAAATACCTCTGTTGAATTTATATTTGTATAGTATTTATTAATTCATATTTGCAACAAATACTATTGCATTAGTAGTGTCATTATAAACTAGTAAACCAACTAAAAATTCCAAAACCAATTAGCTTGGTTAACCCTGTGATATTGGTATATTCAGACTTAAACTGTTACAGACTCAGATCAGACTTGATGGACTTTGATCCAGCTCGAGGAAACCACCAGACAGAAGCAGGCAATTTTAGCTACTTTACAATTCAGACAATGTGGTAGATGGGGGAAAAAAATGCTCTCCCCACTGGCCCTGCTTGAGAGTCCATTCATGTTGAAGTGGGAGTGGGGGACAGCCAATATAAATCTACTGCTCCTACATTGCTTCACCCAAATGTGGTGGCATGAGTTACTGACATGCTTATATTTTTTTAATCTCCATTTGACCACTGGAAAAACCTAGTAATGAAGGTGAACATCAAATTCTGCAAGTGGAACTGATGGAGCACTTGTTGCCTTTTTGTGTTTTTTTTTTTTTAATATTGCTCTTTTTTTAATTCTGTCCATGTGTAAGAGTCTGTTACTGAAGGTCAGAGATAACCCATTTGCAACAATGTTGATCATCATATCTAAACAACTCTGCTTCCCTCTGCAAGTTCATTTCAGCAGTCATATGCAATCCATCAGCTACACCGGCCTAGATGTTCTCTGGCCTGAGATTTCTCACTTAGCCAAACCTGCCAAACCATAAGGCAGTTTAGTGCTCTGCACTGAAAAAAATTATAAGACCATCCAATGAATTATCTCCTCTATAAGCCTCTGTTCATTTTTAATTATATTTACAGAATATCAATGTGAGATAAGACAGAAGAGCTATAAATGAAGCAAAAATAAAAAATCCACTGACCAAGCTTTGTGAAAGATATTTGTTCATTTGCTCTGCAGTGAGTAAGGAGATTCCCTTCATTCCTCAGGCAAATTGCTCTTTGATAGCTGGATGAAGTAGCCATTCCCTCCCCTGAAATAAGAAGCTGTTCTCCAATGCACAGACAAAAGCAGTGCTGAGGAGGCAAGATCCCACCACTCTTGTTCTCTTTCCAAATGACAGTCTTCATCTTGCAAAACCATGAAGCAGTTACAGTTTTTCTTAAAAATTAGTTACCAGAGCTGAGAGGTCTTAGCTTTGTGCACAATGATAGAATCCATGACTTTGGACTGTATTTAGTCCAATGTAAGCAGAACAGCATAGCCTGATGGATCATCACAAGGGCAGATCTACTCAGCACGTTTTTACAGCTTTCCAGGACTTTTAAGTCTGACTTGGTGACTGTAAGTACGTTGATAATCTTGAAAGGATGTTGTCATCAGCATGGATTTCAATTGCTAGTTACTGGGTACACACAAAGTTCTCACTCCCATAAACAGCTGGGCATGTTTCCTGCATCATATGACCAAAAAGTCAACAGGGCCATCAGCAGGAAAGAATGTGCTCATGATATTAACCAGAGTTCATCCCAGTTCACCGCTTCCTGATGCTCAGGCTACACTCGTAATTGCAGAGGACAATATTCCTCATAGATTTATAAGAACAATATGCTGTAAGACGGAAGTCCTTGTAAGCACCTAGCAGGGAGGGAGAAATAGAAATGGAAGAGAGAAGGAGAAAAACAACATTGGAAATAATTTGGGGCCATAGACCATCGAATTGCTCAGACACAATCACAAGCAAGGACTAATTTGGAGACTAACATGAGAGTCCATGAAAATAGTGCCAGTGCCTCATTGAACATTTTTTTTTTCCTCCAAATCTGCCTTAATTTGCAGTTTAATAACAAACAGTACAGCTCTCTGTGCCTTTTTCAAAGGAGTTATGACATGCATTATGAGCAGCACCATTAGCCTTTCACCTTTTACTATTTACTCATTTAGGGTCCTAACCCTACTGATTTAAGTAAAGCCTGGATTACTTAATGAAGGAAGCAACAAGCATTTTACAGAGTCATGAGATCAGTATCACTCAGGAGACTACAGAAATTTGGGGACCCTCAGTCACATCTATTGCACAGCAGCTCTAGCTAAAACTGTCAAAAAACGAGTAAGAAAAGGGTAGCCTGGTGCTGGCTTTTCCAACTTTCACATTGGAACATTAGCCTTTCAACAGACAAGTTAAAAAGATGAAAACTAGCAACACAGTGTCACAAACACTGGAATGAATTGGCAAAAATACCTTAAGTAGTCTTATTCAAATAAGAAAGCAGTTTCTCATCCAACAAATCCAATGTTTATGTACATATAAACTTCTGTGTAAGTCAGAGGACTGAAAATTGAAACTTATGTCATCAAATCCACTCTTCTGATACCAGAAGCAACCAGATCTTGCTCTTCAATTGCTTAAAAATAAACACTAAAGATAATTTATTGTGGGTTCAAAAGTGTTCTATTAAGTGGTTATGATAGAATTGCACTGCTCCAGTTGTTAGAAATTTCTTATTTCTAATCTACATTTCTTAAAAGCCTGTTCATTCCCATTTGGTTTCATCTTTCCTTTTAAATAAGAATTTAACTTCCAGTGCATTTCTAGAAAGCAGAAACATGCCCTCAGCTTCTGTTTGGCCAGACTTAAACAGAATTCTTTAGGTTCATTTTATGAAACTCTGTTACGTTTCACTCCTCCTGCCCTAAACAGCCTGGTAGATCTGTTGATGCTGTGAAATCCGTTTTTTACTGAAAGACTTGACAATATGCTTGACAGCAAATGAAGTCTCACAGTAAATTGCGCAGTGACATTAGTACACCCTTACCTCCACCGGAAATATGTTGCTTCATACAGTGTAGAACCAATCTTTCTGCCTTCATCGCCACATCTTACTGGCAAATGCATAGTCATCTTGTTATCAACTAGTATACATAGGTCCTTCTCCTAATTTTTTCCCCCATCAAATGAGCTACAAATTGTTGCAGACTTTCTTGTTCTCAGGCCCTAAATGCACAACCTTAAGATTTCAATTACTCCTCCCTTTCCTCCAATACCTGAAGTCTACTTCTAACTCTGCTTTCAAAAATAACCCTTGCCATTACCACTTCCTAATTTACCCTTTGACTAATAGCTACTGTTTTCTAGTAATAAACTAGTATATCACTAGTAATTACTAGTAAATTACTATGTGTATAATCTTCACCGAATTACTTTTGTTAAATGGGAAATATAGGGAAATCAAATTTGCCTTATCAGAGAACGATAGAAGATTATTCAGTACAATGCATCTTTGGTTCATGTTTTGGCATCCCATTTCCTGCTTAATCCCAAACATTTAGTTACTCTTTACTACAATTTCTTCCTTTTCCTTTCCAGTTATCTCTTATTCAACCCTCTGTCACTCCTTAGATACAAGCACTATGTTTCACTACTTTCCACTTGCAGTCACTACAAAATTTTGCTAGCAAGTTCAGCAGCCTAGAGTCATTTTCCTGCCTTTTGTAGATCAAGTTGTGTTTTTCTTCACCCTCAGATATTTTTCTTTATCTTTCCATGCACCTGACAGAGTCAAAACTAGACGGTTAGCGTTCCTGTCTGGGCAGAAAATAAAGTCTTTGTTCAATCAGGGTATTACGACAGTGTTTAATACCTAGTACTTACTGATTGCATAAAGTAAGCATTTCTTACCACCTTCTCTTTTCATCTGCACAGTTATTGAATTCAGATAGCATTCATATATATTAAATTGCTTTCCTCAAAAGTCTGACTGGAAAAAGTATAACTGGCAGTATATACTAGATTGGAGTCCTAGATAGTCAAATCGCCTCTTAAAAGGCTATTTAATAAACACAGACCTGCTGTGTTAGCTTGCCCAGATGGACCCTTCCTTGTACTTCAGATTAGGATACAATAACACCAATTACTCTTTGTGTGTGTATGGATGTGCATGCATATACCTATGACATTTCCCTTCTCTACACAATACATCCCTCCCAAACCACACATTGCATCTAAGGCTCTGATCTAATTGGAATAGACATTGTTTTACTCCTGCCTTTTGAATGCAATTCAAAATTCTGATTTCTCTTCCCTTTCCCTCCTTCTGCTGATACTATTTTATTCTGTTTATGTATCTACTGCTCAGTTGCCAGAGAGAGATCCCTGAGCCAAGCAGAAGCACGAGATATTTGCAGTCTATTTGCTGTACACACCCAGACTTGTATTTTCTGAATTACTTAGAGCTTGTGTGGTCCTCCAGCCATAATAAATTTACTCAGAGCAGCAGAGTGATCTAGTGGATAGACTCCTCGAGTAGAAATTTAAAAAGTTGGGCTCCATTCTTTGCTTTCCTACTTATATTCTGACAAGTTTTGCCACCTCCTGCTAGACTCTGTCTCTCTCCTCTACTTGGTCTATGAAGTGACACTTTCTTGCTTTTGCACTGACTGTTGTGCACAGCGTTCTGATCTTGATTGGAGTTGCCAGATGCTACTGTAACACATGTAGCAGAGAAAGGCAAAAAAAATCTAAGTTTATCAAAGTAGTCCTGAAGGCCAAATAACCAAAGGAGAAAGGAAATGAGCAGTTATCTTTACTACCGTAAAGTCACTTTTGAATGAGGGACAACAGCTGAAGTGTAAAGAATGCCTGAGCTATAACAGGCTCATCAAAATATAAAATCCAAAGCAAATGGATTCCAAGACCTGAAAAAAAGACAAGAGTTCAGAAGGGTTCTTCAAAATGCTGAATGAGGGGTGGAAACAACCACAGCCTGGTTTCCTGGTAAAAGTAAAGATGAGTGGATTGGAAGTCCCACAGATTGCTCATTCCTTGGAAATAATTAACTAGCAAGAACTTTTCACCTTACTACTGTTCACAGTAATTCTGATCATCTCAGATGTAAAAGAGGAACAAGTGAGAGCGCAAATCTTGCTGACAAGAGCCCAATTTCACAGGTATCAGTCTCCATCTTCAGAAGAGAGCATGTGAAAAGAATTACATACCATGGAGGACAGAACCAGGTGGCTTTTACAGGGACTGAGAGAATATTACAAATGATTACAAGACAAGACAACAGAAGAAAGATCTCTTCTTTTCCCCCTTCTTAGTGCGTAGGCTGAAACAGCATACCTATTTATTCCTCTTCATTTAGAGAGAGCAAAGTCTGGGTCACTGTCAGTGAATCTCTGGCACAAATGAGTTCTCCATGATTCATAAGGTTATATACAGGCTCTACATTTTGCAGTGCATTACAAACAGGACAATGTTTTCCAGAAGAAAAGAATCATTCTGGTATCACTGCACAAAAATAAGTCAATTATCTCTTCTTAATTATTTATTTAGAATTAATAAAATCTTGCTGGCCATGAAAGGAACCTGGGAAACAGCTAACAGGAGTGAAAATTTAGTGACACCATTTTTTTTGCAATTATACATCCCAGATTCAATGAATTAGCCTCTGGCACCAAGTATAAACAAACAGGTATTTTATGCGAGTACAGTGTTTTGCATTAAAAACCAATTAAGGGATAAGTGGTACAGGTTTTCATCCTGCTATAATGCTCTATGATACCTCACATTAGAGCAAGCAAACTGGATGTGAAAATGTATCAGAAATGGAAATAAGGAAACATTCCATAATATTAAATCTGTTATCACACCAGGCTTAGCTAAATAAATTTGCTTCATATAAATTACTGTGGGATAACAGAACTTCCTCACAAATGGGAAATACATGTCTGATACACAAAAAATAGCTGTCTTATTCACTGAATGGTCTCTTTTCCTTTCCCTTTGTCGGTCTCTATTATAAGAGTAAAGCCTCCAGAGGAAGGAAGAAAGCTCTCTGTGTATTTGTCAAGTATCTGATTAACAATCCTTTTCTGCTGCCATCATGTAACCAGAAAATAAGATAACTGACTTCACTGTATAGACATGAAAATACAAGTAGATCCAGTTTTCTATGTGATTTCTATGTTCCACTGTTTTCTGGAGTGCGAGAATAAATCAATTTAGCTTTATTAAAGGATTTTCATCACTTCATAAAATTTTCAAAGCACATGCTCAATGGTTTCTCAAAGTCCATCAGTTGTCATGCAGAATGTACTTTTCTGTAGCTGCCACTGTTACAAAAATTCAGGCGGGAATCTTGGTGGTAACTTGGCACACTGACTGCCTTTGCTGTGCAATTCAGATTCTACCTCTCACCTGATGTGTTTCTAAACAGACTCAAACAATGCCATGAAACCCAGATCCTAAATCTGAAACAATTGAAACAGGATCAAAACTGTGCATTTTGGGCCATCTCTAACTTGAAGGGAAATGGAGTTTCTCTCTCCAGTGTCCCCCTCCCCAAAAGTTGCATTTAACTAAACCCATTATTAGACTGGAGATTATCCCTAACAAGGAAAACAGTTGAATCTTCCTCCTGAAATCAGGAGACAAGAACCAATTAGGTAATTTCCATTTTCTGAAAAATATAGCATTTCTCTTCAATTTATTCCAGAAAAGAATAATTTAAATAGATGTGCTTTTCAAAAAGCACTGACAGGTACTCCTGTTCTCCATTACCAATAAAAGAGGTATAAATCACTGCACCCACACCCCCAAACCAAACAAAAAAGTGCCCCTGCTTTCCTGCTTCTCACCACTGCAAAAGCCAAAGACAACCCATTTCCAGTGGACAGGAGAAAAGAAACACCAACAAAGTTATTTAAGGTTGGTCAGAAAGCAAGCATTAGAAACAGCGTGAAGGTGGCACAACTAAAACAGTAACAGTTCACCACAATTTCCCACCTTTAAATTACATTCAATTGGCTATGTAGAAGTATATTTTAAAAAAATCAATACTAAATGCTGTAAACTTACTCCTACAATTGAATCAGTGAAAACAACATTATACATCTTCTGTCTACATTTTGCCAGATATGAACTGACAATAAAGGTTGTGTGCTTATGTCTTTGCTTTTCTCTTCCCTCCCCACCTTTCCCCACCACCTCAACCCTCCAGATATCTGACTTGGATTCAGAAGTTTTGAAGACTTGAAATACTCCAGATTGCACTATTCAGGCCAAAGTGTGATAGTGCAGCTTTGGAGAGCAATACTGGTAGAAGTCTCATTGGTCCTACTGAGATTGGAGAGGGATGGGACAGTATCCTTTTCCTGTATTCAGGATGTATCACCTTTGTTTCAGGGCACCCTTGATTATTAAATATACAGTTGGAATTTCCATCAAGCATAACCTTACTGGAACTAGTCTTTCCTGTATTTCACAGCTGCCTGGAAAGATGGCTGGTGATAACCAGAGTGAAATTATGACAGGGCATATGCTAATCAAGTCATTATCTTACCTGTATCAATATCATATGTATATGCTCACTTGTGAAAACACACATGGTTTAAATGAAATGCCATGATGCCTCATAGGGGGAAAAAAAAGTAATTACTAGATCCAGGAGACTACAAACCAAGTATCAAATTAGATTAGCAGTGGCTGGCCATTTTCTGAGTGATTGTTTTGTTTCCCCCTTCCCCGCCTTTCTTTTTTGTCAAATCAGTTTTAATGTACCAGACTTAACTTGCAGTCATAATGAGAACTGCACATATATGCAACCCATGCTAGTCAAAAACCCAGCATCCATGGGTTAATAACAGGCCAAATATCTCCTGACTTAGTCCATGAAGTAGTTTCTTTAACACATCTTAACTCCATATCCCATCTGCTAGCCATTTGCTATTCTAACATTAAGTCTCATGCAGTAAATTCTGCTGGGAACATTTGCCTATCAATGCATATAAACATATATATTCAGAAAAATATTAGGACTTTTATACTGAACTTAGGCTCAAGCCATCACTTCAGGGGATATTTTTAAGAAACAGAAGTTGACAGAGAGAAAGACCTTCCTCTGCTGGTTTCAAATACTTCAGTGGAATAGACAAGAAACATTATCTTTATGCAGAGGTAAAACAGGTATCTTTGAAATCTCAAATATTCAAACAGAAGACCATTTCTCAGCCAATTGTAGTCAAAATTCCTGTTAATCTGTTGCACAGCTTCAGAGTTGAGAAAACCAAATGTGAAGACTTGATAAACAGTCCTACAACACCTCCTTATTTCCCTTCATTGTATTTGCAGACCTAAGCTGTTGTGAAATGATCATCTTATGCTTGTATACAAGGTTTATTCAACTTTCTACCTTCATATTTCTTGAGGACACTGCAGAAAGTAAGTTCTTAATGGAATTCTTTAGGCCATGCTAAATAATCTCTGGGTCACACTACTATTAGCTGGGATACCTTTTGATTGCCTCATCACTCAGTGCACTACTTGTCTATCCCTTGCGCAGGTGCGTAATAGTGACAGCATTCTGAGCACCACAGCTTCACAGGCACCCAGGAAAAAAAGTTGGGAGAATAGTGTTATGGCAAATATCAGTAGTACTTTACTGTCCATTAGAAAAAAGTTTGACTCTTTCTGACATAAAAGAACCTCTGAAATCCTAACATGTCTTCTCTTGTGTAACTGTAGTAAATTAGCTAATCTGTACCACATTTATCTGCTTGAAGTAGAAAAACTTGTCCTAACAAGCTGCAGGGATGTATACAGACCTCTGATGATAATGGGCTGTTTCCACTGTTAAAGCTCTTTGAGGTATAAAACATAACTAGGCTCACTTCTAGTTATAGATTACTTAATGACCGCATTTGGGAAGCAGCACTGCTGTACTCCAGCGCAAGAATGATTGGGGGCTATATATAGGTTCAAATAAAGCTAAGGTTAACATACCTGCAGAAAGCATGTATGATTCTTGTGTTATGTTTGTGAAATATTATGCGTGTTCCATCTTATCAGTTTTCTTTCCCGATTTATTTAATGCCTAGGTGATTATATTTGCCAAAGACATTTCTTCAAAGTATGAAGCAGGTAATAAATGTAGAGGCATATGGGAAGTGTTAAAGGTGGCTTCACCTGTTCTTCATACGGGCTTCCAAGTAAGCAGACTTTTACAACAACACGGGTGTGTGTCCACATACAAACACACATTGATGGAGGGCACAGATGAAATGCTTAGTAGAGTGACGTGACACCAAGCATAAACAAAGCTAATACACATGGAGGGACAACCTCCCTGCGTGGTTTTCTTTGTAACCTTTGTAAGCAATTCTGAGAAAATCTCAGCTCAAGTGTCATTGTCAAAAGCATCATGTATCGAAAATGGAAAGAGCAGTGACACAAAAGCATTCCTTGAGACACACTGGGGGGACCGCAGGAAAAATAGTTCTATGTAAAAAATAAATTATAACCCTCAAAGAGAATAGATCACTCAAAAAATGCCCACAAAAGAGAGAAGTAGAGAGGACAGACTAAGAATGGAACTAAGTTTTTTAAATGTATGGAGCCACTGCATTTTTCCAAACGCAGTTTACAGCTTCTTTCTGGAGACACAAGATCCTGCACAGATTTGCTAGAAAAATAAACTGAAATTAAGTTTTCTATGCTATTGCACTATGAATAGTGTACTGAATGTATATCATACATATCCTGACATTGTATCAAATTAAAAAGCAGATAGCCAAATGCTGTCCTAAATTTTAATTGAAAAAAAAAACCAAAAACCACAACTTCAGAACTCTCCAAAGACCTTCCCTGTTTCTCTCACAAGCACATACATGTACACACCAAAAATTAAATTGTAAGCAGAGAGCAATATCATTTTTAGATGCTGGAAAGTTCACAGAGATAACAGGAGAAATGGCTTGAACTCTTGTCTCCCATTATAAAGAGAGTAATTAAGCTTTATTACTCCAGTTTCCCACCTCCTGAGGACATGGGGCCTGATTCATCCTACTTGGCACGAGCAAAAGCTGAGAGTGGGTGCAGCTGCAGTATAGCTCTGACCCTACTGCAGACAAAGCAACTGTCAGTCTGCTTTAGCTTTCACCTCTGCTACCATAGTCATTATAGCACACACAAAGCACTGGTGATGCTGTGTGCCTGCAAACTTCCTCCATGCGTGATATTCTGGCACATTTAAGCTTACGTGCTATACTGCATTGGGATCATTTGAAGAGGTGTGTAAATTGATATTGAGGTCTCAATTTAAATAGTAAAAAATGCTCAATTTGAGCATTTACTCAGGGCTCTGCATTTGAAGCATCTGGAACTACAGTAGAACAATACTGCATCTGATGCACATTTTTAAATACTTACCTCTTTTGCAGCAGGGCAGCGGTGTAGCAGTTTACTCAGTTGGACTATCTTCACATTTTACCAAGAAAAAGGTCAATCTGTCACCCTACAGTTGAACCACAGAGAACATTCAGTGCAGTTCCAGCCCTTCTTAGCAGAACAAAATGCTTGGGGGAAAAAATAGCTTATTTTCGCCTGGCAGTAGCACACTGATTTCTTTCCAGGTTGTTCCTGGTTCTTTAGCCAAGAGCAATACAATTAGACTCTCTACCCAGCAAAACCAGGAGTGTTTCAACGTAATCACTTCCTGATTCATTCTCACAACATAAATACAGCCCTTACCCCTTCACATCAGGACTGTGCCACAGGAAGTTTCCACAGCCTTAAGAAAAGTTTGTTTCCTTTAAATGAGATAGAAAACCCAGCTTTATGCCTGAACCATTATTGAGGGAAGGTTCTATCAAAAGAATGAAAAAAAAAAAAAAAAAAAGTGAAGAGACATTGCCATTTTTCTCCATAATGACTTCCCACTAGGTGCACTGAGATATTTAATTTTATTAAATAGTAGCATAAAAATATTGTTACCTGAAATCTGGAAGTCTGAAGACTTCAATGATATTCTCAAGATTACAAACCCAACTTAAACACCTGTGAATAAAGGACTTTTGACTGTTGCAGGCTGAATGCTTGTAATATTCACTAGGTCACTGCCAAGGTCTCATCCTTTAAATCTTAAAGACAGGACAGTATGTCAGATTTTATACTGAAAATTTTAGCCTTAGTAGTTTGATCTAAATGAATTAAATTTGAAAGTGGCTTTTAAAAAGGTGTCATTTTGCATCAATGGCACAAAACAGAAATTTCTGATCTTGAATTCTGAAGCCACTGCCCCAGAATTTTCACGCCTGGACTGTAAGTCAGCCTGCAGACAACTATGGCTCCATTACTTTGGGATCCTGACAAATAAGAGTAACAATCTGAATAGGTATCATTAGCTGAATTTACTGCTTACTGATTCTAATATTTTCCTGCCCTTTGCTTTTTATTCCACTCTCTCCCCGCACCCCTCCAACACCCCCCCACCCCCTGCCCCCCTTCATGCTTACCCAGAAGCAAACTGGCTAACACATACAACATTTAAATCAATTTGATCAAAGTTTGGAAAACCAGTTGTCATGGTTTAACCTGAAACCAGGACACCAGTCTATAAATACATTAAAAGTATAAACATTTTTGTAAAAAGGTGAAGAAACAGGAAGAAATCACCTGCTGCAAGCAGGAGATGGAACTACATTTCACAAGATTCTTTCCAAACCTCCTCCTTTGATTTAAATAAATCTCAGAAATCAAAGGTGAATTAGTGAAGTCATTAAAACAGTAATTTCACATACTGAATACAGATTATCCTCTTCACATATAAACTGTTTCCCCTCAATGAAGATGACACAATTCTAATTCCACTCTAATAAAAATCTAATTCTAATAATTTCACAGGATTAAAAAAAAGAAAATTTTACACCAAACAAAAAGGGTAACATTCTGGCTACTTTTTCAAAGCTGCTCAGCTATGCTATAAGGGCAAAAGAAGGTCAAAATCTTCTGTGATGAGAATATCTGAGGCTCTCTGGCCACAAGCTGGAAGTAGTCAGAGAAGTCACAGACCACACCGTTCACTGCCAGTGTGGTGACTCTATTGGCAGGCCTGTGTGTTGGGAGACCACAGACCCTGTTAAAACTTACCATTTATTTCTCCCAGTTAGCATTACACTGTGTTCTGCAGAATATTTTTTAAAATTAAAAATTTGATGGAATATTGCACTGTGAATGTTTGCTTCCTGGCTAGTTAGAAGCCATGGATGCATAATCATGTAATAATATCCTTTACTTTTCAATTTATTTACTTTAAAAATACAGATAAACCAAATTAATTTAACCTTCTTGCATAAGTAGTATCAAAAATATTTTTTAATTGCTGTAACAAAGTAACTTACTTCCTGCATCAAGGCTCCAAATTGGATCTAAAGTTCATTTCAAAGTGCAAGCTAGTTAAATTCCAAAAATGAAACATTTACATGTGCCCAGATGATACTGAACGAGACATTGTTGCTCTGTAGCACTTCCCAAAATGTTGCTTTCAGCTATCTTCCTATCCACTGAATAACCTCAATCTACTTTGATACCATTTCCTAGTTCTCCCCTTCTTCCTCCGATAATTTTCTCAACTTTCCCCTGTTCTGCTCCTGTCTATTCTGAGCTCAGTCCTGCTGCCATTGAAGATAATAGAAAAATATTTCCATTAACTTCAGTTGGACAGAATATTATGTTCTTGATGCAGATGTTTCCTATATTTCCATTGTACCCCTGGAATAACTTCAACAATAAAGTATCCACAGAAAGCAAGTTAAAAAAGTTCAAATACCTGAAGAATGGTCTATACATGCAACATAATAAAAAGTTTTTTCTTTAAAAATAAGTAAAAGATTGCATACCTAAAGTCCTTTAGGCACAGTGCCCTAAATAAAATAACATACATATATAACATATATACACACACACACACTTCATCACACTCTTTAAAAATTCTGTAAGGAGCTAAAAGAATCAACTGGTATTGCTAACAGTCACATTTCAGCTTAATGTTAAACTCCTGTATGCATTTCACTCCATCACTCCAAATCCCTCAGGGTTAATATGAGCTCAGAAATCCAACTGCTAACAGACACTAGTAAATTTAATGAGACTAGAAATGAGGTCAGACCAGCACATTCCTTAAGATCACTAAACTATTTGTCAAAAAGGGAAAAAAGAAAAAAAAAAAACGTTTACAAAGTTGTTGCATTGTTCTGCTAGCTTTCGTAAATCTGCTCGTTACAGGTTACTGAACAACTGACTGCAATATCCTCCCACCATCCCCAGGCAGCAGTGAACCAGATTAAGAGAGACCAGGCAATTAAGTAAGGAAGAAAATCCCAGGAAATGTGAAGTGACAAATATTGTATTTAACACAATATGGTACTAGTATTTCTAGCAAATAGCTGAGAAGACAAGTCATAGTAAGATCATTAAAATATCCTTAATGAAGTGATTTATTTTTTTAAAATCAGATTGTGGGAAAACACCTCAGAAATAACAAAGTATGGGTAATTAATCATCAGCCTCTGTTATAGCCACAGTTGTAAAGACAGTTTAGTGAATTCACTTGCCAGGCAACACCACTGTAAAAATGGTGGTAAGATGTAACACATAGAAAGAACATGTTTCTGTCAACAGTAGCATACTCTTCCCATTTACTGAAAGCAGCTGCTGGGTAGTATTCAACATTACCAACCTGCAGCAGTGCAACGGGATGATGCACATGTATTGGGCACAACAAGGCATATGAGGTCATAACATATCAAGTGCTACGTAAGTATAATTAAAATAGCAACTTGTGGAGATAGGCTAATAAGGACTTCCATTGCATTTCCCCAGCTGAGGCGGAGAAAGGAAAGACACAGGAAGGTAAAGTGGCTTGCCTAAGGCAAAAATATTAATCAGCATTTCAACCAGGGCAGAATCAGAAGGAATGACATATAATGCTAAATCAAAATTGAAGTTTCAACAAACCTTACTCCCCTTCTGAAAGCAGATGGCAACACTGTCTTTTCTCACAATAAGGTAATAACAAATTCAGTGAATCTGCTTTCTTGAGCATTAAGATCTCTTCATTAGTCTGATCTCTTTTCAAGTTGCATGGAGGTATATTCCCATTAAGGAAGACCACTTGGCTCTCTTCCCTCTTGGTTAGCACAGTGAAGTTGTATGTCCCTGGAACACTTCAACAAAGCTTACATTTTATACAGGAAAGATATTTCAGGTATACTTAAGTCAACAGACAGGATTTCATCCTTAATTGCCTTCTAGGGCTAACAAGAACGATTGCAGCTACTTTACTAACATGATGAGAACAATAATATAGCTCAGCTGCTAAAATGAGGCACAAAAGTGTGGATCTTTATTCTTGGCAGTGGAATACTAAATTCAGATTGCTTGGTATGCACAAAATTGCATAGAAAGTCAAGATCTCCCAGTAGTTTTGCAAAACAGGTAAAAACCCCATACTGTAAATGTAAAAACAAAGATACAGCCTTTACTGTAATTTGTCTAAGTTCATAAAGACCTGTAAAGTAATCAAGTTAAAGATTAAACACTGCATGCTCAATGTTTTCCTTGTAAGCTGTACTGTTCATAGCTAATATATGTAACTTTGCATTCCTGAAGGCTCCTTATAACTTGCAAACAATTTCATGTGTGACCAAACTTGCTAACAAATAAAAAAAAAATTTCTAAGATT
Organism: Falco rusticolus; assembly: GCF_015220075.1. Classification (NCBI taxonomy): domain Eukaryota; kingdom Metazoa; phylum Chordata; class Aves; order Falconiformes; family Falconidae; genus Falco; species Falco rusticolus. Next base: position 6,904,576 of record NC_051196.1, read on the forward strand.
CACACCAAAACCTGCAGTCAGTGCAGCAAAAAACTTCTCTGTACAGTTCACAGGCAGGGCTTGAGGACTCCTATACTTATGTGGAACAGAATAGGAACAAGGATGCAGCCAATTTCAGGATGACCTGCCAAAGAAGGCTTTACCATTTCCAGCTCACAGTTCTTACATGCAGGAGACAGCATCTGAAGGCAGCCTCAACCCCTTCAACGCAGCATCACTGCCGGGCACACAGCATTGCTCTGCGACCACATGAGACATGACTGCAAGATACGGGCTTGAGTTCTGAGAGACACAGCCCTCTGAGTTCTTCCCATTCTTAAGTGCAAGACTGACCGACCACTCCTTATCTTGTGTGTCACAAAACATCAAAGTATCATGATCCTTGTTTCTTACTCTATACTCCTTTTTCCTTTTTAGCCATATAGCTGCTGGGAGAGGTTCCTTCTGCATATCCCTTCCCCACAACTAACACACTGGGTTCAGAAAGAATATGCTTGCAGTTCAGGCATAGTATTCTTCGATGCCAGGAAACACACAGACAATACAGAATCCAAGAATGTGGCTCCTACCAGCTATCAACAGCGGAAACATTGTTACATAACATTATTGCCCAACAACAACTCAACCAAAAAGAGCCATTTAACTTTCATGGTAGATTTGGGAGGTTTTTCCTAAGGCTTTGCAGCAAATAAGCAAGATGCCTGGATACTTTACTTAAGATTGTACCAAAACTAGACAGTTTCAGGTTTTGAATTTTGTCCTTTTTTTTTTTTTTAGGGGGGTATGTGTGTGTCTGCACGCATGTGGGACACAACCTGTGAACAAAAAAGGAAGACTGTTAACACTAAAACAGGTATAAAGTGTAAATCATTATAATAATAGACAGACAATGCTGAAATAAAATTCTGAATTAAAAAACAAAGATGACAATATAAATACAATCACTTTACAATTTAAAAATTCCATGAGCTTCACATAGTACACCTGATACATCCCAAAATTCCAAGAATCCATCCACATTACTATACACATAGACTTCACAAAGCAGATAAATATCAAATTGCAGTAAAAATATTTGGTAGACAAAAAGAAATCAAAGCGTTTGTGTCAATTAATGCATCATTCACATTGTTAAATTCACAAACAAGACAGACTACTCCCACATGCAAGATAAAAACTTAAACACATAACTAGCAAGACTGTCTGCTGAAAACAGAGCACAGACATCCAACAGGAATGGTAGAATAACGTGTAACCCTGATCAGCATTTCTTCATAAATGTGCTACAGAAAAACAAGTATGATGAAGATTGGAATGCAAGTAAACATAGCCAACCACAAACAACACACGAATTCTTTGCAAAGGTCTGGCTAGTACTAGGGAAAATTTGCAGAAGCACAAACCACAGAGTCAAAGCCATAAAAAAACGGCTGGAAGAACTAGCTAAAGGGTGTAAAATTGTCAGGATTACTGATTTGATGTCACAATGAAAGTTTCATGCAATAGTTGTGAAGATACGGTCAGAAAGCATCATCTATATCTAGCAGATAAGGTAACCTAACATTCAGGCAAGTCCTGTTGCTGTTATTTCAGACATTAATTTGAGGGTACTTTCTGAAAAGGATACCAAGTCCCAAACACAGGACATTTGTCAGGCGAACAGGGACTGCAATTTCTCTAACACACAAAAAGAGTTTTCTATAAACTTTATCTATAAACTCCCACATTTCAAAAAAATGCATTCTGAAAATAATCAGCCAAAGTTCTATGGTTAAGCTTACACCAGCAGGAGCTTGACCTCTTTACAGTGCTTGTATGCCACATACTACGAAACATGTTACTGACCCTGACAAGAGGGTTTAAAGATAAAACTCTTAACTGTCTGTAAGGATGAAAGATGATACTTAATCACTTTAAAAGTTCACAACTAACAGTAAGCCACAAATATGCAGTCCCAACTTTCATGAAAAAAAGGTCTAGTGAGGCCAGTTGAACAGATTGTTTAAATTCATCTATTTGTTCACATTTTAAAGTCATCGTAATTTCACAATTACTATAATAGAGAATTATTCAAATTGTCTTCAGATTAAAAGCCAGAATTCTTTTATGACTTCTATAGTTCAACATAAAATATTTTACAGCATAGCTCTGGGAAGCAATATAGTATGTTTCCATAGCATGCTATACAACTGAATATAAAGATACAGTGATAAAACTATCAGAATGAAAAAGTTAGGAAACATCTTGTATTCTGGCAGACTTGTACTTTTATCCATTTTTGGGGTGTGCAATTGAAATGCAATTATTTTACTGCCTGCAAGCTAAACTGCTGACCTGCATTTTAACATCCTGGATGTAGGAAGAGACATTTTATCCAGGGATTCAAAACAAAACCAAAAGATATCTCTTGATTTCATATTCCTCATGAATGCCACCCAAGTGATGGCAAATCAATAGTCACTACTTTACTAACCTCGTCCTTTGGATTCAGTCTGCTAGCATACCTGAAAATCCTTCCCAGAGGGGCCATATGAATACACAAAATCTGCGTTAACCACCATCAAAACTCCCACAAACAACCCAGCTTTCAGTTTGGTTACAGGTGGAATATAAATCACTAAAATCAGATATACTCCGTAGTAAAGCAAGCTGCCTTTCTAAAGCTATAAAATTCTTTGCAGAATTGTTATAGGTAACAAAGTGAAATGAAAAGAATACAAGGTCATTAAATGAGGCATCATTAGTGTCTTGAGCTATGCAATAACTGAATTTATTCCTTGTCACCCAAAAGTAACTTTATTGCTTTATTGGCAGAGCACTTTCTCTGTAGTACTCTTCTCCTACAGCTTACTGCAAAAAGAGGTGTTGTGTTTTGTTTTTTTTTAAAGAAATTCAATTCCCCAGCAAGCATTCCATTCTTGAATGGTTTTTAAAAATTTATAGTGCAGTGATTCACAGAGTCATTCGTAAGCACATTGAACTTAGAACTCTGCAAATCTTCAGTTCTAGCTCTTGTATTATAGATAACATTCATTTTTTTCCTCTATAGTTTCTTACAATCTTTATCCGAATGCTTTAGAACAGCCACAAAATACAAGTTCCTGACATCATCCAAATAAAACTGATTATAGGGAATTGTGGTGGGTTAACTCTGGCTGAATGCCAGGTGCCCACCAAAGTTGGTCTATCACTCGCCTCCTCAACCAGCCAGGGGAGAGAAAATACAACAAAAGGCTCATGGGTTGAGATAAAGACAGAGACATCACTCAGCAATTATCATCACTGGCAAAACAAACTTGACTTGGGGAAATTAGTTTAATTCATTACCATTCAATTTGGAAAAACACCTTCCCCCAACCCAGGACTGACAATTCCCAATTTCTCTACCTCCCCCCCCCCCCCCCCCGAAGCGGCACAGGGGAACAGGGATTACAGTCACATGTTGTTTCTGCTGCTCCTTCCTCCTCACGCTCTTCCCCTGCTCCAGCATGGGGTCCCTCCCACAGTAGTTCTCCATGAACTATCCTTCCCACAGGCTGCAGTTCTTCACAAACTGCTCCAGCGTGGGTCCCTTCCACAGGGTGCAGTTCCTTCAGGAACAGACTGCTCCAGCACAGGTCCCTCACAAGGTCACAAGCCCTGCCAGCAAACCTGCCCCAGCCTAGGCTCTTCTCTCCACAGGGCCCAAAAGTCCCGCCAGCAAGCCTGCTTCAGCACAGGCTTCCCGTGGGTCACAGCCTTCTTTGGGCATCCCCCTACTCTGGCATGGGCTTCTCTACAGGCTGCAGGTGATCTGCTCCACCATTAACCTCCATAGGCAGAGGGGGAGAGCTTGCCTCACCATGGTCTTCACCACAGGCTGCCAGGGAATCTGCTCCGGTGCCTAGAACACCTCCTGCTCCTCCTTCTGCACTGACCTGGGGGTCTGCAGGGCCGTTTCTCTCACACATATCCTCACTCCTCTCTTCTGCTGGTGCAAAATTATTTTTTCTCCCTTTTAAATTATGTTATCCCAGAGGCTCTGCTACTGTCACTGATGGGCTCAGCCTTGGATAGCAGTGGGTTCATCTTGGAGCTGGCTGGCATTGGCTTCAGTGGACATGGGGGAAGCTTCTAACACCTTCTCACAGAAGCCACCCCTATAGCTCGCCCTCCACTACCAAAATCTTGCCATGCAAACCTGCTACAGGAATGTAAGATTCAAATTAGCAGGGCAAGTTCTATACACAGCAAGTAGCCTGTAAAATACAAACAGGAACTACAACTGTTGTTTTCTACTTTGCATGGAGTGCTTGTCAGACAGGAAGTTTAGTTTTGCAGATGTAGGTGGGAAAAGCCAGAAATACAGAACAAGCCACTGAAAAACAGCGTCAGATACTGTAGGAAACCGTGAAATAGAAAGAATTCAGCCCTTAGAGAAGGTGTCTGTAAAGTGTAAGGATGTATACAATCACCGATTAGACAAAGCATTTACAGCACTTGTACTTAAACATGATTTTATAATTAATTATGAACTTAAGCACAGTCTTAACAGTTGTGCATACTTACAAATGGATTGCTCATTCTTGAAGAGTCAAGTGCTATTAAAAATAAAATGAAAAAGGCAAATTTTGTGAGGACAGGCACTAGTAACAGAAGTGGTAACTAAGTGCAGAAGCCATGCAGATACAAAGTAGAAAGGTAACAAGAACAGATAGTTTAAAAAAATAGACCAGAATGAGTTAAATGGGAATAACCTTTATTCAGGTTATTTACAGAAGCCTAATCCCTAAGAATCATTTAGCTGAGAGGTTCATATCTAAGAAAATAGGTAGCTAACCGAAAAGGAAATGTTTCAATGAACTGACATGCAACCAAACAAGTTGCTGCCCAAAATTCAGTCAAAACCAGAGCTTCACTTGAACTCAGGCCAGATGAACAGGTGGCATCAAAACCTAGATTCCCATCACATACAGAATACAAGGGGCAAGAATCATTGACTAGCCGAATAAAAAGGAAAATATCTGTGCAATTTTGGCCAAGACTCAATTTTTATGACTGGATAACATAATTTCCCTGCCTTCAACTCTTGAGAACTAAATCACCAAGTATTTGTGAAATTTTAGACACTCTAGGGATAGAAACCCAGTAGGTGGATTCATTCTTTTTCTGACAGCCTTATTTGGAGTTCTATTTCTTAATAAAAAACTTCTGAACACAAGATTAAATATGTTGAAAGGCTCTTCACATATCTTATACCTCAAACTCAGTTTGTTATCAAAAGACCTCTTCTCAGCCACAGGAAGCTCCAGAAGCAAAATCTGATGTGAATAGTCCTTGAAACAATTCAGTTCCTGAACAGGTAGAAACGTATCTTACTCTACAAAGATTTTTTATTTGTTTTTAACCATACATCTTCCTTCCTAGGAATATTTTGCCACGTGTTGGGTTTCCTTGCATGAGAAATGCAGTTTCAGTTATTAAAAAAAAATCCATTTTACAGTGCTATGTTTTTCATCTCATATGCCCATATGTTCCATAAAGTTCTGCAAGTCTGTCACCCTAATTTGGCAGAGAAACAAGTGGAATCCAATGCAGTTTCTGCAGCATAGAAATTCTGAATTTCTCTTGCTTGTATTTCAAGTCTCACCCTTCAGCAAACTTTATCTGTCAATTCCAAACTAGGTCTCAGTACCTTAAGCTACTGTTAACTCAAGAGCCATCGCAGTGTAAGCCTTGCAATAGGTCTGTTGCTATGTTGCCATCTCAGCTGTGTGAAGGCTTCTTGCACAGACCTTCCTAAGGCCCTGTTCTTGCTGCATGTTAGAGAAACACATTCCTCAGCACAAACTATTATTTCTGAAAATGTTTCAAATCTGAACTTGAAGAGCACATCGATTTTTGTGAATTACACTGGCAAATACCAGCTACTGGGTTTGGTCGTGGGGGTTTTTGTTTGGTTTTGGGGGAGTTTTGTTGTTCTTGGTTTGGTTTTGGTTGTTTTTTGGTTTGGGGGGGGGGGGGGTGCGGGTGGTGGTGGTGGTATTTTTTAACTACTCCATCTATTTCAGGGTACTTGAGTTTGAGGCAAGATGGTTATAATTCTACCTGGACTTAAAAGACATACTTCTGTTAAATCAACCATGTTCTTGCTTTCATTGTAAAGTCATGCCTATGACAGGATTTTTGAAGTAATTTTATGAATCTCCCATGTTCAGTAATTTCCATCATGTCTTACATAGTGTACAGACCAGATATAGTCACTACAGCTTGTACAGCTCCTTTCACCAGAGACAGCATGCATGCACAGTGAAGAGATCTCCAGCTGTCCCACTACCTACCATGCAGATATACAAAAATAAAACTGCAATAAATAGAAAAACTTAAGATGAGTAAGAAGTAGGCTAAAAAAACCCAAAAGGCATACTGGAAAGATTTCTTAAAAGCTGACAGATATTCTGACACTGATATACTTAATAACAGAGGACATGTTAATCTGAACTTACATAACAGGACACCCAAGTAGATCCTCTACAGAAGTTACCAGAACACCTGCAGATACATAGTACCTTTTAAAGAGCAATGCAGGGCTATAAATATGCATGGCATGACCTCATTCATTGTTCTTTCATAGGACAATGTTCTTTAGTTCAACAAAAAAAAAAAGGAAGAAAGTAACAAAAGGAGGAAGGACTGTCTTTTGGTTAAGAACCGGGAGACAGGAAAGCTAGATTCTATTTTTGGCTCTGCCACAGAAGTCCATTATGGCAAACTTTTCCAGCTTTAGGGTATCAAATCAAGGAAGTGATTTTGAGAGATGAAATGCTACAGAGGACTTAACCACAAGTACCTATATTTGAAAGGTTTGCCTTCTTTCTCTGCCTCACCTCCATCTGAAGCAGTGATAAAAATTCGCATCTATATCCCAATGTTGATGTAAACTTCCATCAGAAAATAACAAAATAATAGTATTAAAAACAGGAAAAATGAACTAATTCTAGACAACTATTAGGTTAAACTTACTAGTCCTCATACACAAAGTATTGGCCTTTTATAAACAAAAAAAAACCCCAAACCTTTAAAGAATCAGCATTGCCCTTGGTTTGTATGGAAGTTGAAATTATAACTTCCAGTATCATCATTCATTTTTGAAGCTGTAAGGATGTTTAGACAATGTATTAAACAGTCTAGCAGTGCTGTATTTTTGAGGATAAGGAAGACAAATTCTCTCTGCCCCACACCCACTTCATTTTCCAGAGTACCTCCAAGATATATAGTCTAAATTTCAACATCTTTCAGCAAGATAAGGGGTTTTATCAGTTTGGGATTTTTGGTTTGGTTTTTGGTTGATTTTGATATTGTTTGGGGTTTTTTGGTGGTGGCAGTGGCAATGGGGTTTTTACCTGATTTCTGTACAAGAACTTCCTTTATTGCTTTTTCAAAAATGTCTAATCATACTGTATTTCTCACAGGTGCAACACTGAACTGAACATGTAATCTAAGAAGCAAAAACAGTGTCCTATTTCACTTCTTGTTATGAGTACTTTTTCTTTAGCTGAATGACTTCAGATTCAGCGCTCCAAATGTTGACTTTAGTTTACCATCCCATATGGAAAGTACAAGAAACCATGATCACAACAAAAACCCTGTGTAATTTACAATTTTAACTTTAAGAAAACAAAAGGCCAATGAACTTTCATTAGACAGGGCAGGGGGAGAAGAAAAGAAAGGCAGCTTCTTTTACATTGGCTTTCCCATCTGGAAAAACCTCACCAGAAATATGGAAAAACAATACCAATAGAAAGATGTGAGGAAAGAAAGAGTCATGACATTTTTCAAAAGCTATACTAAAATAACTACTGTAGAACAGGGATACACACATCTCTAAGGAATATATCCACACTTCACAGGCAGTAGTGAACTGGCCATCACTTAGGGCAACAGATTATTTTTTATGGTCCTGTAAAGTGCTTTGTGTAGGACTACTGACAGATTTTTGAGAGTAACTAGATCAATTCTTTAGAAAAGTGATCCACTTCCAACTCTTTTCACTCCTAAGAGTCAAAACCATCACTAATTTTAAGTTCCTAATGTGCTGAAACAAAAAATAAAGTTTGTTACAATTATTGTTTTTTCCTCAGGATATAGTTTTAAATACTGTATCAATAGCAGTCTAGATGTCAATTAGAGAAAGCAGGTCTGACAGTATGTTAGAAAACCACTAGCACAGTGACTCAATACCCTAGAGACTTTCCAATACAAGCTGTGATTTCCCACAAAATCTGAGGTGAGAGAAGAGTGTAAATGATTCATGCAGCATAGAGACTTGGTTTCAGTCCCCAGCTCTAAATTCCTTATACAACCAAGATAACTTGACTTTAATAGCTGCTGTGGAAACACTTGGAATCAGTTTATATGTGTATGGTACACTTTTCCTATGTATCAGATATTGTTGCTTGGAGATGTGTCTGCTTTTACTCCTGAAAGATTCTGACGTAAATATGAAGCCAGACATAGTTGTGGTGCTACACAGGACTAACCTCAGCTGGATTTGTGTTACCTTTTTCTTGTGACAGGACACAACAGTGTATGCCCTTAAGTGAATTCAAGTCCCTCTCAGAAAAAGCAGAAGTATGACCTGGAATCCTTAGACAGGCATACATCCTATGTTTGGCTACAGGGACAATAAATACATAATACTTGAATCTTTTTAACTCTTTTGAAACCTGACTTAATCCTTTGAAAATCCCTATAGGATTCATATCACTCCTTTCTCCAACCCAGTGAAACAACTTAATCTCACATAAATTCCATTTCTTTGGAAAAGCTATTATGTTGACTGTTTAAAAAAAAAAATAATCAAGAGAAGCATTTTGTACAATTCCTGGGCTTTATTGATCTAGTCCATACTGTGTTATTTCTGCAAAATTCTTAGGTTAAAAACATATTTCCTCATTTTCAGTTCCTGCCTACCTGTGCCTTCACCGGCATCACCACTGACAACTTCAGCCTGCCCATCTTGTTACATGGGCTTTCTCATAAATAACTCAAAGGGAAAAAGGATTCTCTTTAAAAATAACAACAGAAAATAAGAGCTTTTTATTTTCTTGAAGGTGAGGGGATATTTATTTATTTTTAAGTTTCACTATATAGAATTGCCCTGCTGAGCCAAGCTGTTTGCCAGAGCGTAGTGTTTGCTGTAAGGCCTGGGCCAGATCACTGCTTGTGCTAAGTAAGATACATGGTAGCATAGAGTCAAAGTAAGGTGGCATGGTTTTGTTCACATAGCATGGCAGAGTTCTGCTTCCCTGAATGCAGTAGAACTGACCTGCAGACAGTTTCCTTTTCCAGAAATCTCTAGCTTACAAAATTCAAGGCTTTTCAGTCCTGTGTTGCTGTTACCTTTGAGTGCTGCATGCATTACTCTTACTCCACATTTCTAGGTGTTAGCATAGAGAGCCTGCAGCTAATTTCTCCTTTTATGTATTGGGAGACAAAATTTGCACCACCAACCTGGATCAGCCCTTGTCACCCACAGAACCTACTGCCTTTGGTTCCCTTTGCAGCTAGTTTGCTACTGTAATAAGTGGCTTTACTGGTCCATTTTGCAGCCTAAGTTCTTGGCATAGAAGTTAGCATTAACAACTACTTTGACTTTTGATCCAGGATTCAACTTCTGGAACCCATTAATTATCACCAAGCAATCAACCCCTATGTCTGTCACCTCATCTGACCATTGGGTTAGCCTGAGCATTTGCATAGCAAAGTCATTAGTCTGTCTTCACTACTGTGTGCATCTGAAGTGATATTCCATGGCTCCATCCCATGGAAGAAAATGAAACAAGGCAGGATACCTCACTGCTGTTTATGCTAGTCCACTCCATGCTGGGGTATTCAAGGCTCCTAGGACTCACTTATTTCCAAGGCAAGTTGTGGCCAGAATCTAATGAACAGTACCAGTTAGCTTGGCACCCGAGATCCCCAAACCATGTTCCTCCACACAGTATTTCTTCCAGAAGACAATATACTTATGATTTTACTGTGACTGTGAACTTCATGGCATTACCAAAGTATCAGCTGGAAGACTCTGGTAGGGGAATGTAGAGAAATACCAAATTCCCAATGAAGAAAAGCATTTCATTTTGAGGTTGCATGTCAGCAGCAAGTTAATTATGATAAAGAATTACAATCTGACCTGAACAAAGAAGACTAGGAGCAAGACTGAAGTTTCAATCCTTTTTATTTCTGATTTTATTCCTGCATTCAGCAGACACACACACACACACACACCCCCGGAAAAAAAAGAACCTGAAGAGTTGTGCTACATATCAAGACTGTAGTTCACCGAGGATGTAGAAGCTGTATTCATTACTCTTTTTTTTTTTTTTTCTTTTCATGGAACCTCTATTATGCTAGAAGTGAAACTATACTACACAGATACAGCTACTAGATGCTGACCAACAGCCAGATTTTAAAAACTTGTTGATTAAAGTCACCAATGTCTCGTATCCCCCCAGGGCACCACAGACTGGAGAGATTATGCTACAAGCTTTGTATCATTACCATAGCTACACCTAAAGAAAGTTCACCAGGTTAAAGAAATTTCTGAAGATAGCTGAAAACTGTGAATATAGTGCAGCAAGTTCCAGCTATTTCCATCATGACAAAGAACTGATCCAGTAAATAACAGTCGCATCTCTACTGCAAACGTGTTCATCCATTTAAAATGACTGCATATTCACTGTCATGATTTACCAGACTTCAGGTATACAAATTTGCAAATGCCTTGAGAAATACATCCCAGATTTCCACATTCATTCTCAACATTTTGTATGAACATTACCTAAACCTGAGTTTAAAAATGAGTTTTTAAGCATCTTTGCATCCTCAAAGTGCAACTGCAGCCTTAGAAGCATTTAATCACTCAAGTCTGGATGACAGAGTGCACCACTCACCGCTGAACTGGTAATGGAAGGGAATCTAAGTGGTCCTCGCCCTTAAAAGCCATATTTATCCTATTTTCATGTGCACCTCTCCATAGGCTGGAATCTAGAAAAAAAAAACCAAAAAGTAATTTAGTAAATCCAGGGAAACTCAGACCTCTTCAGCCCAGGGTGGCATGGCATTCTCCTACTGATCTCTGAAGCCAACTCATTAACAACAATTCAAAAGGCATCTTTTCCTCAGGCTACCACACAACTCCAGCAGATAATGAAGGCCACTAAGTAAATTTCATGGCATAAGGAACATAGGGTTTACATATTCCTGAACTTCTTGGACTATTGCACAGGTCAGAGTCATCTGGGTTGAACATTGCTGAGTTTATAGTGAGTTATTTTTTAGCCTAATTTATTTTGAATTAACTTGAACTCTGGAGGAAATAGATTTAGTATGATTGTAATTCTTCAGGTTATTGCAATCATTCTCATGAAAGAAAGCAAGTGTATATTATGATTTCAGGATCATTTTACACTACATTTAAAGAAAGGCCCTTGATGTCTAAGTTACTGAAGTACTGGATCCTTCCTTCCATGGTAAATGATTTCATTTTTCTGTTAATTTGAAATGCTGTACACATCTTTTTCCTTTATACCTGGTGACCAAGAGATGCATCCAAACATTATTGTACTACAGAGGCAAGACAGAAGGAGAAAGGAGAAAGAGAGCCTCCCCATTTTCGCCAAAAGGAGTCATGCAGTCTCCCTTCCTCTTCTTTCAATTAGCCCCATCTTACATTAGGGTATTACCTACCACAGATCAATGCATATTCCTCAGCGAAAGCCAGAGAGGACCTATCCTACCAAAAAAAGGTGAAGTCATTCCCACTCACTCACACCGCTAGAGGAAAATTAATGCAAAATATTTGAAGGAAAAGATTAATCCGTGACTCAAGAAGAACAAGGAGGAGACAGGAACAGTGAGAAAATTATGCTTTCTCAGATATGAAGAAAAAATTGAGATTGATGGATCTCTCTTGGAGAAAATACTTTACACAGGAAATTAACACTGTTTGTGTCACCAGATAAGACAGAATGTTTTTGATTTAGCCACTTGTGAAATTCTGCCATTTGGTTATTGCCTACATTCTGCAAGCTGAGTCAGCCATCATTTAAGATATTTGCCATTCCAAATTGCTCTTAATTGACACAGAGTGGTCCTCAGCATCTTTCCTAGCAAACTGATCTTGTTGCTAATGCATGTCCCTGTTTTTTTCCCCCCAAGATCCCACTAACATTGTCCTGAGTACATAAAAGTATTTCAACCAAAGTAATGCACTCACACACTCCATCCAGTATTATCACCAGATTGCTTTGGAGACTGTGTCATCCTGTTTTCCTCCCCACCCCCTAAACTTTCCTGGAAATAAACTTAATCTTCTTAGTCCATCCATCTAATGAAAGAGTATGTTGAAATACGGGAGAAAAATCTGCTTAGAAAAAAAAAATGGCAATTTAAGCGTTACTGAATTCTCTGATTTAGAAAGATCACAGATATTTGATAGACTGTGCCTGAAAACTTCAAATACCCAAGTATGAAAATATTAGTATGTATTCTGCTCCCATGACACACCAAGATTTGAAAAACAAGCTTCCTGTTGTTGGGTTTTTTTAAGCATTTAGCATATGATACACAGACTTCACTAACAACTGGAATACTTTTTACTAGTATAATTTTTTTCTTTGTCAAAGATACTTAAAATCATTAAATACAAATAATCATATAAAATCAGATTTACTGGAAATAGCCAATTATCACCATCTTCATTTGGAGAAGACACCCTTAATCAAAGATGAACACATCTGCATAAAATCTTAATTGCTGATTAAGTTTTCCTCTGCTATATACTACCATGTAAAGGACCAAGAAAATAGTCTTTCAGCCTGTAGAAGTACAGACTTCATGGACACCAGCTATCTCTTTCCGCTCAGCATCAGGCACAAGATTTACCTTCTTATGCTACCAACACAAAATCAACAGCTTCCCTTTGGCAAGCTAAAGCTACTTCACCATTAGCTCAGACCACTAATGATTTCTACGTGTACAGATCAAAGCATCTGCTTGTACTCCATTACTTGTGATCAGTGACATAATGTACACAGACATAAATTAGGTTATTGCATGTCAGTGTTCCCTATAAATTAGAAACCTGACAAAAACGCAGCTTTTTTACATGCTGTCTTCCCACAAAACACACATTTATATTATGGCTGAGAGCCTTTAAAACCATGATCAACTCCTACTTAGAGGTTACTTACGCTCCAGGAACAACAACAAGATGCCACACCAATATCTTAACCAAACAATCTGTCTCAAGTCTATGATTAAATATTAGCTGAAATCTTTAAGCCTAAATTAATGTAGACAACAAGAGGAAGTACTCTCCTTAAGCACCTGGCAGTCTGTCAGAGGACCAAATGTACCCCCAGGACAGCAGAGCCTGCCTAAACCCATGACTACAAGAGAGGTTGAGCCCCAGCAACTGATATGGTACAGGCTGGTCCTGCTCAAAATGGCTCCTCTGTGTACCTGGTGATTATGGTGCTCAATGGCAGATGTTCAGTTTTTGGTGTTCTCATTCATCTTTCTGGGTACAACCATACTTCCTAGTAAAAACCACGACAGGACTGATGAATCCTTCTATTTAGTTGATGCTGCTTTTTATTAAAGGCCACAACACAGTGTTGAGCTTAGTCAGCATCTCCTACTACAGCTGACCATGTAAATGACTCCCTAAGCATCGCCTTAAGTCAAAGCAAGCAGCTTTCAGAAACATCAAAATGTTTCACCTTTACAAAAAAAAAATCCTATTTAGGGTTAAAGGCTTCTTTGCTCTGGCAAATACAAGACAACTGACATGGAAGAACAAAGACACGCTGTTACTAACAAAACCACATATACCAGCAATCCATCATGATAACCTCTTTGAGGCTTTTTCTTTGAGGGACTGAAAAACAGGTAGGGCAATGTCCACAGCCTCTGCTGCAACTTCTGTCTGAGCCTCTGTGCAGAGGCACCAAGAAATTAATAGCTTTCACACAACAGTTATACACAACTAAAACAGGTGGTATGCACATGAGTCCATGCGCCTACACAAAGACTGCAAGCATACACCCATGTCTCTCAATCCTTCCCACTAGCTGCTTCCTCACAGATGATGGAGACAGTGTGGCAGCAAGCAGACCTACAGATCTGAAATAGTGCCTGAAGTCAGAGACCTTTCTCCTAATGACCAATTAAAACAACCCCTCCAACTTCAGTTTTCTTAAAAACATATATATACAAAGCTTAATATATAAATGTGTATATATATATATATATGCATAATATATATGTAAGTATATACATACTAATAGGCAACATTAGCAGAGTTGTACAGGGAGGTTAACTTGGGTTTTTCCCCACTGGCTTCAGTGGCCACTAGCCAGGCTCAAAACTGGTCAGAGACGCTGCCTAGGCAAACTTGTACCAAGCAAAGTAACACTACTTGTAGTTCGTGATGTTGGTCATTTTGGTACAAGTCTAAGCGACACATGCTGAAATAATAAAATTGTCATTCTTGGACTATTATAAGGATATTTTTTTTAATACCTTACATAGGATTTTAGATAAATGTCTGCACATAGACTTGTATTGTAGTTATAAACAGCAATTTATAATTGCTTTAATTCCTCTGGTAGATACCAGTGTGTGTATATGGAACTAGATGTATTCAAGGCAGCAGTCTCTCATTGTGTCCTATCATTTTTCTCTTTGCCATGTCAACACTGAATTGGATTTTAAGATGTTATTTCCTCATGTTTAGTGGATAGATGTACATAAGCAGACCACCAACCACATTTCAGTCCCATCAAAGACAGTCAGCCAAAACTTGCTTTCAGAGAACTACACACAACAAGAACAAAGCATCACACCTGAAACAGCACATAAAGCATTGCTCACAGAAAAAAAGCAGTATCAGCAGAAGACGTGACCTTCATGGCCAAAACCCCCCAAAAAACATACCACCAGGAAGAGGGAACTTGTATATAAACAAGCACTAGGCCCTGATGCTGGCAACAGACACAGAGAACTAGAAGCAGCTTGAAAAAAAAACCTCAAACCAGCCCACCAATAAGTTAAAGGAGTCGTCATCTCATCCTTACACCAGCCTTGGCAGCACCTGTGAAACCTGCGCAATGCTTCATTAGTACAGCAATGTAACTGGAAGCTGTTAAAACTGGTTCCACAACGGCACACTGCTCCTGCCCTACAGGAGCTCCCTGCTAGTAGTAGCCTCCTGTTGCTCAAGTCTGTTTAGCACTGGAAAGCAGCTTCTACCGTGCAACGCGGCTTTTTAGCCTTCTACAAAATATGTTATTACTGCAAAGAAAACAGATTGCGTCTTGTAAAGTCCCCCATTTTAAATTTCTTCATCATTCAACTTGTTAGCTTATATTTAACAAGGCAGAAATTAGGAGGATTTTAGCAGTCAGGATTCTGTTAGAAACGCATCCATGTCCAATAGTATCACAGTAACAGCAGGTATTCAAGGTGAAATAAGCATGACTCATTTATTCCTACTACTGATGGCTCCAAAGAAGTACATCACAAAATTCTGTCCTAAATAATTAAGCTCTGAAACGCACAGTTAAGTTCACAATTTTTAGCTCATTCCCTACACATGTGTCCACCTTTGTAAAGGTTTAAATCAAAAGGCAAATCCATGAACTTTCACCACCCCATTCCTAACCCCTAACATCATAATTTCAACACTAAGAACATCTTAAAATAAGGTCAATCAAGAGTATCAGTTCTCTTTCTGAAAGACAAATTCATGCATCTAGCCTTTGATTATTAACAATCATCAGAATTAGAAAAGCACGTTACCTGTAAGTAATACGGTTAGCCTGAGAATAAGAAGTCATTAGCTAAAAGTAATTTCAGACTAGATATCCCTTGATTAATATGAACAGTTCCTGTCTGTAGTAAAGTATACTCTCTGTTCTGCCAAACAGTGCCTGTCCTTATTTTACAATTCTAGGAGTCTGGGCATCATTAGTTATTATTCTCCTGGTACAGAGAATAACTTAATGGAACGCTACATATCAAATTAACAGCAAAATTCTGACAGCATTTATGTGATAGGTCAGAAAGTAAATACATACACTCTGTCCTTCAGCAACACATCCAGTCTCATCACAAGTTTTTCACACTAACTATTTGAGGACTCAGGATCCCATTGTCATTTTGCATTATAACAGGTTTATGTAGGCATGAATTAACTACAATAGTAAAAGCCAACTCAGAATTAAGCTGGGTGTCACAAATCTAAGCAGCCATGAAACCAGGAACAGGAAATAAAGAGTACTTCAAACAATGTATTAAAACAGGTTGTATTAGCATAGGATCATACCTACAGATGCATGTACCGCAGTCCTAGAATGCAAAATTAAAACTAGAAAAGGTGGGAACAGACGCTACCTGCAGCATTCATTCATGTTAGCTGCTCTTACAGAACCAATAATCAAAGAGGAAGCACTGCTGAGTAGTTTAGGTCTCACACTTCAAGTACAATCTGAAGCACAAATCCATTTTTATTCACACAGGGTTTTCTTTTTAATGTATATTTCTTCCCATCTTTTCTATTTTCTGCAGAGAGAGGATCTCATTTTAAACAAGTCTTTATCTTTGACAATACCCCTTTTTATGTATCATAGAATTGTTTGGGTTGAAAGGGACCTTAAAGATCATCTGCTTCCAGCCCCCTGGGGTTGGGTAGGAATACCTTCCACTAGATCAGGCTGATCAAAACCTCATCCAACCTGGCCTTGAATATATATATACACACACATGTAACATATATAGCATATATTTATATGACATATATTACATTACTATAGTAAATGACATTTTATATTTTAGAAAATATAAAATTACTTTATAGTACAGTTATTGTATTACTCTATAAATATATGTGTATATAAAAAAGGGTATTATGTGTGTGTGTATATATATATATGTAGCTATTCATGCAAACTGAAGTCTGCTACTTTTGTGTTCTGGGTTTTTCTCATTTTAGCCTTACTGTACACAGCTATACCTTAGAAATATATGGGATGGGGAATAAAGAGGAGCAGCAGACAAAGTTCTGTCTCAGTTCAAATAGATCAACCTGAAAATTACCAACAAGGAACATTACTTTTTAGATCTTAAGATAACGTAAGTGCAACATTGTCACCTGCAAATACATGAGGGGGGCATGGGGGGCTGGAAGAAAAAAAAAAAAAAAAAAAAAGGAATCTGAAGCCAGTCCTATTCACCTGCATACACAGCTTGATTCCTTCATTCACTTTGTTTTTAGAGCCTTCACGACACACTCTTTGAACATACCAAATTTTTTATTATCACCACAATGCAAAAATCTGCTTTTAAAGCAATTTATATTGAATTGCTCGTTCCAATTCTTCATTCTAGCAAGTGGATCATATGGAAATGCACTAAGTAGAATATCTGCAATGCAACCAGAAGATCTGATGGTACTGGGAGGGAAAGCATAGAGCCACATTAGCCAGGTTATCCAGTTTTCTCCATGACACAGATTAGGAATGGTAGAGATCTGTCGTCGCGTGCACTAGAGTCAATCCTTTTGCCAAGGCATGAGTTTTCTCACAACATATCTTAAGCAGATTTTCCCAGTTAGATATAAAAATCTCTAGAAAGGTGGAGTTTATATCATCATGGACTACATTATGAAAATACTTCAAATAAGGAGATAGCGCAGGACATCACAGATTTTAAGATTACCTTTCCTCCCCCTCCTCCCACCTTAAAATTATTTTGGGCAAAAAGCCACTGGACTAATCACTTAGTTGGCAGCTTTTATATATATATATATGTATGTATGTATGTGTGTGTATCAGTGAAAGTCTTTAAAATCTTCCCTTCTGGAAGGAGCACACCGATTTATATAGACAGCAGGATTATGAGAGCAAACTGATTAGTGGTCACATTTTTAGCAATAAGCATTTTAGAGGCAGCTTCCCTGGAAAAGAATTTGCTTTTGAGGTTCAGGAACTGAATAATAGGTGGCAAGTTGGTGCACTCCAGAGCTATATTTTGGGGTTTTATGTGAAGCAGAAAAATCACCATATAAAAATGTTTATTGGTTCTCAGAGCAGTATTAATGCAACTTGCTACCATGAAAATGTGGTGAGGTAAAACTCCTCTATATTTACACTTCCCTTACTTTCTGACAGACTGTGTAGCACTTCCCCCCAACTTCTTAAAATAAACCAAACAGCCAATTTGACATCACTTGCACCAACACATGTCTCGATTCAAACACTCACAATAAGGGCATCCCTGTTCCTGGTCATGGTCTCTTGGTTTCAAAAGTGTTTCTGAAGATAAACTAAGCACCGGGTTTTCAGACCACCTCTCTTCACTCTGGATCTCCCTCAGTCGCGGCCGTGCCTGTCTCGATGCCCCCTATGTGCTATGAGGGCTTTCTCTTCAGAGACTCCCTGCTGCCATCAGACCGAAGAACAACTCCCCCCTTTCCCCCCCGCCCTTTTTTTTTTTCCCCCTCTTTTTTTTCTTCCCCTCCCGCCCCGCGCCACTAGACATAAAGCAGCAAGTGGGGAGACGCCAGCTGCACACTTCAGTACCTCCCAGTACCTCAAGGGCGTGCGTTACAGGGCGCGCGCGCTGCCCGCCGGCGCGAACCGGTTGCAGCCAGCCCTGAGGCAAACGGGAGCCCAGTCCAGCCCGCGCTGCCGGGGCGGCGCCGAGGGATCTGCGGCCGCCGCGAGGGGGCCCCTGAGGAGCCTGCAGCCGCTCTGACCGGCGCCGTGAGGAAACCGCTGCCGGCACCCAGCGGCCTCCCAGGTCTCCCCAAAAGTAAGGGCGGTTTGGGCCTCCCACACACTTCCCACAGCGGCTGTACTAGTCAGGGGGTTGTGTTGATTGGCAATAAGTTAATTCAAGTGAAATTCCCCTGCTTTGGTCTGATTTACACTCGACACCATAGCCACATGCAAACATCCAGTTTAAAGGGTTTAATCGCTGAGAGGAGGCGGGATCGTGAGTCTCTCCAATCTCCGTGTGGGGACATCAGAAATAAAAGGGCTTTTATTTCAACTAGTTGAAAAATAGAAGTTAAAAAAAAAAAACACACAGAAGCAGATTTTGCACCTTATGTTGTACAAGCATATACTACGCTGCTCAGAAGAAACGCCTACAGAATACCATGGTTTTCTGCTATTTAACACAAGGCTGCTAAGCATTATGAAGTTACAGCTAAGATTCATTATTTCCCCTAGAAACATCAAAAAATTTCAAAAGGAGCTGAAAACGGAAAGATGTAAGAAAAAAAAAAAGTCTCCCTTACCAGGCAGGAAATTGGGTAAGTCTTTTTAACTTCTCTTTCTCTAAGTTAAACATGAGGCAAGTACAACTTGAAACCAAATACTTCAGTGTTCAATGCTGTAAATAAGTACATAGGGAAGACAGTAACATTGTATTTAACAACTTTGATGAAGGGAAAAAGAACAAGGACCTACACAAGTAACTCACTGCAAGGAAAGATGACAATAATATCTTCACACATATCTCTGTGTACAATCCATTTTCTGTAATGAAAGGATTTCATCTTACTTAATACCCATTCCAGTTAGTCAGACAGGCAGTCTGAAAAACATCTTCACTTACATTGATATTCCTCTAAAGAAAAAAAAAAAAAATACCTGACATTTTAACAGAGATGAGCAAAGCAATATTATTAGTTCAGGTCACAGCCCACAATAGCCAAGTCTCTATTGGAAGTATCACAAGGCATTACATGGTAAACAGTGGTGGTATTTTCACAATATTTGCCATCAGCCATTAAGTTCTTTTATTTTACGGAGTTAATATCCAATTACTCTCTTTTGTCATAACTCTGAAAACCTTAAAACCAGCTTTAGATGAATCTAGATAAACATGCATTTACCTAAAAGTTAACACAAACAGAAAAGGCCAAGAATAGCTCTCTCTAGTCATTGAATAACCTATTTGCATTACTAAGAAACTTGCTACTTTTATCACTAAAGTTTATCATAATTCCTCCCCCGCCCTTTTCCTCTATATATTGGGGAAAAGAAAGAAAGGCCAGAGAGCTATAGAAAAGTTAAAATGGAAGTAAGTGAGAGATGTCAAAGTTATTGCAACAGAATACCAGAACAGGAGATCCAATTTAGCAACAAGTACACACAAGATGAGCCAACATACACCAAGGAACATGTAAAGCAAGTGTGGTTGAGCTATGTACCTTGAAGGATCCCAGCTCTCTCAACTGTGATTCTCCTTTACTAGGCTATCTTCTCGCTAATTGCGGT
The DNA here is from genome assembly GCF_015220075.1 of Falco rusticolus. Classification (NCBI taxonomy): domain Eukaryota; kingdom Metazoa; phylum Chordata; class Aves; order Falconiformes; family Falconidae; genus Falco; species Falco rusticolus. The sequence continues at coordinate 6,924,909 of NC_051196.1, forward strand.
CTCTACATTTAAGCATGTCTTTTCTAGTTAGAGACAACAAATCCAGTAGACAAACTTCTTCCTACGAACTGAAAAAAAAAATATCAGAGTAAGTTTGTAAAATTACTTATACACAAAAAAATATGAATGTTTGAGCCTACATTAGAGTGTTGTTTCTGTTTCTTGCTTTTTTCCTTTAATAACTCAAATTAACACTTCCAGACGGCCTGTCAGCAGAACTATGTTGGCTAGTAATTATAATTCTATATAAAGGTCAAGTAATAAAGCGGCAGTGGGCTTTTTCTCTTTTTAAGAAGAAAATACTGCATTTATATTTTTGAACTGCTGCCAAAGAGTATCGAATCAGAAGGTATTGTCTTGTCCTTCTGTCCTTCACATAAAACAACATAAAAGAGCCAAAAAACTGTAATAACACCACAGATAGGAAATCCCCAGCAGGACTAGAGGCAGAACTGCTCTGTAGGATCACTCCCATATTCGGTATCTCAGGGGCATGTGTAATGTCACCAGAGCACATCCAGAAATCCCTAGCAAATCTAAAGGCTCAGAGGCACTATGTAGCCTGTACACATTAGATTAGATTTACATCAGAGATCACACTGTGTCTTGGGAACAGCTTGGAGCAGGAAGTGCAAAGCCATTCTTCAGGTCAGTGTCCTGCACCAAGTCTTTGTGTCATGAGCATTCCTGAGCCTCTGGTTGCAGGGCTCCAGAAGGCCAAGCAAAAACCAGTTGATATGGTATTACCTGATGAAATGGGACAGTTTTCATGTGGTTTTGTGGTTTGATCTTTTTGTTGGTTTTATTTTGGTTTTTTTTTGTTTTTGAAATGTCCCCCCCCACCCCACAATTCATAGGCTGAAGTTTTGGTATGGAAGGGCCAAGAAGGAGAGTACAGGCAACAAAACAACAGGAAGAGACACAAGGAGAGAAGTATTGTTTGTTGGCAAGTAAAGTTTGGATGCTGATGGGTGTACATGTGAAGAACTATGCTGACCCGAGAGCTTCTAATGTTACTGATTCTGAATAAAAAAAAAATGGATGCCCTTTTCCAGAAATATGTCCATCAATGAAAAGTTTGCATGACTAAGAATTCAGTGAAAATGGGAAAGAAAGAGCTTCAGGGTTTGCCACTTTCACTCAGTACAACATCAAAAACATTAGTGTAGATCAAAGAGTGCTTTGTGCTAGGCCTTTTGTTTAAAATCCAGCTATGCTGTAGAGTCAACACATGCTCCATCAGCTTATAGCAATATACATCATAGCTCTGTACTACACATTACCATTTCTATGAATATTGTAGCTCAGTAGGGACCTGTGTAGTTTGATTTACAAAGTGGTAATCTACATGTCACAGTCCTTTTACTCAGTAAAGCTCCAACTTCGGAAGCATACTATATCTTTCCTATTGCTAACTCCCAGATACACAGCAAGTTACTGGAGTCTAGCGACTTTGCATCCATCAGCTGAACTACAACAACTGACTGCTCCTCAGCCAATGTTCAGTAACCTATTACACAAAGGAACTGGCACATAGATTTTGAGTACACAAAGAACTACTTCACAGCCTGTTCCAGGACAGCTGTATTATTTGTTCTCATAATTTTCTGAAAGGTGATATCAAACAAAGAGAAAAATTATCTTTTCAACAGTACAAGTCTCATTGCAGAAGAGGGCTAATGTTTTGATAAATATTTCTTATTATTACCACAAGTTTTTAATAGTTTGGGATGGCACAAGTGGGCATACATACACCAGAACTAGTTGGAAGCAAAGGTCCCAGAGCCAAACTCTTGCTATTAACAGCCAAATTCAATGAATTCCTAATCTTTAGGCTTAGGAATCCACAGTTTCCAGACTTTATTTTTCCTCCCCATGGAAAAACATAACTGTGACCGTGGTTTGTTCATTCACAATTTTGGCTTGAGCTTTGTAGTTATTTATGACTATGCCATAGAACTTGCTCATTAAAACTTCACTGAAAGTCAAACAGACAGTTCCACATTAGACTGCTTTCCAAATGTGAATCTGTTTACTCCATTCCAATGCCAGCCTGTGTACTACTAGCCCTCAAGGAACATGAGGCTGGTAAGACCAAGGAAATCTTTAAGTGTGAAAGTTTTCTGTAAACTTTTATTCCCAGAAATCTAGTGTTGACTGTTTCAGGTGCAAATGCACCAAAACTTAGCAGAGGTCACAAAGCTGATCCATTGCCCTGAAAGCTTCAGTCTTCAGGCTTGCTTCTGTTGCTACCTGTGATGTGTGGCCTGTGGAGCAGTCCACCTCCTATTTACAAGAGTAGCCAAGTAAAGTCCAAATCTCTCCTGAAAGCTCACTTCACTATTAAAATGCCAGCATTTTTCCATCTGTCATCTCTAGAGATAATTACATGTTTAAGAGTTCCATACATTTCCATTTTTTCATGATCAGCCTCAGAAAACTCTGCTCATCTGCAAATACCCGTCATCTCCCAATATTGCCAATGCAACTAAAGCCAATAATTAGCCTCAGCAAGAAAACAGACACATACCTAACCCCTCATGGGGACAGAGTGTATATTCCACCTGAAAATATGGCTTTCATTATTTTCAGAGTGCCTAAGCTATCAACAAGCTAACATTTACCTCAGCTGGATCCCAAGAACCACTTGTGCCAATTACACTTATGTCATACCAGTAAATACCTGAGGGCCAGGCATTCCAGATAACTTGCTAGATATTGCCAATACCCATCTACTGATGTGCCAGCACCTTGTCATCCAAGAGAAAGGATCTGCCATCTGAGCAGTCAGGAAGGCTGCCTGCTCCACCAGCAGTAGACTTCATGTACTAGTTTTTCTTTAGATACACATACCTGGACAAAACTCAGCACAGAGGTTTCAGGGCAAGAGCCCTTGAGCTCTCTCCGTCAGTGCTCAGGTGAAAGAATAGGATTCCTGACGCCACATACCATCTATACCACGACTTGACTGTCACATAGGTAACTTGAAGCTTGTGTACAGGGGCCAGATTTGGTAGCTACTATCAATAGAGACCTCGGTGAAAAACTGTCCCCAAAAGCAGAATCAATACTTGTACAGCAGTCCCCAAAACCAAAGTGTTTTTATTTGAAGATGGAGAACTGTGACCAGCAACATACTGTGAAGAAAAAAAGTTACATCCTTAAATTGGAAGAAAAAATTTAAATTACTGCAGTGGTAAATGTAGATCAGTTCTGAGGCCCAGCCACCTAATTGTCCATTAAGATATCAAAAAACAGATTCTTCTTCTAATGTAATAGTCTTCTAAAAGAGAACCCAAGAAAATGCTAAGCATTACTCATGATGGAACTACAGGACAGAGCTTTCGACTCATGACTCATCCAATAAAAGTGAAAGCAGTTCATAAGAGATTCTGAGAAGTTTCAAAGCACAAGATAAATTTACCTTTAAAAAAACCATTTCAGTTAGAAATGGAGGCGGGGGGAGCGAATCAGTTACAGGAAACATAGTGCAATAGTTACAGCTAGGGAATGAAAATAAGGAAAACATTCTGCTTTCCACAACAAGGTTTGTCACCAACTTCTTCCCCGCTACACAGCAAGTTATTTAACCTTTCCATATTTTGAGGTAATGGTATATCAAATTCTCCTACTCTCTTCAGTGCAGCAACAGATTACATTTGCAATAATGTTGGGGGTTGTTTACTTACATTCCTTGAACATCAAGTTGGTTTTAAGATATCTGCCCAAATCTAATTCCAAGAATTGAAGAGTTCATACATGTGAGAGTGGAATGCCTAGTGCACAAAAGTGCATTGTTTCTTTTTTTTAAAAAAGTGAAATGGTTGACCACTGAGAGGAGATGACTAAGAGGGGAATAAACACAGAAAAATAAGTTAGGAACCTTTAACATCCTAGAACCCCTAAAAGATTATAGAGAATAAAACAGAGCAAAGTCAAAACTCAGAAGGAAAATGCTGTTTTACAAAACGTGCCATTTATTCCCACAAAGTCACTGTGACTCAGGAGCTGGTATCACATAGTCACCAAAGAGTTAAGGTTGAAGGGACCTCAGTAAACTTCAAAAAGGAACATTCTTATGGTTAATACAAACTACCAAAGTTAAAATTAATTAAAATTTTAAAATCAAGTCTCATACCTCAAGACAGCTGCTACCTGTATATTGCATCCTCCTCTTGGAATGTCACTGAAAGTTTGGCTTCTGATTTTAACTGAACACCAGCCTTTTCCAGGATGACAGCGAACAGAATGGAAGAACTAGATGGGACCAGGGGTTGTCAATAAGACATACATGTAGAAACACCCAACAACCCTGCCACTGACTTCAGTGGTGAAATAAGCAAAACATGTATCATAAGTTTATGAGTCAAGGTTGACTGGGACCTTTTTAAAATTACATATACAAAATACCAACTTTTGCAGATAATTATCAGGTCACATACCCATAAAAGTCAAGAAAAGCTACTTTATTACCTGCTTATCTTACTTATTTATGGAATAGAGCCAATATTAGTCAGCACAAGTAGCTTCTTGCAAGCAAGAAGGCTTCAATCAGTAAGAAGTGGAGGTAATTAAAACGAGGGAAATCCAGAACACAGTTATACCTACCAATCATGTCATCTAAATTGTACTATTTTATTCATTAAAAATAAAGCTCTGAAACAAAGATGCCATATTTTGTGCAAGTTCTTGATTACCTTTCTGCCGAGGGAGCATGTAATTTACAAGAAAGAGGACTTAAAGCTTTAAGTGCCTCTGACTTAATTCAGCATGCTGTATTGATGGTCCCATTTAGATGATTCCATTTTAGGCCCCTCTAACGCATTAAAGGCATGACTTACTCACATCCATTTGGCTAATGATCCCCTACTGCTCTAAAGTAAATGACAGCTATTTACAGTAAATTATTCAATTAGATAGAGGGAAGTGCAGTATTCATTTTATATTGTTTGACATGGCAAAACAGAAGTGTGCAAGAAGGCAGGTGGGGCATTTTAATCTTTCAGAATCAATTGTTTAATCCACAGCAAGAGAATAAATATACTCCACAATACTTGTCAGCATCAGATTTTTATTGTAAACATTCTGAGACTGAAGTGTTGCAACTCCAGATAATACTTCTGAAGTGGGCAGAATTCTAAGTCATTATACAATGCAAGGAATGCTAGTAACCAGCATCTTACAGAACTGCGCACACAGTTACTTTTTTTTTAAACACGCTAGCAGGAGACTGAATTTCCATTTTAAACAAATATTAGGCATGAGCAATTCTGAATACCAGTTATTTGTAATGGAATTTATACTACAAAGTGCCTACCTCATTGTCAGAAATGGGGCTGAATCTCTCAAGACACTTGGATAGTGGGTATTTTTAATTCACAAAATCCCAGGAAAGGACAGCTCAGCTGCCCTCACAAATTGAGAGGGATTCAGAAAAAAAATCAAATAAAGGACAAGCTACAGAAGTGCAGATTTGGGCTAAAACACAGCCTGAAAGAAGGGAGTACGATCACACTGCAATAACTCAAAAATAGTCTTAGATTTGAAGACCTTTTCACACATTCTTCTATTCTTTCCAGGCGCTGAAGGGTGTGCTTTCATGCATGAGCACATGCACATGTTACAATCCCCACTTTATACATGCTAGTGTGGCCACCACGCCTGAAAAAGGCTGAAACCATGACTTTGATGTCCCCTATCAAACCCCTGCCTCCTGAAGGGAGGAACAAAGGAAAAGCTCTCCTCATTATGGGTACGAGCACAAAGTCCAAGGTGCAGGTAAGGCCACTGCACATCCTAAGCCCGTCAGTGACCATGCTTTGCACCATTCTCAGGCCTCCTAGCATTTAATACACAGAAGAGGAAAGAAGAGGCAATTTGCCTGAGTCCTCCTGGCTAGCCCTGATTGTGGAGAATTTCTCTTTTCCACAAGCCCAGAGTGTCTCAGAATAAGTGCCGAGCACCCCAAATAGAAGAACACTTCCCTCTGGCTAACCTGCCAATGCATTTAATTTTCTGCAGGCAGAGGGCCAAGTTCAGCAAGCACAGCTCCCACTAAGTTTAATGGGAGGTTGCTCTTGCCTATGCCAGCAAGCAAAGTTTGCCCAGGCACTGCAAGCAACATACTACAGAAAATACAACTGTAGCCAGCATCTGTATTCAAAGGATAAATTTGAATGGACTACTATTTTTTTTCCTCAGTGGTTCAGTTCTAAAGCTGCTGGCACAATGAAACCCTTCCTACTCTTGGTATGTACTCACTCGCTTCTGTGAGCAAGAATTCCAGATGGCCGTTTGTAATGATGACTTTAATCAAAAGACCAGCTTACCACGACTAGCTTAGTAGACTATTATGTCATCTGGTGCCTATATACCCAAAAGCACTAGCTAGTTTGTTCAGAAGACCTCCTACACACATGGCTACTGAATTCCTAAGGAAGGCCTGCATTTCAATGGCTCCAGAGCCTACTTTCTGCAATTCAATACTTGCTTATTTTGCTAGCTACCATCCCCCTCTTATGAAAGATTTATCTTATTTTAATTTCTAGCTCCACCAGAACCAAATATATTAGGCAGATTTTAGTCTAGATTCTCAGTGGCTCTGAGCTACTGATGCTGTGCCAATTTTTACTAGGCAAAGATTACTGCATTATTATTTGCAGAAACTCAGAAATCCCCTTCCTTTGAAATACCTTTTAGAGGCTATAGTAATACAAGTAATAGCAGTAACAATTCTAAACCTTAGCAAGCAATACCCTGATCTTTCAGTCTCTAGTGGCTATCTCTGCTTGACCTACACTACTTCATACAATGTCTTCCTTGTCCACCCTCCTGCTCTCAGACTAAACATACTTATATCTGCTGACATTCCCTCTGGTGCACAAGAGGCTTGGATGTACATTCGTTAAACATGCAATGATCCTCTGAAACATTCCACAGTTAATTTCCAGTGAAAAATTATCTGCCTGAAAGGCACTGAGTCAAATCAGATTGCAAGCCAATCCTTCATCTAGTAAGGAGTTAAGAATAGTGAAAACACTTAGCATGGCACTTGAAATCACCCAGGAAGCCCAAACTGTAAAAAAAACAAAACAAAACACAAAAACACACACACAAAACAAAACCAAAAAACAAAAAAAACAACCCCAAGCAATCACAAGATTGTTCTCTACACCAAATAAATTTATATTTTTCCAGTTCTGAAATCATCCACCCAGCCAAACAGGAAAGTTCAGAGCAACTGAGACATTAAAGGTACATTACACATCATAGCTATACTGAGCAGTACTGAAAATGAAATATTGAGTATGCAAAATAGTTTATATATTTCTGAACAGTTGTTCAGAATAGGCTGCTTGGAGTGGTAAAAGTTAGAAGACACTGAAGTGGAGGAGGCAGGAGCGATCAATATTGCACTTCACAGTTTCCCTTAAGCTCTTCACAGAGAAGTCCTTCCTTCCCCAATGCCAGGCTGTGATGGGTGCATTAGCTGCCCACACAGCTGGTGGGAGCACAGCTCAGTGGGCTGCTCACACCAGCGGAGATGGTACAGCCAAGCTGGCCTAAGAAAACGGCCAATACTGTTGCCAAGAAAATATAAGAGCAACTATTGGAAGGAATGACTTAACCTACGATGAAGCACTTGACATCATCTCCTTTCAGATGGTACAAATAGGAATGCTGAGGCCCAGGGACTCAAGCTCCCATGTCCCCATCCCCATTTACTGCCAAACCCTTCTGTCCCAAGCAAAAGCCCCGTCCTTATTGTGCACAAGTTTCTCCAAAGCAAGGACATTAACTACATTAACAAATCCAAATGGACTTGATTTACAAATATTATTTACAAAACACCCAAACATCCCTCAGAGAGGGCAGACCACAGTAGTATGATACCAAAACACAGTACAATTTCCCTCCACCTTATGCAGGTGCACTGCGTTTTCATTCATGTTACAATTAACAGACATTACAGGTCAGGCGGACACATCAGCTAGAAAATGGCACGATGATTAGTTAGCAGGCCTGCTCATATAACATCAAGCTTTGCTTAGTTTTGAGGCTTTTTTTCCTCCCCTCAAAAGCTTTGACATTGTTTTCTAGCTATGGTAATATTTTGATAAAAGAACAGGCAACATTTCCACATAAGGTATTGAGTGTGCCATCCTATAATGGCCCCTCTTCCTAATCTCATAATTCATACATGTTTAGATTTTTTGAAAAAATTATACAGAGTACTTTAATAGAACTGACCACAAGATAGAATGATTCCCTGAGACTTTCCAGGTCTCCCACAATGTCAGCAGCTGTTTAATACATCTCTGTAGAAGTCCAGATTTTTTTGTGGGTTTTTTCACATTTTCTTTCCTAGAAGCCAGAAGTCCCCTTATTCTCAAGTCCTGTGAATGCTCTCTTAAGTCATATACTTAGGAGCTAGAAACGGGAGGAGAGAAGCAAGAGCACTCAAACACACAAAATATGTAAGAAAATAGATGTGAAAGAAAAATCTGCTCTAGGGAAGCACTTGCATTGAAAAGGACTGTGACCTGGTCTGAAAAGCAAGCAAAGATGCACCATGAAGAAGTCTTACTGCATCCTATGCTTCTAGCTTAGCACACCACTTTGTGTTGGAAATAGTAATTCCCTGGCACGAGGCAATGCTCCAGCAATGATGAAAGCACATTTCAGGCACAGTACTGTGTTAAATTCTAATCATGCATCCTTCAACCAGACAATCCATGTTGGCTAAATTTTTCTTTTGCAAATCAACTTAATTTGGCTCTTTCTAAATTCATCTTTCTTTTCCTTCATTTAATGATTTCTCCAGAAATGCTTAAAATTGAGGACATTTTGAGAACTAAATTACAAGATCTGGCATATGAAGAAGACCCAAATTCCTATAAATAGATGAATATCCCATTTTCTGGAATTCTAATCAGCTTCTGCTTTTTATTTCATCCCTATTAGATGGCAATCTCCAGAGCATTTTTATGACTGCTGAATATTCATTCCTGCTTTTTCCTTTAAAGGAAACCTATTGATTGACTGATTTTGTAACTCACAAAGTGCAGGTCCCACGAGGAAAAAAATAAAGTGGACATAAAAGTACCAAAGTTTATACCTTATAAGGTAGAAGGATAAACAGGATTTCAACAGTAAACCTCTTTCTACTTGAGAGACGGGCATAAAGCTCTGCACCTCACAGACTCCACATTGGTGTCTAACAGTGCTGTGCAGCACAGCTATATTTTAACATTTCTAGAGAAATACAGCTCCAACTTAGTATCTACCTCACATTCACAGATTATCTGCATTTTCTCAGGATGAAAAATAATAATACCATGTTTATATTAAATTGCTACTGTAACTAAGGGCTAGCAAGAAGGTCTCTTTGTTGGTTAGCATGGGCACTTTGAGAAAGCAGGGAGGATGGAACCCTGCATATAACAACACTCCTCAGTCTCCTGGGTTTTTGTCTCCCACTTCGTTGCACACAATTGCTCCTCTGACGTCTTCCAGCTGTCAGACCCCTCTTGAGCACTGTAATGGGACTGGCAAGAGCAGCATCCGGTGTGTGTCTGCCCAGACACCACAGCAGCCATGTCAGGGAGGCGAGCAGTACTGAGTCACAGCTGAAGGCAGTGCTGTGAGTCCTGTCCCACACACAAATGTCAAAGTATATACTCACCTTCTCAGTTATGAGTCCAAGAAAATGCAAAATCAAACCAGATTTTCTTTTGTTCATAGCCATGTTCCTACAAGTACCTTATATAAAAAGTAAGGCAGGAAAAGCTGCCACACAACACACACCTAAAGTAATCTTACTTCAGCCACACTTTGACAGAAAGCCTAGGCAGCAACAAGATTTTTCCCTTTAGCTAGCAAACAGATCCCATTTCCCTTTTTTCCAGGGCCCACATCCATATGTTCAACTATAGTTTTGGTATCAGCATTTAGTTTCATATGGTTACCATTTCTAAGGAAACCACTTCCTCAGTATAGACACAGTTAGTATATTTTCTTATTTATATGTTATTCTTGATTTGGCAGAATACTTCCAGAGTGTGGGAGAGGGGGGAGGAGAGACTGCATGGGATAGAAATCAAACCTAGAAAATCAAAGATAACTTTATTCCTTAAGACATGGTAGATCAAATACAAATCACTACAAAAACAGTTTCAAGCTCACTTTCTACCTTTCTTTTCACAGTACAGCTATCACAACTGTTCAGATCTTTTCTGGTGAAATTACATATAAATGCATTTATAAATACATGCAAGCATTGCATGAGGAGGGACTAAAACAGCCAGATCACCATCTTCACTGCTATTTGCCTAGGTGCATCTAGCTCTGCTTTCCCGGGGAACACAGCGCCCTGGAGATATCAGTGACTTTGCTCACTTGCAGTCTCTTGGATATCACACACAATCATCACAGTGTTGGTAGAAAACTCAAAGCATTTATGCAAGTGCAATCTCTAGCAGATCTACACCTTGATGTAGTACATCATGGTGGCTAGCTAACAGAAGCAGCAAAGGCAACCAAAGTCTCCAGCACAGGTTGGGTATTATTCTATCTTCATTTTCTTTTTGTTGTAAACAGAAACAAAAACTAAAGTGTGCTCCAACAGGCAAGGAATAACTTTGTCATTTCAATACCAAGTTTTGAAACAGTAGTTCCAGAACCGAGTATCCATAAACCCTTTAGGCTCCAAGACTGGCATTAAATACCATGGCTTTTAAAGAAAATAAAACCCCAGTCCTCAGCTTGCCCTGGTATTAGTGGCTGCCAGAAGCGAGCTTTTGCCTACTCTAGCAGTTTACAGGTCAATGCATTGAACTGAAACTGGCAAAGACACAAGTCCAAGAGACTCAAGAGCACAAGTTTCAGTCTGACACTGCTGTGGCATGGATTGACATCAACCATTGCAGCTGCTTGCTCCATCACACGATATCAGAATGATTCTTTTAAACACATAATAAATATTGCCTTGAATAAACAACCAGCCACTCGTCCTGAAACATCTCACCTGGCCTGGAACAAACAAGAGTCAGAAAAATGAAATACCAAAAGGTCAGTCCACTATTAGTACAATCAATGCTTTCAAACTCACATTTGGGCTGAAAAATGCATGTTTAAATCCTATATGCAGTGTATGCTTGACAGTGTAGTTTCTTTACATGAAGAAAGTTGACATTAGCAAATTAGTTTGATCCTGACCTTTGAGAACAAGTTGTCCTACTTTTAATTCTTCCTGTGCTTGAATCTGACCAGGTTTGCTTTCCCAACTGCAATGTTATTGCATATATATTTTCTACCTCTTCAATCTGTTGGTGGTACTCCAGCTGTCTTCTGAGGACAGCTAATGATCAACAGCCTATTAGATTCTGGTGAACAAGTTTTCAAATATTTTTTTTTTCTCCAAATGAAAGTAGATCTCATGAAGCAGATCCTGGGGAATAAAATCTCTCAATGAATCAGATCAGATTCAAGGGATCAGGTTTTCAAATAAAGAATCATAACAAGAAGACCCAGAAATCTTTTCTAAATTTAATGAACGCTGATTTTCTGGGTCAAATATATGGATGACAAAGCACACCTGACATGAATTTGAAAATTACTTTTCTGAAGCTAAATATAATGTTGTAATATAGATTCATTAGGAATGTAATCTATGGTGAATCAACAGCTTTTCCCTTATTGGAGGGCAGCATGGGTGCCAACAAGAGATGGTGGTCATGGAGCAGTGCCAGGTTACACCAGCTGAAAATATGGCTTACTCCCCTTGCCACAGAGAGCTAGAATCTAAGAATACTAAGCTATGGCCCAGGTTTATTAAAGTGCATCTCCAACTATTGTATTCTCTCTGAAATTTTTAGACTTTGTCCTGAAGTACACAATGAACTAGAATTCAGCTCATGTAACGCAACAAGCTATCCCTGGGGAAACACAGCATCTCTGGGTACCACTTCCCTACACAGAAAACTCAGTGTAAATGCTATGCTTCCTTTCACCCCCATACACTGGTCTTACCTTGCAGCATAGGACCAGTAAGTAGAAATGAAAAGCTGCTTTTCTGTAGGATCAGAGCACAATCTGAAACTGTATGATTCAGAAAGTCCTCTTCAGGATATAATTCAAATTTTGTAAACATTAAGAATTTATCAGCACCGAGCTGGTTAATAAAATCATTTGTGTTGTCACTATTAACTAGGTTATATGAAGAATTTAAATGAAAATAATTTGAAAAGACATTACATGAAGCAGAAAAACATTTAGCTCCTCTTCCAAAAGTTTTGCAACTTTATCCACAATTTTTAGGAACTATTTCCTGTGAGCTGCATACTAGAAAGGATTTTGATGACAAAAAAAATCCCATTAATAAATCAATTGACATTTCATGATTAGTAAAACATCATATTAATTACTGTCTTCATTAAAATAGTCAGACTTACAGGAAACAAAACAGATATCCTTATTACTATGAACAAAGGTAACATTCATTGCCAGTCAAAGACTGAGATTTTTGGTTCCAGTGTTCATCTCATCTTGTAACAGTGAGAAGCATGTTTAAGTCCATGAAGTTTAAAATTAATCAGATGACCCAAACAATGAATAAGAAATCTTTCCCTTTAAAAGCATTAACTGTTCCTTCATATTATGTGACACAAACAACATTGAAGCTTAAAAGTAGTTTTCAAAACTATAAATCAACAACAAAGAAGTCAACATACTAATGCAATACAGATGTAAAGTTCAGTTTGTTTTTCACAGCATAGTAGCACAGCTTAGTACTTAGACATGGCATTTACTTTTCTGTCTTTTAATCCATCCTAATAAAGAAGCAGACATTTACCCTACAAGCCACTTTTTCAAGCCATCTATAGGCCTTCTGGGTGGATTTCTGCCCACTGCAGGCTTGCAGAGTAGAGAACAGGAAAAGTATTAAATGCTTTAGCCTACATGGGCACATCGCATCTCTACTGTATTAAGTGCAGACATAATTTTCGTAAAAGAAAAAACAAAAACCTACATATTTGCCCAATAGATTTCTACATCATCTACATGCTCCCTTTTCAGTAACTTTAACAGATATGAACTAGCAGAGCTAAGTTCAAAGAATTGCTCCAAGAAACATTTACCATCATAGAATTAATAGCTTACCAGGAAGGGGATGGATGGTGCATGGCTCTACTTATTTTACAGTTCTTGTGAACACTAGCCTACCTACCAGTTTGGACATCACTGGAATATCAGATATTATTAAACTGAAGCCTGGCCAGCAGTTGACATAATGCTGAAAGTAGACTCAATTCCCTTTACTTCCACTGGAGCAAGGAAAGAAAGCTGAGATCACATTTTGTTACCAAAATGGAATTTTTAGAAGAGAAATGGAGGGGCCAATTCAGCCCTTTTGAAAAAGCTACGCAACCTCAAAATAATAGTCAGGGCTGTGATGTGATTGAAGCAACTAGTATCACATTTTGGGGGCCAACTTACTAGGTATGCCTTTGTAATTACAAGTTTACATCCATCCAGCTGGAGGAACAGCAGTAATGGTGCTCATTTCCAGAAGATCAGTATTTAATTGTTAAAAATGTTTTTTTTAAGTTAAAATTCTTTCTGAAATCATATCCTCTTTGGTTTCTTTCTTGGCCCAGTTTTCAGTACTGGAAACTGCCGAAGTCCATCTATCTTGAACAGGCTCTTTAGCTGGGAAGGCAGAGCACCTAAAGCTGGAACAAGACCCTTCTGCCTGAATATTTTCCCTCTGCACTGAAAAAATGCTGCATTATCTCTCCCTTCAGGTAGAAGGGGACACTCATTAAATGTGCAGAAATCTGTTTTAGAACAGGAAACCTGCAAGCTAGAACTGCACAAACTGAGCAAGTACAGTCCCGCTCCAGCTGCCTGCATCATAGCTCTCCCAGCCTTGGTTCAGCTTGCTTCTCATCAGCCAGAAGGAACGTATGTTGTTCTATGCTGAAAACTCATTTGATGGTTATTAGCATTTAATCCAGCTCGTTTATGCTAACAACCAACACCTTTTGAAAAATTCATTGTATACAGTATTTGCCATCCAGCCTCCCAATGCCTTCTTCAATAATATACAAAAACAGCATGAAGAAACTTTACAAAAGGGAGAGGTATCAAAGAGACACAGAGGGGTATGTAATGCAATCATGAAACATAAGCAGAATCAAGCTCAACAGCACTCATTTTCTAGTATAACTAATACATCATTGATGATGGTTTGCTGTTAGCTCTGTGTTCTTACCTCACATCTTGTTTCAAAGGAAAAGCATAAGCTCAGCTGTTGCTAGATCTACTTTATCTTTGGCTTGATGCTAAGTGCAAATATACCTCTCAAACTCACCTCTTTTATGCAGGCCAGAATTCAGATTCCTTCTCTGCGATGACTTCTTTGACAAGACTGCAATTCTCTCTATGGACAGCCTCAAAGCTCTGGAAAAGGAGTATTTTCTGTTAGTTCTAGTTTTGTAGGTTTTGTTCGTTGTTTCGCGCACCCCCACCCCCCAGGTCCTTTCAACTTGTTTGCATATCTAATAGCAAGAGAATGTAGAATCTTGAATATAAAAAAAGTAAACTATTTCAAGCAGCAAGAACAACCAACAGGGGAATAACATACCTATGTTATATAATTTAAGGAAAAGCTGCAAATACACCACTTAGCATGCAAAGAAATCCAAGGTTTCAGTCCTGCCAGGATCCCAATCCAGCCAAGTACTTAAGGATGTTCATAGGAACCAAAATGAAAAGCCTCATATGTTTAAAACCTGACACCTGCTTAAGTGCTTTGCTACATTAGGGCCAGTAGCCTCAGCACTTCTCAGCTAAGCTGCTTTTGAATCTTCACTGAAATTCCTTCCATCGTCCTTCGGCACTTGCCTTTAACCTCTCCAAACACCCTGTGGTTTGGATCAGGGGCCACCTGAGGCTTGCCTCAGCACAGCTGCTGTTTCTCCATGAAAGTGTACATAGTAAAAGCAGTTTCTAAGCCTTTGACACAGCCCTTGAAATGAAAGGGAAACCTGGTACAGAAACTTTAAGAGCAATACTGAAAAGAACATGCCCTCATGCAGTTGCTTAGATCCAAAACAATTTTTTTAATGCCTCGTAGGGAATGGCTGCATACCACACCTACCTTAAGGGCTATTTGGAAACAGCTGCTCTTGGAAGTTCATTTGGAAGTGACACACTTTTCCAGACAGACATGGTTTTCTGGTTAGAGCACCAGTCCGATTCTGTCCCTGGTTCTTGTGCAGCCCAGTGAGTCACCTACACCCTGATTCAGCAAAATGCATGCCTAGCCAAGAAGATACAGAGTATATGCTTAAGGCCAGTTTATTAAAATTTGAGCATGTTTGTCAAATAAAGCAAGTTTCTGCTTTGTTGGACTAAAGTCTCATGTTCTACAAAATATATAATTACAGCAGAGGGCTATTCTTCCCTTTAACTTGCCTTTCCATCCTGCCTATTTAGTTGATAAGCTATATGAAGTAAAACTTCCTTGGATTGCACCTTCATATTTAGCACAGCGGAATGGGTTTTCAGTACAGGTTTCTCAGTGCTTTTTTGTGGTCCACCTTCATGCTGAGTGTACACATTAGGCTCAGTAGTGCTTAGTTATGAAGTACTACCTTAAGAGGGTTTGTTTCTTGGAGTTTGGGTGTTTGGTTGGTTGATTTTTGTTGTGGGTGGGGTTTTTTTGGGTTTGGTTGTTTGGGGTTTTTTTGAGTGGGGGGTAAGGGGGGCTGTTAAATAGAAAAGTCAAGAACAAAACTACAGCATCTGAATGTTTTGCTTTCCCCCAAGCTCCAAGAAGGAAATAACTGTAGTGTGTGATCTAGTACACTACTAGTAAGGTGCTGAACAGGTGCAGAAATCTGCTTCCCCTGAGTCACCTCAGCACAGTTATGCTTTTCATATGATGTCACGTGGACACAACCTGGTCGTCCAGCCCTCCAATCACTCTAGATACAAAATAATCATATACCTCTAGTCATTTCTTGCTTTATAGTATTCCTTCACCTTCCAGTAGCTTCAACAAATATAGCTCCTGTTTGCCAGATTTGACAGGTATGCAGGACATACTCAGAAATCTGTATTTTCTGGACTGGATGGGAACTCAGTTTCAAACATTTTATAGCTCTGAGAAAAATTTTCAGACTATTTTATCCTCCATTGTGTGAGCATAACTCTCAGTTAAAGACCATTAGGGTAAATTGAATAACTCTAAGATACGAAGATTTGGCCAACACTTTTTTAGGCAAATTAAATATACGCAGATTGTAATTGACAATCTATTTCAAATGATAAAATACATACAGCATATTGCTGTGTCTCAGACTGCCACAACTTTCATACTGGAAACAAAATGCCTAGCAATCCAATCTTTAGATGTGTGTTGCAATGAAAAAATAATACCAAAAATGCATAGTTGTAGGCAAATGACAATATAGATTCATGCAGGAAAAAAATAGCACATGAGTGGAGAAGATCTTGTGATTAAAAAGTTGAACCTGGGACAAACTCAGATAAAAATTAATTTATTGATTAGAAAAAAAGAAAAACCAAAGAATGGCAAATTGAGGCTGCTTTTGATTATATCAAAGTCTGTCTCATTGTTTACCAATACCCCAACAAGTCTCTGCACGTGCATCATCCCTCACTACCGAAAATGACAGTAAGGCCTATGTGTCTGTTGGGATGGTCTCTTAATACATGAATGAGATGCCAGCACACTACAGGTATGATGCAGTGTGGTGGCTGACAAGCAACTGCCTTCTCATTATTCAGCCTCTGATCCCCTGAAATACTATCCTAAACAGAAATTATTTGCACAAATGGGTATTTTGAACATCAAAAAATGAAACTCACACTATCCACAGAAAGCCAGATCATAGGAAAAAACCAACTTGTGGAAGTACATAAAATAGTGTCCCTCCCTTTTAAAAAAAAAACAAAAATAAATCAGGTTAGCATAAGTCTTGTCTGCATCACGAGCATGTCTCTGTTACTCTGTTCAGAGAGATACCACCATAGTCTCCCAGGCTCTAGGACCAACACACTAAACCTACTCATCTTTACCTTGAATAAAAATCCCAAATCCATGCAAGACTAAGTCCCCCGTGTATAAAGCAGGGATTCATTGTGCACAGAACTTTTGAGGAATCCTTCCATTAATCTGGGATCCTCCAACACACAATAAGCTATGAATACATGAAACATCCCAATATTGTTGGTCACATGCCACATATAAGTAATGCTGGAAATCCCTGTGTATCTCTATCATACTTACAGTAGCTCCGACACTTAAGGAAGTGAAGCATCCTTACAGCAGAGATACAATCACAGTATTTAAAATGCAGTAGTCCAATACTTCCTGGAAGCTTCAAACTTACTGCAAGTGCACAGAACAGCATGTGTACATGTACTTGGCCATGAAATCCTAGACTGGCATACATTAGTCTCATTTAACTACCTAACAAGAAATGTCTTCTTGTATCACTAGAAAACACAGATCCTTCAAATAAGGAACAATATTTCCACTGTAGCAACCAGCACTGCAATGCTCAGAGCACTTCCATCCCACAAGAGTGATAACACCCCTCCAGAATAAATACAACAATCCACTTTTGTGAACCTTATTTATCAAGCGAACCTACTGACATCTTGTCAGCACAAGCACTTCTTTTCATCACCAGAGGTTTGTCAGACCAGAGAATATTATTTCGATACTGCAGCATTAAAAAAAAAAAAAAAACATACCTTGCATTTGATCTAATTATACTATTACCTACAATTTCTAGTGGCACTTTAAAGTCTGGACTTTACTCTTCTGCAATAGCACCATAACAAAATACAGCTACATACAGTGAGGCCTAACAGGTTTTATAGCAGTATCTTACATTTTCTTTTAGCAATACCTTTTCTTTTCATGCCATTAACAAAGCCTGTGGTATACAAATATTGATCAGCACTGAATTATGTCAGATTCCTGTCAACAGAGCTTAGTTGCACTGAAGTTTGGCCAGCTGCTCAGTGTTCAAACAATTTCACTGAAGTCCTTTTCTATGGTGAATCACTTTGAGAAGAATATATTATTGTGGACAAACCATAAGCATCTCAAAAGTTCTCACTGTTTGCTTATATTTTAAAACATTCATGCAGTGGTTTTGATCCATTTACACACCATTTGAGGGTAGTATTACAAAATAGTGTTCATAGTCCTAGGAGGGACTGCACACAGCTACCATTGACTCAGGGGTATGATCAGAACCATGTCTGGCTTCTTTTTGTTTCAAAGGGGTATGGGAATGGGTGAAGCTACCATTTGGGCTAGGTAATGGTAGTTCCGCCTCTTGCTTAGCAGACTTCATAAACAGAGAGTAGGAGGCAGAGAAGGGCTTTGTTCATTCCATGCATGCTGTGTGCTTGTACAGAAAGGCAATAACTGATTTTATTGATAACACCATAGAGGTTTCTGGCCTCCCTGGTACCACAACTCCCCTTCTCAGACAAGTAAGCTGTAAACTTGCTTTAAAACTGATACACTAGACACTCTTGTGCCAAGTTTATGAAGCATAAAAACTTTTCAGATGGCTCTAAAAGAGCTTTTAAGTGTCCAAGAAATTACAGACTTATCTACAGAACTGAATCTTCTTTCACTCGCAGTTAACAGACTTCTACTACACAAACTTCGTCATTTTCTCAATAATTTTTCTATCTACTAGCCATCCAGTTTTTATAAACGTATTAAGAACCCCCTTCAAGCTTAATCACTTTTAATGTAAACATATATATCATTAACTGTATAAATAAATTTGCAAAGATATTCATTTAAATCTCCCTCACCTTTCAAGACAAGGCTAAAGCCATTATAAAATCTAAGGTTCAAATTATGTCCTGTTTTTCTCTCATTAGTCAGGCACACAGAGAACTAATGCACTATTAAAACCACCACCAAGACAAAACAAAAAGTCGGCTCCTACAAGTCATCCATGGGAGGCTGCCTTATTACAGCAGAAGCCAAATCAAACACCGTGTGTGGTCTTTGGGAGAGGAGGCCTTTGCTGCGGGAAGGGTTTGCAGTCTCCTGTCCACTAGGAAAGACACTAGCATGAGCAAAGCCACAGAACAGACCAGGACAAACGTAAATAGATCATGAAAGCATTAAAGATATGGGAAAGCAGACTGAATCCAAGGCCTGTGTTCTGAATAACAAAGGACTTTGAGGAGGAGATAAAGCTTCCTATATTAGATGGGCTGCAAAACAATGGTCACAGCCAGGCTCCAGGATTTTATTTTCCTGCTGGTTTTAGTCTCTTCTTCCCCAAATCAACACTATATTGTTCAACAATAAGCACAGCTGATTCTGCCCTTTATGTGGAATGAAGCAAGTGTTTACCAGCTGTCCCAAAGCCATGAAAGGCTCTGTCATGAAAAAAAAAAAAAAAGTCTTTGGCCATCCCAGTACATCAAGCTGTCAAAGTGTTTGAACATGGTTATTGTTACATCTCTGTTAATGTTAAAAAAATAAACCAACAAACAGTGATCTTGTACGACATTTATATAATAAACTATTAATCAAAATCCCTATGCAAAGTTCATCTCTTATTAAAAAAATTAACTTGACAGATTAGCTCTACAAGAGTTGAAAGCTGTCAAACTTAAAAGGCTGTGCCATAGTTCTCCCCCACAGCTTTTGGCAAAAGCTAATCAACATAGCTTTTCAACATCCCCTAGTTAATTCACTGGCAAAGACAGAAGAATTTACACTCCTCTTGTGTAAGGTTATGTTAAAATTGCATCTATTTTTGCAGCAGATCTTACACATCCAAATCCCTCTGTAAATATCCCCCAGTTTCCACAACAGCGAGGCCACCAGGAACCCAGTGTATCAGAGATCAATGATGAAACCTTCTTCTTCCCACTTGCAGTGTGTCATATGCAGATTGCGTACTGCCTGAAAAAATAAATAGCAAACCCCTGACAAAAACGTAAGATAGGGATTTATCCTTGCTTTGCTTTTAGGTACCACATATTTGAAATTGAACTCTACAAATTCCAGGAAGCCAAAGAACAAATCAGAGAAAACAAATACCAACACAGCAGAGTTTTCCCAGGTCCGGCGCCACCAATCTGCTGTTTTAGCAATTCCTGTAGGAAGTAGTGTCTTTGCACATCTGTTTTAATTTCAGAGTTTGAGAACACTTCCTACTTAGAAAAAGATATTGGTACTTCTTGACTCCTGGATCCTGTTCTCATGTGTGCCTATGACTAAATGAAACTTAGCGTATTCACCAACTTATTTTTGCTACAGTATAGCTCATGCTTACCTTCCTACACATATGTATAATTCACTTAAAAATCAATAGCTGATCTAAAGTTTTCCTAGGAAAGGCATTACAGTATTTGCAATGAACCAAATTGTCTCTTCAGACACTTATGGAAGTTTGGCTCCATAAGAACAGTTATCACAGAAACCCCCAAAATACATTTCCCTACACTCACCACACTGCAGTATGTGATGTGCCACAGCCATTTCCTCTTTCTGAAGATGCACATAATTGTGGTATCTTAGATAATGCAGTGAGCATGGAGAAATGGTAACCTTTGAAATGGAAAAATGATAGTTTGCACAGTAATTGCAAGCTATCATAAACGCCAGTGTTACTTAACTGCAAGACAGAACAAAGGCTGGCCCCAGTTCGAGGCAATTAAACTCCACAGCAATCAAAATAAAAATAAAAAGCCTTTGTCACAGATGTACTTTTTCATATTTACTGGAAATAGTGAAGCAGCTCAGCCTTAATGAATCAAGAGACTGAGCCAACCAAACTACAGGTCTGGCCTCTGGGAAGACTCTGGTCTGTGCCCCAAAACAAACCAAAACACACACACCCCCCAAAAAAAACCCCAAAAATAAAGCAGCCAACAAACAGGGGAACAGGCACTAACTCAGAATTTTCTTTCCAAAAGTAGCAGCTGGCAGCCAGGTCAACGGGAGGAAGGCAAGCATTGCTTTACGGACCTGGAGCCGTTGCAGAGTTTGTCTGGCATTCAAGAAATGATCTTATCTCCACTGATGGGCATTTTGTTTATGGAATCAAATCCATAGCAAGTAATGAACAGTGATTTGGCACATAAAGTCACACTTCATTATTTCTCAAAAATCTGGACTTATATTTCTATTTAGCATATGTAATAACTAATAAAGCAATTGAGTTAATACGACCTGAAAGCTAAAAGATTACTTTTACAGCACTGTGATGGGTCAGTTCCCTCCTTTAAGCAGCATCATTCCCTCTTTAGCAATATTACTCCCTCTTTCACATCCTCATCTCATTTTCTTCAAATCAATTACCCCTGTGCCCATTCCTTAAATTTATTTTGGAGGTGCCTAGGCTGCGGGGAAGAGGAAAAAAAAAAACCTCAGAAAGTGTTTTAAATTGAAAAAGGCTGTAGAAACCTGAATACATTTTTAACAAAGAAAACTTGAGGCAGTGTGAAAAACTCTACATATTATCCTTTTATAAGAACTTTTCTCCCCTGGTTAGTTCCCTGTTCTTATTATTCAAAAGAATGAGTTCTTGCTTCTTACTCTTTCCCCCTCCTTCTCTTCTTTCTTACACACTATTTGCTTTTGAAAGGAATTGGGAATTTTAAGCCCTTTCTGTACCTGGTGTGCTTGCTGTTACAGAGGCCTTTCATTAGGAGATTACATAAGTGGTACTTGAAGCAATAATGGTGCAAAACAATATTGTAAAGGAACAATTTATTCATGTGATAAGAATTGCCTCATTTATTTTCCATAGAAATAGATCTGATTAAATTAATGTTTCTGTTTTCGAAGCCCATTAAACTGTAGTCTGCCCTTGGTAAATGGTACAGAGATTCACGGTGCTCAACAATATTTTTGGTTTGTTTATAATAAGTTTTATTTACTATCATTTTGTGACGTAGCTTCTTGTGCTCAGGTTTTGACAACGGCAAATAAAATTCTGCTGAAAATAGAAGCAAATAAGATTGACACAAATATTTCCATCTTCCTAGCTGTGTCCAAAAAATGCAAGATTTGAGAGAAAAACTGAAATTCTCATATGATGTACCATTAGGCGCAAGAGCTGCTAACCAGGATCATAAAGAAGAACTTAAGGCACAGGGAGCCTGATTAATCCTAAACTATTCTCCTGTCTGTCCTTCAGGCACAGTTGCCAGCCTCTCCATGGAAATAGCTCCAAAATCTGCCACCATGTGTTTGTGAAATAACTTCACTCTAGGAAAGTGCACGTTTTATAAGCACCTTTTTTAGATGGCATGTTTATCCATGGAAACTCCCAAGAAACTAAGAGAAGAAGAAGAATATTCTTAAATCAAACAATATTATCTAGATCACATCCTGACACAAGGTCATTTTTCTGCATGTGGGGGTTTTTGATGAGAGAGAGAATGACAGAACACTAGTCCATGAATTCTGGTACTGCCCTTGAGCACTGCAGGGTGGGTGCCTGCCATTCCCAGCAAAAGCTACAACTAAAGAGAGAAAAAATAGTATTTACCTTATTCAGTATAGGAGTAGAATAATTTTTAGAAAGTTTTTTATAGGATTCTGCAGTCCTGCTGTTTTTCTTCCACCTCTACAACAGGGCCTTTGGTTTGTGGTTGTGTTTGGGTTTTTGGGTTTTGTTTTTTTTTTTTCTTAATTCAATTGTCTTTGGGGAGTTATTTTAAGTTATTCCATAAAGAAAGTAAACGCTTCTCTTTTGTCCATTAGTACAGTAACAAAGTACACAACCCTGAGCATCCAGAGAGCACCTTATCACCTTTGGCTTTAGTTTGAACAAGGAACTGTGCTGTAATGATAGTGTCTAATGTGGCAAGCAGTGTTTTTCTGTTAATCTTCATTGAACTTCATCTGTATTGTTATCATGCTCAGATCAGTATTAAAATTAAGACAGTGGTTTTATTTCCACCCATCATCATGAAGGGAGTAAGGAGGATCCAGAAACATTACAAATTTAAGTGATCAAATTGAGAGAGAAGTGACATCTCTGTCCTCTCCATTTTGCATGTTTGTCCTCAATTTTTTTTAAAACAAGATGTAGAAGTGGCACATTCACAGCTACAACTGAACTGGTTTGCCATTTTTGTGCTTTATTATGAACAAGCAACGCTAACAGGTTGGCCAAGGGCTTCATAGTAGTCCTGGCAATTTACAGTCTATCCTCTCTCTGCTTTCAAATCCATACAAAACAATCACCGTGATGCTCAGACCAAAACACAGACTATTTTTGTCACATTGCCACCCTTCAACACCAACAAGACACCGGCAATACATTTTACTATTACATCATTTTTTACCTGTTCGTAGTACCCAGGCCTACTTCATTGTTGACCTTTCTGCCAGATGTATTGGTTCCTGCAGGATATTATGAAAATAACTGTATAAAACCTAACTTTTACTAGAGCTGATCAGATCCAATGTGAGATAATCTTCACTGTACACAGCTGTTCTGAAGGTCCCAATGGGAAGCTGCACACTTTTTTGGATTGCCAGACAGTGGGGGCTTGGGGGCATTTTGGAGACAGAAAGTAAAAGCAGATCTGGGGGGGCTTAAAGAAAGGAAGCAGGGGAGAGGACAGATTTATACACTCAGAAGAAGAGTATAACTCCAAAGTACTTACTAAGGAATTTACAGCTGCTGTTTGACTGAAGTGAGCTCTCTCAGGTATTAGCTGTATTCATCCCAACACACACTTGGGAGCACATTTTCCACTCACATGGTAGTTATGGCCTAAGCTATTTTTTTTCCTTAAACTCCATTTCCCAAAAAAAACTAGCAAACATGCACACCTATGTCTAGTCAAGCAGAACAAAAAAAGCCCCAAAAAAAACCAAAAACACACCCCCACCTCAAAAGGTTGCCCCGCTTTCTAAAGCATAGAAACCCAACCTCTATGTGGGAATCAACACAAATTTGCATCCCAGCTATAAAGCCTCAGTTGCAGCTTCTAAGTGCTAATGTAGGTTCACACATGTAGTACATAATCACAGCCACACATCAACAGTTTAACTTTCAAAGTTAAACAGATTCTGGAGGTGCAAAATTTTCTCTCCAAATTCTAAATTTCAGAGCCAGTTAATTGCTTCTCCATTTGTAGAGGACAACAAAATAGCAATGAAGGCTTAGAAGACACTTACCAGGGAGCATATTTAAGATTTATTCCAGTTTCAGAGTCATTATTAATTTCAAAATGATACTTTGGATTAATAAAAGCAGTCTTTTATATTTCTTTGCCAAATCACATGATGCTGACTGTCCGGCCAGTTGGGGTTTGGTTTTGTTTGTTTGTTTTCTTGTGGTAACTAATTTGCCAGCAGCCCTACTTCTTTGCAGGGGTGATGCGTCTGCAGCAAGGCGATCAGGACAGTCTATTTAGTGATTGCTATGGGTGCCTACCAACACTTTTCTGATGAGCACAGCTAGTAGAGGGAAATACAATCTTAAAGTTACTAAACCAGTTAATCCTTAACACATGGAACAGTGAGAGGCAATTCTCTGGCCAGGAAAGCTTTCTCACAATGGATTATAGAAAGCCTAATTTGAATGATGAGAGTATGATGGTGTTCCAGCCAAGAAAGCTGCAAATATTTTAAATGAAATAGTTTGAGGATGCTGATGTTTTACATCTGCTCCTCCAGGGTATTTTTGTAATGGTCAAGTTAAGGCCCTAAGCCCAGATCTAGATCATGAGTTTCTAAGGATATTACCTATATTTTTCCTAATTCATATATGGATACTGTAAGTAGTAAACCCCCTATATGTAGGACAAAATTCTGAAATAGACTCACTGTATGCAAAATGTGCTATATTACACTACAGCTTCTTGCTCTAGGACAGAGACTGACACAGAAGGCTTCAAGTAATATAAAGTTTAGAGAAAAGTCTGAGTTCATAAATCATTATTTGTCCAGTTTCAGTACTCTTGGAGTAATGTGTCTGCAAAGCCTCCAACAGATGCCTTGCTCCAACACAAGGGAACATTGCATTTTCCTAACTAGTAACTGTGTTCACATCCATGGGAGTGGCATGGACCAAATTTTACCAAAGATAAAGTTTGAACTACCTTTTAATTGTGTGTTGCCTATTCGTCAAATTAACAGCAATAAATCACGCTAAGTCTGAGTACTTGATGACTTTCCCATGATGGGCTCTAACCATAAAAGAAACTTTTGTTTCTCTAGGTTTATTTGCAAGTAATATATTCTGAAAGTTATTTATTGCTTACACATTTTACAGGCTGATTATCTGTTGTTGTTTCTGTACTTAAGTTTGTACAGTCTGTATATTTAAATAAGAGTATATATTTAAGTGAAGTCAACCCTAGATCTCTTTAAAAAGAGGATATCTCTTTCTCTTTTTTTATAAGGCTTGTTACCTCAGCTGTGCTTCCCACCTGGGCAGTGGCTTGGACAGACAATTATTCTCTGGGCTCCAGCTCTGATCATTTGAAAAGCCACAAACTTGAGCCATTGTTGAGGAAGTCAATTCTTCCAAGCTGTGCAGCTTAATGGCCACAGAGTACTTTGCTTAGGGTGAAGTTTTGCCATGGCCAGAAGTTTTAGTGGTGGGTTTTTCCTAATGATTAGGCAGCCCCTTTTTGTAAGCATTGCGACTGGGTTTTTTTTTCAGAAGTTTGAACCAAATCAAAAAAAACAACCCCGTACTAAATATCAGATTCACTAATCTATGCAAGTCACAGCCTTAGAAATACATCTATCAGATACATCCAGGAAAAACTTCAACACAAAATCTAGAAAACTGGACCAACAAAACCATGGCGATTGCAGAGCAGGGCCAAGTGCAGGGGTCTGGATTTGAAGTTTTCAAGGTCTTTCTTGATACATCGACAGATACTTGCATAGAAGACATATACGTCATACATATGCAGTTTCAAAGCTCAGTCAGACTGATAGACAGTATATTGTAGACTTGACTAGATTTAAAATCTTGAAATCATTCTCACAGGTATCTATTTCAGTTACTGCCCTTAGTTTAGAGCATAAGTTAGGGAGCTAACCAAGAGGGATTTCAGCCCAGAGTCTCCAGCCTACGCAGATCGTGAGACAAGGACAAACTAAACACCCAGAGATATAAGAGACAGGCTACCTTCCCCACTTCTGCAGCCAGTGGGGTGAAAGCTTATCTCCAGGGCAAAGCTTGAGCAGCCCCCTATAACATGCACTAAGCAGCTTGCTGTCCTTTAGCCTCTGTTGGCAAAGGCTCCTGTGGTACAGCAGTGACTCAGAAGTTTGAGGAGCTCATGGGGGATTGCCCTTGGGGAGGAGATAGCTCCTGGGGTATTGCTGCATGCTGTGGAATACCTCCAAACAATATTGAGCAAGAAAACTCTCAGCTGCCCTGAGAGCTGGGCAGCCAGTCCCCTCAAAAGCATCACCAAGAGGCCTTACTTTATATAAGAAAAGCTGCTTTCGTACAGTTTTACTGCAGAACCAGAGGATGATGGCGCACCATCATCATCTAGCACCACATACAGACTTGGATTCAGCTTTTTAAAAAAAAAAACAAAAACCCCCACACACCACACAGAGTCAAATCCACAGAAGCAACTATACTTACACAACCTCCAGGTTCACAGAAGAAAGCCATAGCCTTCTTCTCATGTGCTGAAGCTGCCAGCTTCTTTTCCTGTCTCAAATTACTCTCCACTGAGGTGGCTGGTCAGTGATGCGCACTGATTTCACACTTTTCAATCATTTAACAGCACTCCATAAACTGCTAAATTCAGAAACCCCAAACACCCACTCTCAAATACTTTCCAAGCTTATTAGTGTAAATCTAACCCACCTGTGCAAGCTGGTAGAGAAGCACAGGCTGTGCTTGTCAACACAAAACAGCAGTGGAAGGGGAGCAATAAATAAACACAACAGAAGCTATGACAGAGAAAAGCTGTCCTGCTCACAATCAAGTCAATGGCACAAGTCCCAACGAGAAGCAGTGTTGCGCCCTGCATTGGCAGCCAAGAGCTCAGTGCAGTAATCTTACTTTCCCTCTGCCTTCCTGTGCAGCTTGCTAAAGAAATGAAATTCCCAGTGAGTGCGTTCTTACACAGCGTATCCCTTATCTTCTTACTGGAAACACAAGAAAATTCATTGCGACCGGAGCCTGTGCTGTAACACTGATAGTATTTCAGCACAACAGGTAAATAAAGAAAAGCCTTACATAACAGTCTACATTCAAGACACTTAAATCTGCAGTTTCCAATCCACTTTATGCACTTTCAGTCACATAAAAGTAAAACGCTTTTCCCTAGAAGAAAACCGAGGATGGTGGAAAAAGGCAATGTATTCTACTGGCCCATTTAACAAATGAAACATTTGCTTTCTGTTTGGTGTAAAGTGACAGCCAGCTTATTAGAGCTGACACTGATCCTCCCAAGAGGATTTCCGTGAGCGAGTCGCACAGGTGAAGGTCAAAGCAGCAAAGGAATTAAATGAAGAGAGGAAGGAAGCAGCTTCCCCTTAAGCACAGAAATTAACTAACAAAAAATCTATTCCTACTGCAGCCCCCACTGGTTGGAAATACAGCACTTGCAAAATGCTCTGTTCTTGAGAAATGCTTCCAAGACACTCTTCGAATTTAAGGTTTTTATACCTGGTCACCAGCTCCATGTGCTGCAGGCACAACCGCAGTGCAGCTCTCCCCTGCAATAAGGGCTCTATGAATGCAGTTTGTGCCGTGTCACTGCCTGACTTCATCAAAGGCAACACGTGTAATGTTCTTACTTATGAACCATACATCAGGAGTGATGTATCTTGGAACAATAATTAACATGGGATGATCCACTTTAAAAAGTGAGTAATAAGAGAAAGACAGCCATACTGCCTCAGTGAGTTTTAACTCCCCTGCCAGGCATGCACAGCTGGCTGCAGAGAGCTGAACGAGTTGTCTGGCTGCCCTCAGCAGACCTTCAACACCCCAGAGGAATTAAGAGTTTAGCTAAGAGATGATCAGATTTTGCCAAGGTTTGTTTAGCACTCCGGCTTCTGCCTCTCCGAGTCCAGCCTGGGCCACGGCCTCCCTGTGACACCGGGATCTCAGCAGCTGCTGCCCCACAGCAGAAGCTGGAGAAGGATGTTTGCTTCCCCAGGAGGGGAGATGCAGAGCTGGTGACAGGGTATAGGTCTGGAAAGAAATGGGGATTTGAGCCCTGGTAGCATAGGAAGTCCTGCCTCAGATGAGATCCACTGTCTTGTTGTGGGAAACCCCTAAGGGGAGATGGAGCCCATGACGGTCATTTTCATGTTTGCTGTGCTGAAATTACAGCACTGAAAATAAAGCAACACATTTTTACTAACCCTGACTCCACTGCACTGAGCGTCCTGTCTATCTGCACTGTCTGGGTCCCCGCTAACATACATAGTCACACTGGGAATGTGGGTGCTGGTGCACTCACATCCGACCTGGGCAGCTCAACAGCCTGGCACGGGTGACACAGGACAGCTCTCACTCACCTCGCGCTGTGCCCAACTCCAGGACAAGCTGGGTTTTACTTCCAAAATTTGTTGATGCTTCAACTGGGCAAATGCCTAATGACGGTGTGAGCTGTGCCTCGGGAGCCCTTGCAACCAGCACATTTTTTACATCTTTCACATTTCAAGAGAGCAGTAGAGCAGCTGAAAGTTCTAAGCCCAACCTTGGCCAGTGCAGCCCCCTCTGGAAATCTCTTACTCTAAATATTTCAGCTCTCTTCCAGCACTGGTTTTAACTCCTTCCTGACCAAGAACCCAAAAAGCATCAGAGTGAGCAGTTTTGGGCTGTCAGTGATCCATCAACATCTGGGCATTTTGGGTTTCCCTAACAGTTATTGAAGTCAGTGAGGAGCATTTGGATTTGCAGGGAGAGGTCACTAAATCAGATCTGACAGGCGCCAGCATCTCTGGGTTTAATCTCAGCACTCTCCAGGCACACCTGTGTGATACAAGGTCACAGATTTTATTATTTTTTCATGTCCATATCTCACTCACTTAAAACCATGAGGGCCTATCCTGGCCAGAGACAAATTAATGTGGCTCTGTACATTAGGGCTCTGCCAGGGTATACAGTCTGGAGATCTGAATGTATAAAACCAGCATCATTTCTCTGGAAGTAGCTTTTCACTGGTGTCTGTTAGGTCTGACCAACAGTTTTTCTCAGTAACTCTGATTTATTGCAATTCTGATGAGTTGGCATTCTGGTATCACAAAGGATCATGTGCAGCTACACGAGAGAGCAATCAGGACCACAGAAACCAGGTTGTTGTCATTTGATCTAACCGGGATTAAGGTCCAAAAATAAGCATGTTTGAGAACAAAATTTCAATTTCTGAAACGCGATCTAACCAGGATTAAGGTCCAAAAATAAGCATGTTTGAGAACAAATTTTCAATTTCTGAAACGCATCAGGCAAGTAATTTGGTCTATTGAATACTGTGGTCACTTTTCAGACAGAGCTAGGCATGGCATACAGAGCAGTGCTTGACCCCTTCCCTCCTAAACACAAAGAGAAAGAAGTTGAGTGGGTTATTACCTGGTTCCTCTGTAATCAGGGAGGAAATGGTGCCCATTTAGGCTACCAGATATGACACCAGTGGCCCTGCGTCCCCATGGGAGCTCACACAAGAATGATTCCCAACCATTTCTGGCTGTGCCACGGGTTTTTCCCACATGACAGAAGAGCTGGGCAGGTTTACTTTCACAAGATGTTCTAAATTTGCTAGACAAATAAGTGGGACAGAGACAGGTGTATTATCCCCATGTGTCACTACTTTCCCAGCAAAGTAAGAGTCAGAAATACTATTTTCCAATTCTCAGTCCTCCTCCAAATCACTCCTAGTAGATTTGGGTCGGTTTGCAAGACTGTTACTTTTTTGTTTGGCAACACCTCTTCCTTGAGCTAACAAGATCAATACAGGAATGTCTGGATGTCAGAGGCACACTCAGAAGGATCTGAGAAGTTTGGCTTAGCCATAAAGTATTGCAGAGTCCCAGATCTTCTCATATGACCTACTCCAGTATTAATCAAAGGTTTCAATCCTGACACTCTGGATAATATCCTGAGCTTGAGCACATCTCCATGGAAGACCCCAGGAACAGGATATAATCAAATACATTCCTTGGCGCTACACAATTTCTATGAAATACTGAATTAAGTCACTTGTGTACTCTTCACACTTAATATACAGCACCTACCCACATAAACATGCTGAGGTAGAAATGAACTAATAACGAGCTCCAATCTCTTTTAAAGGTCACAAGCCTGCTAAAATGTTTTCAATGCATTTTCAAGTATAAGCCTACCTAAAACCTGAGGATCTCTTGCCTTCTGCTGGGCTCCCAGCACAAGGTGCTTTCCCTCCCTGTGGAGCTTCACCTGCAGAAGTTCAGTTCTTCCCAGGGCTTTTCCTTTGGAGTCTGACGTCTGCAGAGTGAGCATCTTTCACCAGACCATCTTCCCTCTGCTACCTCCCACCCCAGTGACATCTGCAGATGGAGGGTTAGAGTCCAGAAAACACAGAGGGGATAGTAGGGAAACAACTGAGCTACTTGACTTACAACTAAGCACAACCTGTTTAGAAGTCCATTAGAAAAGTTATGGTTAATCACCACTTGGCAGGGAGGGAGCGAGAAGCAAAGAAGAAATCTTGCTTAAGAGATAAGGACAACAGTATCTTATCCCAGCTGAAGTTCTTTTTCCTGTGTGCTTAACAGAAGTTCATTCTACTGGGTGCTCTGTGCAGCTCTCCCAAACCGATCTAGCTTTCATCTGATGACCATATTCAAAAGGACTCTTCCAGCGAGAGAAAGAGAGCATGGGTACTCAACCTCTGAATTTCCTTTTAGACAGTGTTGCCATTTGTGACACTCTCAGGGACCCCTATGAAGGGCTATGAGACCCCCTACACTACAAGGCATTTCCATATGGACCAGTGCCACCCATTTTATGGCCCATTAAGGCCAGACAGCCACCTGGGGAGATGACTGAAGAATGAAGCATGGAGTTAATTGGGCCAGGTACACAGGAGGCAAAAGAAAGTTGGCACACGGTCACTCATGCTACTCTAGCTGATTACACTGGTAGTAAACCTTGCACTCTGAGACCACATTTGCTTTCAGGGCCCAAGAAAAATATGTGCTTCCTCCTGTGTTCATTAAGTTGCTATGAACACTGCTGTGCAACTCCTGTGAAAAACCAAAGAGCTTTCCATGGCTGTGCCATCCTGTATGTGCCTCTCCAGCAACTTGCTTCAAGCCATTTTATTTCCTCTTTCATCACCAGAGCTTTCTGCCAGAATTGACACATTAAGTATTTGGCATTCAAAAAATAATAAAAAAGGGTGAATGAGGAAAAAACGCATGGGCACACAGAATGATGGTTGTAAAGATAGCAATAGCAATGTAAGTGCCCTTTGGAAAAAAAAGTTTACATAGGCCAAAGGATGACTGCCAATAAATACTAATATCCTTTATTAGACATTGCATGTCTTAACCCCATTTCCCTTAATTCTTTATTACACATTTTACCTTGTACAACACTGATGGAGATTTAAAGCCATCTCAAAGAGTACAAGGGTGTATAATAGAAGCAAAGGAACACTTTGATTTCCTCTTTACCCAAGAGGAGGAAACAAACTAGTGAGAATAGTGAAGTGTTAAAATGTGTGAGCTATTTTTCAGTCTTCAGAGTATCATCCCTACAAACAGTAATGTAGACCTACCAAATCCATAAAATATTTCATTTTTATCTGCTTCTACAGGTGCAGCACAATTTCAACCTCCAAAACGTTGTACAGGTTTCTTGGTAAGATTTTCAGCAAACAAATTAAAACCAAACTGTACAAGGACTGCAGTCCTGCAACATGAAACTGCGAAGATTTTTAAAGTGAATATTATACTCCTGTGTCAATTTCAGTGAGACTTGTCATCCATACTTACCTGTACAAATGGATCTTTAAAATATGAAGCCCCATGTATGGGGGGAGTGGGGTAGGATGGGTGTTACCAATTTATATATTATGAAAATTAAAATAGATTTATGTTATTCTAGCATTTATTAGCCTTGAATTTAAACCACATGCTTCATTTAGTTAAAGAGAGGAGGGAAACAAAAAACAGCAAAAAAAAGGTTTTCATGAAAATGGCCCTGTTTTAGGAGGAACTTGGTACAACTGTCTTTACACTGCCAGCACACTTCCACACCCATCTGGACGTGAACCACTTTAAACAAAAAGCATAGATAATACCATTGCAGCTTTTTTTCAGTCTGTCTGTAGAAACTGCCACATGTGCAACTGAGAAAAAGTATCTAACCCAGTAACAGCTTTCCCTTTCCAAGAGGAAATATTTGCATCAGTGTATGCAAGTTTTAGAAATACAGAAATAATTGCCTCAAGGCTGCACTATGCTCACTCTCCATGGACTTCAGAGATAGGACTGTTCACAAAAAATGAAGATATGGCTCAAAGTAAAGTAATGACACAAAAATATATGCTAAGAGCCAGAAACACAAGTCTTGAACTGCAGAAGAAATCATTCTGAAAAACTGTTCCCACATACACATTCACATTCTTTTTTATATTCAAAGCATATGAACGTTCCAGTCCAAAATGCATTGACAGAAAAAGTTGTTCAGCTGCTAAAACATCACATCTAACACTCACTGCTGTTACAGAGCATCGGTGTGGATTTAATCTCACAGGCAGCTCAGAAGACTATGGACAAATATTATCACACGATAATAATTACCATTTGTTCTCATTCTCTTTCTGTATATACCGACAAATACGCTTTTTCGGCTGAAGCAGCCAATTACCTGCTGTGCTTTGTAAGCTCCCATCCACATTCCCCAGGAAACAGATAATGCGCCATGCCGCACAGTGAGGAGAGCTCACTTGGATGCAAAATAATTCTGAACTTACTTAAGTAAAGTCTCTCCGCTGCATTCGCAGGCTGAGCTATGTGTTAGCCGTATTTATTCACCACTGAAAGACTACACTTTACAGTTATAACCCTGGCAAATACTGAGCATTTAAATAATTCTACTTTTGCTGAGCTGCACAAAGGGGTTTTATTCTTCTACTACAGCTGTACACAAAAGAATAGAGTGCCATTTCAAATCAGAACTCCTGAAGTTACTACTTACCAGCTTGTGATTATATATTCAGTAAGCCCGAGGAGCTGAAAAGATTTTGTTGCAGAAGACAAAAGTTACTAAAAAGCAGGCAAAGTTAACAAAAATGAAGGGAAACTAGGATAAATCATCTCTTCATTCATCTACTTAAATGTTTCTGAAGACTAAAAAGGACCTTAAAGAAAGTGCTCTCAGCAAAGACTACATCCTCTTGTCAGTCAAACCCTGCATAGTTTCAGCTAGGCATCCGTCCAAAAAGACATGGAATTATTCTATTTTTGTCTTCCAATGCAAGTGGAAACATTTGTACAGATTTGTGGTGAGGATTTCAATTTTTGTAGTGGTCAGCTAGTAGAGGAATGTAATTAAAGACCCTGTTAAACATAAGACTGCCCACAAAGGAGGAATTGGATAAATATGGAGATAAATAACAATTCCATTATAATAGAGTCTGATATAGAAGCACAATAAAAACTTTCAGTAAGGTTAAAAATCCAGATGTGGTTTACTGGAAGAAAGTTTAAAAAAACTTTTTTTTAAAACATCATTGTTGTCAGGAGTAGTGGGACAACACCACAATTTCAACAAATGTAGGTTTATCTTTTTTAATGAAATTATTGTAGTAAAAAAAAAATCAATGATATTACATAGAAAGCTAAACATTTGTTTTACCACCCATGTTATGTCTGGTATGTTACTGTTTTTATTCAACACAGGTGTTTCCTTAGAAGTACTTCACATTTTGCCTATTGCTGACTTATAAAATAAACCTTCTAAACCTCTGGCTTTGTGAAGTATGAAAATACCTTGGAAATGACACATTTCACTTCTGTTGCATTTAGTTTTTACTCTTACATCAATAAGAAAGCATGGTTGTTTTCTGCATACATCTGGTCTGGAGGCTGACACTGTGACTCAGTGTACATCTTTACTGATCCCTTGAGATCTCCAGCTATGAGGCTTTCCTCACAAGGGAAGCTTTTAGTTCAGTTCCCCAAACTCTGTCATCATCGAGAAGGCTGTCTTCTTCTCTCTGCTCCAACTTCCTCGCCCGTTGCCTCTTTCACACTTGCTTGTTATTCTGCTCCCATCAACCCCCTTGATGTCCTCCATCACTGCCCTTTCCCATGACACACTGATACCTTTTTTTTGAGTCACCTTTGTAGCTCTAAGTCCCTGTCTCCTGGTCCTGCTCACCTAGTGAACACCCTATACCTGGCTGGTCAGTCTTAGGGCTCCTCCAGCCACTGCTGCCTGCTGGGCTATCTTCCAAGCTACTCCTTAAAAGCAGAAGACTCTCTCCTGAATTAGTCCATGAAGTAAGCTGGCCCTGGCTGTCATCATCCCTCAGGCCAAAGCCTTCATCCACACGCACTAGAAGATGTGAGTCAACCATAAGAGTAAGTTGGAGGGTTGTGAGGAACAAACGGTACCTTTTTTAGCAGAGAAGAAAAGAAGAACTTGCTGTCGCCCTGTTCCCCAGTTCTCCATACTTACACGTTGATTTTTTGCTCTGATGTTTCAAGTTTCCTTACAGTGCAAATGACCTTGGGGTAGGAAATGTCTCTTTCTACATTTTGAATTAGTCTCTTGTATAACAGAATCCAGTCTTTTTACACTGCTGGACATTATCGCAAAGCAAGCAAGAAATAAGCTCTTTCTTTAACATCTTGCTACTTATTATCTTCTTACTCAAATCACAGCTTTTGAGAGATGTAGCTCTGAGTCAATGAAAAGATTCATTTTAATTTTAGGGATGAAAAAGGGAGATAAAAAAACCCTCTGTGTAGATGGGCACACATTGTAGATGGATGCACACATATCACCAGAAAAGACAGCAGGTATTAAAGCTTCAGCAGGACAAGAAACTTGCTTCGCTTTGAAACATCTCAAGCACGTTACTGTGCAGGTGCCTCTAACCAGGAACATGACAGGCTGTCACCCCATCCTTTAATTGTCATGTTTGCTGAGAGTAGGCCAAGCAGATGTGAAGGAGAGGGGCATAAGCCAGGGTGCAGGGGTGGGAGCAGAAGGGCAAAAGGAAGCCCTAACTGCCAAGGTGCAGCTCTGCTTAGATTACATTTGGGGAGGCAGGATAAGGATAAGGCAGGATTATCTTTACTAAACTTGTCAGCCCTTCTCTTGCTGACACAGGAGTTAAATTTCTCCATTTAACCCTTAGTTACAAGGATCCCTGGTAATCCTTCACCTCTTGCCCTTGTGACAGGTTGAGCAGCATTTAGCTCAGGCACTGCAACTGGGGTAGCCAGGAAATCAGAATAATTTTTCACTCAGTTTCTGAATAATGACAGCCTCATCTACCCCCAGGTCCTACAAGCCTGCCTGTATCTGCCCTGCCTGGTGCCTACTGATGGACTATTTCCATTTCTCTTCTCCCAAGGACACACTGGAGTCCAACATTTAGTTCACTCAGCTGTCACCCTCTCCCACAGTAAAACTGTGGCTCTTCTTACAGCTTGCTCCTTCCCTGGCAGCCTTTCTCACCAGTTCTTCTGTGAGCGTGCTGGGGAGAGTGACCCAGTCCTTGCACCCACCGCAGCTCCATCTGCACCTCTTGAACCTGGTGTGACTGGGGAGAGGGCTGCACCTTCCAGCATGGGCCAGCAGAGAGGGTTTGACTTTTTTTGTGCCTGACCAAATGTGGTACCAGTTCATCTAAAGGACAAACAATGCCTTTAGAATGAACAAAACACCATGATTTAGGGGGGTTGTAATTTACCAAAAGACCTGTGTATTTATGTGCTCAGCACAGCTCCCAGGTAATAAAAGACTCAGGGTGACATAATCTAGAAACTGAGGCTCTCAAATCCTGTATGTTTCTCACAACAGTGAATAGCCTGCCAGCATTTACATGCCTTCTCCCTGCAGTGGACAACCCAAAACAGACAACCAGCATTGATGCAGATCGCTGTTAAACTCCACTGCCAGGACCTAACACTGAATACAATTCCTAATCTTTCTGATACCCCAAAATTAGGCAAATAGTCTAGGTTTTGTACATACACCGTTATTACTGTCTCATTAACATCACATTTATTGCTGGCTGGCTATCAGCCACCATTACACCAGTATGACACTGACTTTTAAAATGGAGATGGTTTATGGCACCTATTGCTTAACTGTCTGGTTCTAAAATTTCCTGGTCTCCAAAACCCATTCATTTTAAGGAGTTCTTGAAAGGCAAAAAGCTCTGGATTAAGATTACTGTTCCATTATTGGTCAGAGTGTTAATTTCCTTCCTGTGATACCAAGCTGTTTATCATTTTTGACAACACATTTAATTGCTGTTGCAACCCCCACAGCTTTTTCATAGGTGCCGTCAAGATTATTTTAATTAAAAGAGTATCTATACAGAGGTTAATGAAAACTGGGAAAAAAATTCCAGCAGGAGTTTGTCATCTGCCACTCCTCGTTAGCAGGTTCATAAGGAACCAAATTCCTACAGTCCCCGTGACTCATGGAGACCAAGTGGGACTGGGAACACCCCCCTGCCGCGTGGCTTCCATGGAGCTCCAGCTCCAGCTCACCCACTTTGCCGTGCAGATCCAGAGCCCTTTCCACAGAGCAGCTGTCAGACAAATCCTTGGTATTCGGCCCATTCTTGTTCTTCTCCTCAGAAATACTGATGACCATGGGGCCTATAAAATTGCCCTCATTATGTCAAATGCTACTTTGATAGCCCCATAGATATAACCTGGGACCACCTGTACTTTACCAGACAAGACAATTTAGTATCAAGAAATGCATTCCTTCTTATATATTGTAAAAACAACTAAATGATACCACATGTGGGAATCCAGTGCTTCCAACAGTAAATGCACTCAGACACACCCACTATATTTTTTTTAAAGCAGACTAGTCTCCACTTTAAATAAATCCTGCATGTAATTAGACAGATCGATATCTACTGAATAATATTTTTCTTTTTTCGTTTAGCAACCCTCACTTAGTACTGAACCCTATCTCTGCAAACTGTTCATCTAGTAAATTACAGCCTTTCAGTCCAGCCAGCTCAGTTTGTTTCTACGTACAGTTAGTCCTCAGACTTTGCAGGCTGTTTCAGTAAAGCTTCTTGCAATGACACTCATGAGCCTACAGCTCGCTGATTAGTATTTCTTCCTCCATTTTAAATACGACTTGACTTACTCGCTGCTTGTGTATCTTCCTATGTGTAGGTGACAAGAGGCACATCAGTCCCCCTTGCAATGCCAAGCAATGCCTTTGGAGCCAGTCGGCTATAACTTCCAGGAGGAAGGCTCCTCTTCTAGCTCTGCTGCTTTTATCTGTGTTCCCACTTTCTGTCCCATGATCAAATAACAACTACCAGTTGCTTTTTATTTGAAAAAATGGTCACCTCCACAGACAGCCCACCTCTGCGCTGTGAATGCACACCCATACCCATTGAAGAGAAACTGCAAAGTCCATATCTCTGGATGAGCAGCAGAACTAGCAAAGGTTGTTTTCCTATAGATTTCCATGCTGTTTATTATACATCCAAATCTCAGTTCTTTACCACGTCCCATATGCACCCATTATGGCTCCCCTGCTTCCTTCTGACAGATCCCTCAAGCTCATCTCCAGATCACAGTGACTGGCAGTTTCTGAAAAGACAGCAGCTCATTCCTCACTTTTCCCTTAGTAGGAAAACATCTGGATGCTGATTTTGATACAATCTATAGGAACTCAGTATTCATAAGATACTGTTGGATTTTACAGACTTTCCCAGTTACCTAGCTGTCAGACGTATCCTACTCCTTCCTACCTGTGAGGTGACCATCCCAACACAAGGATACCAAGTACAACTGACAAAACTCATACTTCTGGAAAGCAGAGCTCTGAATGTCATGGCATAACACACTAGAGCTGCTTGAAACTTCTTACGGGCTTACTACTGTGTTATGTACTGCTCATATAAAAAACATGCAGTTGTTAAATACACTATGTATTAGTACTAAAAAACCCCTGAAAGCAAACTGGCAGAAATCCCTTATGAGGTCAGCATTTCTGCTCTTCATCAAGAGGAGACAGAAAACCAAGGTCCTACTGCAAATAAGGCAAAACCAGTAGGTACAGCCAGTATCAGAGATATTTTCATAGAAAGTTCGGCTTAATGACTGTTCACATTGCATCTTAACATGTCATATTCCCCTCGTCCTGCCTGCAAGCATGAGCGTTGTTCTGTTAGTGGGAACTTTTTTTTAATGTAGAGTTGCCAAACATAAATCAGCCTTGAACAGGAATAATTAGAGCAAGTCAGAAGATTAAAACCATGGGAACAAACTGAAATGTACAACAACTTTTCTGTAGCTGTGATTTTCTGTGGGGGAGAAAGGGGATTCTTGTTCTCTCTCACTTGCTCTCCATCGGAGCATTTTCTTGTAAAGGGACAGCATTGTTGCTTGCTGTCAGACTCAGATTTGCTCATGCCTTTTTTGTGACTGATGATGCCTCAAAGCCTTTTCTATTAGCCTTTCCCATTATAAAACGTCTTTAGCTCATAACAGTTCAGATGCTTTCTGCTGTGAGGATAAAGGAGCTCTTCACTCCTCACACACTGCAGTGATTCTGATTACTGGGAGGATATTTGAAATATAATATTGTGAGGAGAGGTGTAATTACGTCTGTATTTGAATGGAACTATTCTAAGAGGCTTTTGCAAAGGCAGACTTTCATGGCTGCTATAGGCCCTTGGGATCAAGCAGTTCATTAGGAAATAATCAGGACCTGAAAATGGTCTGGTTGTTTTTTGGGTGCTTGGCAAATTCCACCACCTTCTCAGGAATCTGGTAGTAATTGCTCTCATTGTAAGCGCTCATACTGGTGTCAGTATGCACTGGCATCAATACCAGTGCTCTTTAGCACGCCTAATGGCAACACCATCATGCTTTTCTTTTTTTTCCTGGCTACCCGATGTGGTTGCATCCTACAACTGCATTCACACAATAAAAACTGTCCTTTCTGCTAAGCCTGGATTTCCTTTTTTCTCCTTCTCATTTCATCCATGTCCTGGTTGCAGCTGGGAAACAGTTAATTTTCTTCCCAGTAGCCAGTACAGTGCTGTGTTTCGGATTTAGGATGAGAATAACATTGGTAGCACGCTGATGTTTGCATTGTTGCTGAGCAGTGTTTACACCAAGTCAGGGACTTTTCAGCTTCTCACCCCACCCCACCAGTGAGCAGGCGAGGGGGCACAAGAAGCTGGGATGGGACACAGCCAGGACAGCTGACCCCAGCTGGCCAAAGGGATATTCCATACCAGTTGACATTATGGTCACCATATAAACTAGGGGGGAAGCTGGCCACATCACTGCCGATCATTGTGCATCACTTGTTTTGAATGTTCTAATTCTATCAGTAGTAGTAGTAGCAGCAGCAGTAGTATTTTCCCTTCCTTTGTATTTTCCCTTCCTTTTCTGTCCTATTAAGATGTCTTTATCCCAACCCACAAATTTTACTTTTTCTCCCAATTCTCTCCCCCATCCCACTGCAGGGTGGGTGGGTGAGCGAGTGGCTGTGTCGTATTTAGCTGCCTGTCAGGTTAAACCACAACAACTCCATGCAAATTAAACAGCATCCCAAATTCTGTTAAGGTTAGGGCACATTTCTTGCTCCATACAGCTTATAGTCAGAACTGGCCACCCAAAAACTTGGAAGGGGGAAGAAGCAGAATAATGTATCCCTCTTTGAATTACAGGTTTGGATTTTAGCTCTTTCTGGTTTATCTTCGCCTATTTTACTTTTTAGATATTCTCACTCATGTGTGTTCTCAGCCCCTGCTTAGCCTTCCTCTGCCTTGCCTGCACACAATGGGACCGCTGGCAGTGCCTGCAGTAAGGCACACGCCGGAGTCCTTGCACGCTTTAGGTTGCTCTTAATCTTCTGACTAGAAAATATGAGCTTCCTTTCTCCTTTTCTGCCTTCATCATGTGTTTATTGCAGCAACTTAATAATGTAAATTGTGTCGTACAAGCAATGGAGAACGCCACCGCTGTTAGAGGAAACCCAGCTTTTCACTTCTCAGGCAGCCTGAGCTTCCCTGACAGCTCTGAGGAAGAGGCCAGGTTTCCACATGCTTTTCCCACCCCTTACAAGCACTGTGGCCCAAAACAAGGAGTTTAACAAGGGGGGTTGCCAGGATAGCCCAAAGTCAGCTTTTCTGAAAAATCTTCCCATTTCATCTTGTTTATAGCTGCAGCACTCAGCCTGACTCCCTTGTCCTAGTGAGACCTGCTGGGAGCAGAGCTGGTTTGGAAATCTGCCCAGAGGAGTGAGCAACCAGTTTTTACCACCAGTTTTAGAAATACTACCAGACAGACTTAAGCAGAGTATAACCCTCTCAACATATGTCTCAAGGGAGGAACAGATCTGAATTTGGGTTTAAAACACCAAGGCCCGTCAGGAGCACAGGCTGCAGGCAGCATCAGGCCAACGCAGGCTGAGCGGAGTGCCACTAATCTCAAGGGTCATTCATGTGGGACTTCCAGCAGCTTGAACAGTCTTTCAGAAACACATAACATTGCACCCGAAGCAGCCCAGAGAAACACTACAGAAATCACACAACCTCTACCAAGGTCAGTTTTAATGCAGCAGTTGAATGTTGTGGGTCTCAGTAACCACATCCAGTCATGCAAGAATGCCAGAGCCGCTGGAGTCCTTCCACAAAAAATGGGTAGTCTCCACATTCTGATGTCCTCCATCCCAAGACAAAATCAAGGCTTTGCCATCCAAAAATATAAGCTGAATGGCTGGGCGGTTCATGTGCAGAAACATCTGGACTGGATAGGGAATAATATAGAGAAAAAAGCCAGCCAGAGTGTC
This sequence comes from Falco rusticolus, assembly GCF_015220075.1. NCBI lineage: Eukaryota > Metazoa > Chordata > Aves > Falconiformes > Falconidae > Falco > Falco rusticolus. The sequence continues at coordinate 6,965,963 of NC_051196.1, forward strand.
AAAAGTTCAGAGACATGGTGACTAAACTTCATCCTATTCCAGCCCTATAGACAAAGATATCACAAAAAATCACATCAAAAATGGCCAGCCTGTTGTGCAGAAGTCATGGGTATGTAACTTTTTAGAATGCCTGGTTTCCCATTGCTCTCCCTCGGTGAAGCTCCCTATAAATTATGATCTCTTACAAGCCAAGCTGAGAATAAAGTACTGAACCCCTGTACTGGAGGTAGCTCCAGTGATCAGGCAGGAAGGAGGAGGACTGTGCCAGTGGCAAGACATAAATACATGTAATTTCAAGGAAACAACACTAGAACTTTTCCTTGCCTCTGCCTAGCAACACTGTCTCACCAAACAGGGCTAGTAAAGGTGGTGTGTGCATCTGCTATAGAAAATGCAAAGGCGGCAGTCTTCTACTGCATGAAGTTGATAATATTCTACTAAATCAAAACCTGCATTTTTAGGACGAACCCTGTATCAGTCTCCTGCAAATTACTAGTCAGGACAAAAAAGGCCTTTAAACTGAGTCACATATTCCAGTAGCCATATGCTTAGATATCTAGTAGCAAAGCAAATAACTTCTTGGCTTCCTATGACAAAGTATCAGATTATTTTGCCAAATTTTATTGTAGAATTACAAGGCATCCTAACAAGTGTTACATTCCCTTTAATGAATAAGAAAAACCGGGTAACAAACTGTAAATTGTATTTTTTAGAAAACACTGGAGGATTAAAAAATCAAATATTCTGTGACATTTGATGGTGAAACAACATCTGTACCTTGTTCTTGGGGAATTTCAAGTAGTATGACAGCTCTTAGCAGTAGCCACCATCAGAAGGAAGCCAGACATCTAAAATGGGATATCAGCTGAGTTAAATCAACTTGTGTATTATTAATATATACTTGGATTTTATATTAATACAGTGTTAAAAAGACGTAATTTAAGATATGAAGTGACATGCAGGGAATCTGGAGTACTCCGGTATTTCCTTCACTCATCACTGCACAATTCACGATGCTGCCCTGACTTACACCCTTCCATTCTATTTTGTCTACAGGGTTCTGCCTCTCTGAGTACGCAGTACAGATGGCACTCAATCAACAGTATTCTGTAACTCCTCAGCCCACACGGCACCGCATGTCTCTCAAGCCCTGTGGTACCACCCACTGTTTTGCTCTTGGATTTTCTTATAGCACTCAACGCTACCACATTCAAGCCCAGCACGGATCTGAAATGACAGCATGACCCTCCCTGCCAGTGCTTCTCAGCCGCGAGTGGATACCAGCCATCAGATTATTACGTGGTAATTCTGAATGTTTCACTTCTTCCACCAAAGTTTATGATGGGGTTTTGAAAAACAAACTTTCTTTTGGGAAGATGGGAGGGTTTAATTCCAAATTCATTCTACAGAGGGGTTTCTCCCTGGCCCTCCCCACTCCCCCCCACCCCCCCACCCCCAAAATAATCTCTCCTCCAGAGCTGCAGATTGAAACATTGATTCACTCACCACCACTACCAGCAGGCTTCAGCAGAAACTCCCTCTCAACACGATCCAAAAAATAAACCTCCAAATCTTTTTTATTTGAAAGGTGTGTTCAGTTTTATAGGCACAGCTGGCCTCACCATCATAACTTTCTCCACTCCAGCTTCTCTGCTTCTGCTGGACACATTCCTTTAACTTCCCCACTCAGTACATTAACACATCACCAATCATTAAACCGTGACAGCCGTAGGAGTGCTGTACCTCGAGATACCTACCTTTCTGATGAGGCTGTACAGCTCCTCAACTTCCAAAGGCCAGCTGAGAAACGCTTCGTGGGCTAAAATTACATTATTGGTACGCACTGGTTTTGGAATCAGCTCTGTGTTGATACATTCTGTGTTCCTGTAGTTATCTGTGACGCTTACTAGGAGGCATCATCAGATGGAGCCAGCAAGCTTGAAGATGTGCTTCTCTTTAAAGATATGTAGAAGTCCATTGTTTTTCAGCAAAGCATTTGAACATGCTTTTAATTTTATGCCCATGGCACTGCAGCATGCACTTAACTTTTTTTGGAATTAGATCGCCTACTTCTCAGTGAGTAACGGACAGCTACCAAACATGTTTGTTTACTGCAGTTCATTTATGCCAGACACTCATTTTTGTGGATGCCTCCCTGGGAAAACAGGCCAGGTGTTCTGCGCAGGCAGGGCTGTGCCTTGCACTGCTCTTGTCTTCAGGGGTGTTGGCTATAATAACTCTGCATCATTCAGGACCCAATGAATAATTCAGTGGAGTTACATTACTCCACCAGTCCTGTTTTGTTTACTGGAATATCATCCTGTGGTTCAGTGCCCGTCTGGCTTTAGGCATAAAACCTGTGGAAAATGCAGCAGTTCACAAAGGCTCGAAGGGAATCTTTTCTTTGATGCTGGAGTCCTACAAACTCACAGGACCTTTGATTTCTTGTTTGAGAAAGTCAAACAATCCAAGACACTCAGCATACACTAATCAATACGTACACCTCCACTCCTTCACAGACTGTAGCAAGTTCAGTTCTCTCGATGGATTACTTTGAATTGAAAACAAACCACACTGGAATTTGGGGAGGTCTTCCAAAGAGTGGCTCAAGATGCTCTGTTTCTCTTGCAGGTGTAGGGTAAGCCCTGTGAACTTTACTCTCAAAATACAAATTAAATAAGGCTTGGTCTATACTGCAAAAAGTCTACCAGTATCCCTCTCACGCAGGTATTATACTAGCAGTCACATGGATTGTAATGTAAAACACAGCGTGAATTCACTATCACAGAAACACTGTGTAAGGGTGAAGAAAAGTCACCAAGTATTTTGTCCAGACCAGCTAGACAAGTGGAAATCTGAAGTCTATGGTTATTGTGCTCGATAGCAATGTTCCTATGCCCATGAACTCACCTTTGACCTGTTCCATTAAAAGTTATTAGTAATTCTCTATTTAATGGTTAATAATAGGAGCTCCTACAGAATATGAACTTATTACTAAACTACTCTGGATTAAAAATGGAAAGCATATAATAACATCTTCATTTAACTCAACAGCAATACAAATAATTTATTTTCCTTTCGATCATCCCCAAAACTAATAAAAATCCAGATATTTCTGCTTTTCAGCCACTTCTCTTCAGAGAGAGAACAAAATCAATTTGAACTTAAGTAGCAAGTGCCATTTTATGTGAAAAGAACAGAAAGTTACTCCTGACTCACTCACACCTCTTGATAACGGAGTTATACCAGAGACTTTCTGTGTCTCCTATGCCCTCTAGCTTCTAGAAGATGTATTTACCAATCACTCCTAACAGCACATTTACATAGTTTTAATTTCTATGCGGTCACTAAAAACATAGAAAACAAAATGCCTTCCCCTCTCTGCCTCCCATATATAGTTTTTATCTAAGGTTGAAACAAAGACATGAAAATTTTTGTCTAGATGCTCATTTACATTAAAGGCACTTCATGCTTCTGTAGCAAAGTAAATGGGCTCTATAGGTACACATTGTATCTACATCAATTTAGGGTCCTCCATGAGTGCTGTAAGGGAGAATCAGCTCACCTAAGAAATGCCACCTGAATTCCAGGAACCGGATATACCAAGCTTGAGAAAAAAAGTGAGTTATGAGACATATGGGATATTACTTCTTAGTGTGACTCAATTATAATGTTAAATAAGGTCATTAAATGGTATACAGCAAAAAGTACCTGATGTACAAGTCACAGCGTTTTCCAATCAGTACGCTGGGGGCTGTACTTTGGGAAGCCCCATCAGGCTGAATTTCTGATTGGAGAGTAAAACCTGGGGGGACAAGGGGCAAGGGGGACAGGCGAGGGGGCAACGGCAACACCTATAAAAAAAGATAAGCCTGGTGTCCTTGGCTAGGGATCCTGCAGCCTGCAGGAGAAAGTGATTTTCTTGCACAGTGTAGGAGGGCTGATGGAGCATGATCTGCTTAAAGCTGGCTGGCTGTGAGAGACAACCCAACCTGACTTTTTTCTTGACATCCAGAGCTCCTGAACTAGAAGTGCATTTTGCCTGCCAAATTACTATCATTTGTAAGAGTAGGGGCTTTACCTGCAGTCCTACCTGCCATATCATTAGAGTGGCACTGGTGGGAGCCTATAAACTGTAGCTTCAACAGATGTTGCAAGGAATACCCGAACAAGCAATAAAACTTTTGGTGAGGGGAAATACAGGTGATTGGAGAAAGGTCTCAGGGACCCTGAGGCTACCGGGGCTGTTCTCCTTTCTTTGAGTGGGACACTTTGGCAACCTGGGCTACTAAGAGATGGGGGACAGTGCTAAAGCTTTTAGTTACCAGCGCTGCAGCTGTAGATGCAGTTGTTACAAGGTGGTACTCCATCATCTTTCAGAAAGTCACTGGAATAACTGAATAGGGAAACTAATCCTACCAAGAACTCCAATCACAAAGACACTTCAGTTAGTTAAGTATTAAATGCATGTGGGTTTAAAATACACAATTATAAAACCAGTGTTTCAGCACCCAAGGAGCAAAACAACACAGAGCTCTGCCATCATCTCGTGGGAAAAGGTACAATACATACATTTTCTTTTTCCTGAAGACCTTACATAGGAAACAGAAGCAAAAGGCAACCTCATATAATGCAGACAAAGCTTTTGCACACTGAAGTGTGTAACCTTATCAGGAATAAGCTTGAAATAGAAATAGCCAATCCATAAAGTTTATGAAAAAAATCTCTGACTTCACTGTCAATACACATAAAGTGTTCATATGGCTTGGTCTCTGATCTGCTTATCTGTAAGTCTTGTAAACAAAAACTAAGGCAGTTTAACATTTAAACTCTGCAATTCCAGCATTTGAAGGTCAGACCTATTTCCTTTTTCCATTTAATTATCTGCTTCTATTACATAAAGAACACAAATCAATATTAATTTTCATAACTAATTTAACTCTTAGATAGTATCTTTAACCACAGAATGATAAAGAAGATTTTTCCAGCCTAGGAGGAAAGGACTGCATTAACTAAAAGTAAAAACCTTGCTTGGAAAATATACACACACTTGAAAACATCACTGGCAGCATTGTTTTCCTCAGCCTCTCTAGGAGAATTAACATGCTAAAACACCTCTAAGCTACTGAACCTCTTCCATTGATAAAATCTGCCTGTCCCCATGGAAGTCACTGCGCTGGGATTGTCATCCTTCCCCCCAATGTGCCTGCTTGGGGTTCATTTGCAGTAACAGGCCATTCCTACTCACTAGTAATAATAACTATGATGTTGTTCAATATAAAACATGGTTATACCATGAGCTAAAAATGGAATTATAAACTATCTATGTAACTATTTTAGGAACATATGTTAATTAGAATAATTGGCTTCCTCCACAACAAAAGACAGTGAAGACCTGTAACAGCCTTTCAAGCATGTCAGCAGAATAATGGGCAAATTAATGTAGCTGACAGAATTGATTTGGACTTTTGAAGTGTTTGCGAAGCTATGAAGAAGCTATAAAGACTCCAAAGAGCCAAAGGATGAAGTTTTTCATGGAGCAGTGTGGTGGGTTGACGCTGGCTGGATGCTAGGTGCCCAGCTGTCCCGGTTTTGACTGGGACAGAGTTAATCTTCTTCCCAGTAGCCGGTACAGTGCTGTGTTTTGGACTTAGGATGAGAATAACGTTGGTAACACGCTGATGTTTGCATTGTTGCTGAGCAGTGTTTACACCAAGCCAAGAACTTTTCAGCTTCTCACCCCACCCCACCAGTGAGCAGGCTGGGGGGCACAAGAAGCTGGGACAGGACAGGACAGCTGACCCCAGCTGGCCAAAGGGTATTCCATACCAGTTGACATCATGCTCAGCATATAAACTAAGCAGAAATGTGGCTGGGGCCACTGCTTGGGAACTGGCTGGGCATCAGTCAGCAGGTGGTGAACAATTGCATTGAGCATCACTTGTTTTGTATATTCTACTTCTTGTGGTGGTAGTAGTAGTAGTAGCAGCAGATGCAGCAGCAGCAGTAGTAGATTCCCCAGGATGGGGACTGCTGGGGTCCATAGGCTATCTCCATCAGCCCTGGGAGAGGAGGAGGCGGCCTCCAGGGAGCCCAGCTGCTGCTGGGACAGGAGCTGGTGAGAAGCAGCTGAGCAGCACAGAGCTGTGCTCCTCCTGCCAGGGCAGTGCTGGCACTTCAGGAGGCAGGCAGGCCAGGCAGTAGGAAGCAGCCTTTGTGCACTCCTTCCCAGGAGCCAAGAGGAAACATCGGCCACAGAGCAAGGCTGGGGCTCCAGCCTGGAGGAGCAGAAGCCACCAATTCTCCTTCCTCCCCTTGGGAGGGGCTGGGGCTCACCTCATGTGCTGCTGTGGCACCCGCCAGCCCTAGAGCTACCTGCCCTAGAGCAACCCACCAGCCCCTAGCACCGGGGACATCCAGCCTTTCTGACCTGACTGACAGGGGGGACTTGGAGATAAGAGAACACCAGCAACACCTGACTAGTGCTGAAGGAGACAAAACACCATGTTAAGAAACACAAGGTAATGAGCTGCAAACACTGATCTGACCGTCCTCTCCACCCCCTGTGGTGCTCTAACGTGAACTGTGGCCTCTCAGGGAAGTGCCTGGGGTGTCTGACACGCAGCTCACCAACACCACTGCTTACTGCATCTGCACTTCGTAACTACAGAAACTGGTTAGTGTTTAAAGACTTCTCTTTTGCTTCATCCCGAGGCAATTTCCTTTCTAGAGCACAGCTGCTGGCTTATGTTTGCTGGCAATCTTGGGAGCAGTTACTCAACAGAACCTTGGTAGGGGTTACTTGAGACCATTGTACCTACGTCTCTGTCATGCATGACTGTCTCATGCAGGTGACCGCACTCCTTGCCACGCAGTCTCCTCTGAGAAGACTGGTGTGCAGATTCTCAAAGAGCAATTGGAAATCAAACAGATTTCTTGCACATATGATATGATCTGCTCACCCACTCCTCCCACAGTGGGACACGGGGGAGAATCAGAAGAGTACAAGTGAAAAAACTCATCAGTTGAGATAAGGACAGTTTAATTGGTAAGGCAAAACAAAAGCCACACACACAAGCAAAGCAAAAGAAGGAATTCATTTACTACTTCCCATGGACAGGCAAGTGTTCAGCCATCTCCAGGAAAGCAGGGCTCCATCACACGTAACAGTTACTTGGGAAGGCAAATGCCATAACTCTGAACGTCCCCCTTCTTTAGAAAGTGATCCCAGCTGCTTGGCTTCCCTGTCCTCTAATTCCAGCCTGTTAGCCCCATCATCCCAGCACTGAAGCAACCAGGTGATGTGTTCAACTGGTTGACTGGCATGATCTTTCTGCATATCCTGTAGTTCATTCAGGGATAGGGATCAAGAGGTTATCTTCTTCATCTTGTTCCTGTGATGGCTCAACTTCATCCTCCTTTACTAAATGAGCTGTTTTCTATTTCCATTTCTTCTTCTGTACAGAGGCAACTGACACTGCCACAGGTTGGTCTTTTGCATCACTCATCATGGGGGCTGAGGTAGCCACAGTGCCCACTGCAGGGGACGGAGTAGCTGCAGTGCCCACTCCAGGGATTGGAGTAGCCACAGTGCCCACCGTAGGGGCTGGAGTAGACGCAGTGCCCACTGCAGGGGCTGGAGTAGCCGTAGTGCCCACTGCAGGGGACGGAGTAGCCACAGGGGCTGGAGCAGCTGCTCTTTCTGCCACAGGGGCTGAGTAGTAACAGTTAGTCGCTTAATTCTTAACCAGATCCAGGAAGTCAAAGCCACTTTCAGTATTCCTAGCAGTAGGATCAGGACCTGTGCTTTGGTGTTTCCAACAGTCCAGAGATATTCAGAATTTCCAAAAATCTTAGACACATCAGTAATTAGCCCTGGGAAGGGGGAGGTGTAGGCCCCACATATAGGCTGGCTCTATGGAAAAGCCACAGGTGCAGTTGTTGGCATTCCTCGCCAGGGACCACCCGATGCACAGGGGTGACAACAATACTGAGTACACAGCCCAGATTAGTTTTACGACCAACAAGTCCACCATATCGTAAGCCAGTACTATATAGTACAACACAATGATAACTTTAGGCCAGGTCCCAAGAACAACAAATGGCCTGACAGGGAACACATACTGCAAGTAAAGTGACTAACACGACCGTGAGGGCGTGGGCAGCAACTCTGAGCAATCAGCATTGTGGCCAATGATTACTAAACCAATCCGACGAATGCCAACAACAATTTCTTTCTGATACACTCCGGTTAGACCTGCCGTTATCTCAACCCTTTGTGACCCACACTGGGTGCCAAAAAATGACTGTCATGGTTTAACCCCAGCCGGTAAAACTTAAAACTCTTTACCTTGTAGAGACGTTCAATCTGCTAATTAGACATGACAATGCTGGATTAGAGAACCAATACCAAAATTTACTACTGCCTGCTATAAGCTGCTTTTGGCAGTGTTCAGTGTCAGAAGCAATAGCATTAGCTCTGCTCCTTTCTCACACTGCAGATGATGGAAGCTTTCAGGAAGATGAATTAAATTCCACTAACAGAAGGAGAAAAAAGGGGTCTAAATACCTAGAGAGAACCACAGTGAAAGACTGCTTGGGTTATTTCAAAATGATGCTCTATCTATACAGACAGCAACGTCCTGGTGCAGGATCCTGAACCAAAAAATCAGTCGTATCTGGGAGCAGGAGACCACCTGCTCCTTGGCAAAAAGCACACAGCTGAACAGGTCCCGCACCTCGGGTTTGGCAGCTGCAAAGGTCCATGGGGACAGATGTTGGTATTAGGTCCTGTTACCCGTCACTTGGTACCACACCAGCTGGCCCATGCCTGCCTGACATCCTGTGTGGTGCCGTGGCCCTGAACAGTGGCTCTGGGAGCCTGTGACACCCAGAGAGCCCACAACACCCTCCTGCATGTCCCCACCCCCAAAGCCTGCTCCAGCAGGTGAGCAGCTGAGTTTGCCTCATGGCATCAGCCCGTGGCCACCCCTGCTCACCCACCCCATGACCAGCTGGAAGGTGCACCCACCAGCAAGATAAAAGCAGGAGCAGGTGGGTAAATACCTCATCTGAGAGGGATCCCTGTATGCCCTCCCTGTGCTTATTCACTGGCCACACGATGGTGCTTTTTTACTTCCCATCAGCTCAAAGCAGAGGACCGAGCAAAATTCATAATCTTTCCTGGGGCTACATGGTGCCTGTGTCTGTATTTGTCCTGGAAAACCAGATCTCTAGAACATAATCTGCAAAATCAAAGCCCCAAAACTCTATAAAGACATGAAGACAGTCTACAATAAATTATCCTCAAATATTTCCTTCTCTGAAATTTCTTCCCCTTCTGCCTTTACTCGCAAAGTACACTCCCAAAGCCTTCATTTGCACACAGCTTAAAAAACCAAACCCTAGCTGTTTAAGAAAACACACTTTTCTTTATGTCATATCATCGCAAAATGACAAACATCTAAAAACGTCAGAACCAAACTACAATCATGATGATACTGCCTCATATACAAGAATACAAACACTCGTGCTCAACTGTTGTCTTGGCTGACTGAACGCTAAATAACTTGGATTTGATGCCACTCACATGCACTACACCAACATATGTTTTGCCAGCTTTCAGCACGCTTAGAATGGCAACGTAATTAAAATGGAAAGGTAAGTACAATAGAAACCACACTTTCCCTTGTTAAATGCTAATTCCAAAATAGATTTTCTCCTGGGGTAGAAGTTTGGGGTTTAAGAGCTGACCAGTTTGGTAATATTCGCAGGAATAGCACTTTTAAAAAATGAAAGCAATTTTTTCCAACTGTTCACAGTCATCCAAAGCAATTGACAAGCTTCTAGTGGCTCTGCAATTCCTTCTACCATGTCCACTGCCTTAAATTAAAAAAAAAAAAAATAAATATTAGTGTTTACAGCTCTAGTTTTGTCTTATTTCAGTAGTAATCTGCTTTTCCTAAAGCTCTGAGCAACTCAGTTTTGTGGTGAAGGGTTTCTATCTTTTCACATCATGGAAAAGCATGCAAGGGTCCCCACCTTCCTTTCTTCATAGTGCCATGGCCCTCTGTCCTTTACAGGCATATTTATTTGGTGAGTGGATTGCATTGCTGTGCAGAGAGACAGCTTAATGAGGAAAAAGATAGAAGATAAAAAAGAAATAGATCTTGAGATGTGAAAGTAAAACTTTCTTCCTAAATTAAAAAAAAACACAACAAAAAAACAAAAACAAAAAACAACCAACAACCCAAACAAAAAACACACATCAAAAGTTTCATCCAACCTTCCTCCAACCACGACAATGTAGAAATCAGCACCAAGTTTACTAGAACCTGGTTTACACGTTACGTTTGTGATTTGGCAGAGTATCAGTCTGAGGAAACCCCTTTGGCTGACAGAAAAAACGTTTAACTTTGTTAAACTGAAAAGAACTAATAGTTTTTAGAAGAGATGGGCACCACAGGTGTCATACAGTTGCATGAAGCAGCCTCAAGTGTCTCTCAGCAAAGAATGGCTGTAAATGGAAAAAATAAACGGCCTGAGCATTTAGACCTTAGAGCCAGAAGGGGCCCATGAACATTGCCTGGCTTCTTATTGAATATGAATCATTTAATTACATGTATTCATGCCAATAACTTAGCTTAGCAGGCATTTTACCTTGGGAGGAGGTAAAGCTGTTGGGTGTTGTAGTAGGGAATAAAAAAGACATCGTGCCACCTGTGCCCAGAGGTTCTGCAATGGCAGGGGGAGGTGTTACTGAGGTAGCCAGGTATCTCAGTATATGACTCCCACTTTGTGCAAAGGAAAACAGGGAAAGATACCTGAAACCTGGCAAAGAATGCTTCTGGGCCCCAAAACTGGCAGTTGGGCTTAACCCAACCAGATGCTCAGAGACACCCAGGGCAGCAGTCCGTCACTGGGTACAGGGTGCCCGGCTGCGGCCAGTCTCAGATACCTCAGAGGAAAATGGAAAAAAGCATGAGACTATCTCTGGGCAACAGATTTGCAAGCCAAGTCTGACCATCCCTTCTTTGCCCATTCAGGCGCTAGAACCTTTCCCTCTAGACTGGTTTATATCCTCTACACGGTCTGCTTTGTACACTGACTTACCAGGGCTGAAATGTTCCCCAAGGAGTAAAATCAGAGTGGCGAATGAGCATGGTATGGAAGCGGCATCGTGGGGCGGCCTTACTGGCTATATCTACATCTGGTTGACCACACTTCGCTTTTTGCTACTACACCTGCAGCAGAGACAGACAGAGATATCGTAAGAGCCTTAACCTCAACTTTGCACAGTGAGATCATCTTCACCTGAACTGATGAAGCAGATTTTAGAGTCCCACTGTGGAGCACAAAACAAATCTAAACAAATATCTGACTCAGCTACTAAAGTGAAACAGCAGCAGCTTTGAGGAGGAAGTTGGCAGCACCACTCAGAAGTCTGTGGATTGCTTCCAGCTACCCTCTTCTCCACTCACTCTAATTATTTATCCCTGATCCCTAAATAGACTCTGTTTCAGGATTGCTTAGAAGAAACGCACATTTCCTTAGCTCCTTTTCCTCTTCCTTTCCAATTCACTTTTTTAACCTCAGACAAAAATCTACAAAGTATGTCAGGCCGTTTCATCTGAACTACATCCAGTATTAACACAGGGTTAAACCACACCTGAAGTTTAGATCTATGGTTTTATTACATGTAGCTGTAGCTTCTTTTTGTTTTTCTAGTAGAATTCTCACTAACGGGTGTCTTTTTGGAGTTGTTTTTTTTGAGCTACTGCTTTATCAAGATATATAAAAAGGCAGCTATTCTTTCTGTTCTGAACTTTTGACTCCAGTCCTGGTATTTATAGTGAATAAGACTGTAGCAGATCAATGGGCCATCTGATCTGCAATGATGCTGGCTTCGTACCAGATGTTTCTGGTGGGTGTTCAAATGAAAAATCAGTTTCTCAATCCAAGTGTATCTAAAATACTTTTTTTAATTTTGTGTAAATTCACAAATGATACAATATTGAAGTGTTCCGGTTTGTTTGGGTTTGTTGGTTGGTTTGTTTAAACATACTGTACAATCAGGTTAGTTAAGTGTTTTACATCAAGGCACAGCACACTCTATAATACACATATGCCTTGCCAGGCAGCAGTTTAGTATAATCCCCGAGTCTTTTGGCAGTAATGCCAAGATAAGTAACATGGATCACATAAGCTGGAAGATAAATAAATAATAGATGCCGCCACATTTTATTTGAAATAGAGTTGCATATAAAAAGAATATACAATAATTTAACTTTAATAACTAGATTCTCTTGTACTATACATAACAGATGTGTTTTCATTTGTCTTAAATAAAAGATTTTCAATATTAGGATGCAAAATTAATCTTCTTTTTAGCTGTCTTTAGCATGGAGAAGAGTTGCTTTCATTAGAAATTAAAGTTGAATTTTCAGTTTCATGGCAATCTGAAAGAAAGAAAACCAGAGTTACCAATACATTGATAATGAAACGTTACTGGTAAAATAAGCAAATAATTCCAACCAAACCGTTGCATTCAGTTAACACACGGTGAAGCTAGTTATCCAAGCAGAAATCTATAAAAGTTTACTGTTACTTGCCCTGCTTTCTGAGAGACTATCACTGTTACTCATCCAGCAAAACTAAAATTCTGGTAATGCCACAGGCTGCCTGCACTGGAGATTCTGCTTATTGCAATGTATTTACCATATTTACATTATCATTCCGCTTTTTATATCTGAATGCTTCTTCTTCGCCTGCCAAAGGCCTTGGATCCCACGTTGGTTGGTACAAAGTTGTTCTTGCCCACTCCTCCCGACCTGCTCAGGAAGTCCGCCAGACGATGGGTCACACAGGTTGCTGTGTTGCACGCCCTCTTCTGTGCCGTTACACTGCTTTTCCAAAAGTAAAGAGTTAGTTCCCACAGTATGCACCCGGCATACAATGAAATGTCATCAAGGGATGCTACACCTAGGAAATATTCTTCTATGGAAGAAGAAACAGGCTTGCTGTGCAGCACGCATGTGCAACTTGTGTGCACAGCTTGCAGGCTCTAAAGGACGCATCTATGTTTTTCCATGTTTTCCAAGCTCAGTTTACAAAAGGCAGCTGAGCCCTTCCTTTCTTGGACAACTGGACTGAAGACTAAGCCAAGCCCAATTTTCAGCACCGCCTGAGCCGCTGCCTGCCTCCAGCAAGTCGTTATGACCAACAGAGGTGTTGAGAAGTCCAGATTTAACCAGCCCCCACTCCCTCTAAAAGCTTACACCTGCTTTTTGTTTGTAGTGCTGCTGCAGGACAGTAGCAGACACCCATCTTTAACCTGTCACTTCAACACCCATGCTCCATAACACCCAGAAAACACAGGAAATAAAGCCCCTGTAGTAGTCAGTGGTGCTGGCGTTGTCAGCGGTGTTGGTGGGGCTGTACTGGCACAGCAGCTGACTGCTTGCCTGCAGAGCTGAACCGCGCACAAACACGCCGCTTCCATGTGTTTAATGGGAATGTGGGACACACACCCCCTCCCCTTTCCTGGGGTTAGACCTCAGTCTGCTACAGCACTTCACCACAGGAGTGGTTCACAGACTTCACCAGGATCAGATCTGTGGTGCTCAGCCTACAGCTAATAATTTTGCTGGACCGGGGACTTCAAGGCCTACACATTCACACAGTCCTTGCTTAAAGAATTTTCTATTAAAGCAATGACGTTTTCCTGCAGTAGAAGGGATTTTTTCCTCAGATAAGCATTACGAGATAGTCTGTTAATGTTAACAAAAATACTGTTCAGAACATCATGCCAATTTTTTGGAACAGATCTCCAATTATAAAATAGATGCAGAGCTGCAACAGAAGAACTGTTAAGTCTGCCTTTGTCCCTTAATTTACAATTCACCTACAATATATCATTTTGACTTAATACAAATATTTCAAAGACACTTGAGTTTTTAATATATTAGTGTAAAGACCTACTGTAAAGTAAGAAGGAAAAAGGAAAAGAACACAAAATTCTTACCTGGAAGTGTTCAGTACTCAGTTTTAAACAGGATTACATTTCTAGTTTGAACAAATCTGTATGAGCCTTTCCCGATTCCTTTGCTTCTCAGGATCCTTACTAACAGGATTGCATGCAGGCCTGATTACATCAGTACATATGGACGTATGTGTGTAATTTCAGTTTCTAAGTTCTTTCAGCTTTTCTAGAATTACTGGCATTGCCTCCTGAACATTAAGAAAACTTGTAAAAATATTGTAGCCTTACCTAGAAATCTCACATTCTAAAACAAGTTGTTAAACCAGGCAGATCTAATCCTTCTAGAAAAATAGGTTTATTGAACAAGTGCATGGGCAAGCACAAAAGAAGAGCCTACTCGTACATTTAGCAGCCAGAAATGAAGAGCCTTGTTTAGGTTTTGGTTTTTTTAATCGGTGTCCAAGAAAATCATTTGAAATGTCAAGGCAGTGCTGTTCATTTTTTTTTTTATTTATTTTCCCCCCTAGCTTGGTATGCATGTTATGCTCTCTGTCTTCCTAACATTAGGTCCATCTCAAACATTCTCTGTCGAAAACAGAATCAAAAGAACATAGCAAAGTTAGCAATCAAAGTTAGATCCACATGCATCAGGTTAAAAAAAGGGAGAAGGGGAGAAATAAGCATGTCTAGTTGTTTCCTAGGGGGTCCCCATAGTTTGCATAGCGTTCATGTTCCAGGTCACTCAGCACATTTCGTTTCTTGCCAGGAGTTCCAGCCCCGACGTCAGTGCGAGGGTAAGTTTGCAATTTGTGCAATTCTTGAGACAGTTTGCCCAGCACACAAGTACTCAGACTGGCACAGCGTTTGGAAATAGGTCTATCCAGGCTGCAGGGGGGAAAAAAAACATGCCCAAAGGAAGAGTAACCTCAAACATGCACATTCATGCATTTCTTCCCTAGATAAATATCTAAATTTAAGAAACTTAAAAGTTAATTAAAAAAAACCAAACCCTCCACATCACATTCCATGCAAGGAAAGTTCATACAAATGCAGTCAGAAGGAAAACACTATTTTTCAAAGAATTCAACTTTGTTGAAAAGCAAGTTTGTTAGCCTTTCGGATGCTCATAGTCAGAGGTCAGGAACTTTTACTTCCCATGTTCAGCATGCTGTTCAGTCTCTCGTACACCACCACCATGCTTTGCAATACAAATCCTGTTAGGATAATGCAAATGCTCTTGCATGCCTTTGGTCTACAGGGGAAGAGTGGTGCTGCGTGCATTAGGAGGAACGCGTCTCCTCTGCCAGGGACTTTCCATGCCTTACAACAGCATGCACTTTCACGACAGAGAATCCAAGAGTGGCTGAATGGCCCCTTACACTCCCACCAGGAAGACATACCTTTTGCTGCCACATTTTAACATAACCCCCTCATTCAAGCTCAAATCACCCTCCACTTTCAGTTGTAAAAGACAGATAGAGACAGTTAACTAGGTGGAAGCCATTCTCCCGATACCAACATTAGGATGTCTCTGCAGTATCATCTTTTACCAGTTAGGTGACCGCAGTTAACCATAACCCCAAGAAAAGAAAAATAAGAATCCTGACCGGCGGAGGGTCTGCTCACATGGCTTTTGCTTAATTTCAGACACAACAACCTCCCCACTGCCCTTCTCCTGCCCCAGGACTGCAGTCCTTACCTGTTTCCCTCAGAGGCTTGCTCCAGCTCTTCTGCTGTCATCTGTATGAACTCTTTCACCAGCGCATTTAATAACCTCCGAGCTTCGTAATCACTGAGCGTCACTCGATCTGTTACGGACTCCAAGCCAGGTCTGAGCAGAGACAGGCAAACCAGGATGAATAAAACCCCTACTGCTGCAGAGAGCCATGCGCAGGAGAGAGGGGTTTGTCATGCATTACTGCGAGTCACTGACAGTCTCTTTCACTGGTGTGAATATATAAACCATCCTCATGCACAGCATTAGGAGTTTTATAATGTAATAGCAGAACCACAGTGTCAAGAACAGCAGCAGGAGAAAGCAGGAGTCTCATTCACTGTAGTCCGTTTCCCTCCTAGATCTCTAAAGAATATTAAATATTTTCATACCATTCAGATACAGCACTCAGCAGCAGGACCGGCTCTTACCTGACTGGGGCTGCCTGGAAGCTATCCATCTGGCACACAACCAAGGCATAAACAGCAAGGAAAGATGAAATCTTCAGCATAACCATGATTTCCTCTCTACAACAAAGAGGTACATCAAGCAATGGCTGTTTTCCAACCCTCTCAATCCTGTAAGTTCTACTAAAGAGGTCATCGTTTCCTAGCCACAAGTAGCACAAATACTAACAGCTTTTTTTTTTTTTTTAATAGAACCTTCCCATTTCTTTGGATTATTGCTGTCATGCTTCGGTTTTCTTTGAATTTTAAGATAACTTAGCACTATTACAGGGGATAAAAATGCAGCTTTTCAGACCTGCAGTTCTGTACAGCTTTCTGCATTCAACTTAATGCAGACATCCCCTCAAACTGGTGAAAAACACGTTCCTCTGACTAATCACTGCACGCAATGTCACAGCCAGCATGTCCAACACAAACGAGTACAGTTGTAGGATACCAGTGACAAGACAAAAATAGAGAAATGCTTAGTGTTTAATATTTTTAAGAATGAAGTGGCACCGTTAGTTTACCTGAACCTGCTTATTTCTTGGCATTAGCATGCTAATATCCCAGTTCAGATTACACTGTAAGAATTAAGTATGTCAATTCCAATAACTATTTCTACTCTGAAACCAGAAAACAGATAAATAAAAATAGTCATAAGAACAAAACCTGTAAAAAAATAAAGAATATATATATAATTGAAGATACCTGTCCTGAGATACACCTCTTTCTCACAGCATCAGTGTCTTAGACTCAGACAAGCTCATCAACCACCACATCAGCCTCATTTTTGCTAGCTCTCGGCTCTCGCCGCGGCTCACAGAACGAGGAGACCCCTTCCCAAGGCCGGCCCGCTCCTCCCGGGGCACCGGCACCGCGCCCGGCCGGGCACGGCGGAGGGCTGTGCAGGGACAGCCGTCGGGCACTCCCGGCGAGACACCCCACGCCGTATCGGCAGGGGACAGGAGAGGAGAGGATCAGGGCTGACTGTCTCCCACCTTCCTCGGCGCGCCTCCTTGCACACGCGTGTGCCCACAAGCACATGGGTGAAGGGAATACCACGCAAAGCTCCGCAGCCCCGGAGAGGACAGGGACTGACGGGGCCCGCCCCATGCAGGGAGCCGCGGCGGGGGCCGGAGCGGCGCTTACCGGCGGTGCGGCGCGGAGCGGTGCGGTGCGCAGAAGGATGCCGGTGGCGCCGCCGAGCCGCGGTACCACGCACCGCCCGCCGGCTCCCCTTTATACCTGCCGCCGCGGCAGCCTGCGTGGGCGCCCGCGCGGGGCCGCCAGCCAATCACCGCCTCGGCCGCCCGCCTCGGCCCGGCCCGCCATTGGCCGCCAAGCCCGGCTCGGCGGTGACGTTATGTCCCGCTCCGTGAGCGTCCCATTCACAAAAAAAAACCCGGCGGGGGGGTGCGGCGCCGGGGGGGCCGTACACTCGGCGCGGCCGCGGCCCGGCCCCACGCCCCCGCGGGATCGCTCACGCGTGGCGACCTCTGCAGCGGAGGGACCGCATTGCAGAGCGGGGCCGCTCCCCGCCCGGGATCCCGCCCCCCCCCCCCCTCCCCCCCGGGGCCGGCAGCCGCCGCGGCTTCGGGGGAGCGCGGCTGTACCCAGCCGCCCACCGGGCCCGCGCACCAGCTGCGTCCGCGGCCCGGGCCGGGGGCGTGCGGCGCGGCGGGGGCTCTGCGTGCGGACGTGACCCCTGCAGCCCCGCACCCCCTCGCCTCCCGGGGGGAGGCCGCACGTGCAGCCGACACCCCGCCGGCCGGAGCGAGGGACCCTCGGCACCCGCGAGCAGCCCCCGGCGGCACCGAGCTGCTCCCCGCGCTCGCCCGGCCGAGCTCCCGCACCGCCTCCGCCTAACTCCGCGGTCCTGGAGGAAACCATCACCACCATCATCACCACCATCGTCATCATCACCACACAACTCCAGGGGCAGGTGCAGCGCCTTTCCGGCACGGAAGAGGCAGGGGAAGGGGGGGATCGCCTCCCCCCGGGGCAGCGCTGCGCCCCGCCGGCCGGGATTACCGGCAGCTGCCGCCGCCCCGTGCATCCATCACCCGCGGAGGGCCCTCTGTCACGGCGCGGGCGCCGCACCTGCCCGCGCAGGATGTTTGTCCCGGCGCCGCAGGCACCCGGGGGGGTGGGGGGCCGCCCTGCCCGCGACACGGGAACAGGCGACGCGGCACGGGGGTGGCGGCAGAGTGCTGCCCGCCGGCACGAGGCGCGGGGAGGGGAGCGGAGCGGCCGGGCCGGCTGCCCCGCGGCGCCGGGAGGCGGAGGGCCCGTCCACCGCCCCCGGGGCCGGCATCGCCGCTCCTGCCCGCCGCGGGGCGCGGGGCGCTTGCCGAGGAGACGGCGGCACCGGCGGGCGGCGCCGCTGCGAGCCCCCGCCGCGCGGGGGGTGCCCAAGCGCTGTTCGACCTCTGGCAAGGGACCGCGGCCGGAGAGGGGGCTGAGCGCCCCCGGGACCCCCGGCTCGGGTCCGCCCGTTCCCGGCCCTGCCCTTCGCGGCTGGCGGCGGCACGGCCCGCGCTGCTGCTGCTGCTGCCGCTGCTGCTGCGGCCCCCGGCCCCGGCGAGCGGAGCCCCGCGCACGCTGCGCGGCCGCGAGCGCAGCCGTCTCGCTCGTTCTCGCCACCTGGACGGGACGGGCGAGCGTTCCCGGCCACCGGCCGCGCTCCTTCGGTTGTGCCTGTGCAGCAGCCGGTGTTACGGGTCGCTCCCGACGGCAGGAATCGTGCGTTTGCCCGGGAGGCGAATAAACCCCGGGCGAGCCGCGGGGCGGCGATTCTTTTGTTGATGCGGTTTTAGCTTTGAAGTTTAAGAACACGAACATCCCGAAAACCACCGGCGAGTCGCTGGCCTCCGCAGCAGCCGTCCGCGCTCCCCCCCGCGCAGGGCACCGTGCCGGCGGGCTCTGCGCGCCTCCCCGCCCCCGTTCTGCGAACGCCGGTTGCAAAACCGTTTAGGTTTTGGGGTTGACTCCTGGGTTTGGTTGTTGTTGTTTGGTTGGTTTTCCTTCAGATCACAAGTAGTGTTTGGGGTTTTTTTCTACGTCTTCGTTGCTTTCTCACAAGCTGCAGCCCGCGGGGGGTGCGCACCGAGCCGGCCGGTGACCGGCAGGAGCGGAGGGAAGGGACCGCACGGGGCGGGGACTGTCACGGCTCCGAGCTCCCCCCGTGCCCACGGGCACCCTGCGGAGGCTCCGAGCAAAGTGCCCGCGGGAACCGGGGCTGGCCCCTGCCCGCTGCCCCCGGCCGCCCTCCCGGGGGGCTCCCCCCGCCCCCCGCCCAGGCAAAGCGAACATTTCGTTTTAAATGGCAGCTCCATCGTACGGATGCTCGTCACGGGAATCCTCCGAGAGAAGGAGCTCAAGTATTTGATTTTAAATCTCTTCCGTTTCCACGACTCCTATGCCGATTTTTAAGCTCGTTTTTCGGAGCTTGCAGTGCCAAACGTGGGAAGCACCCAGAGACAGGGCTCAGCACCGCTCTGGCTGTTCTAACGGGACTTGCACAGCTACACCAACAGAAATAACGTGTAGGAACTTCAACGATCAGGCTTCCAGCCAGACATTGCTCTTTCTCTCTAACTCCACTGTTCCTTTCCTCTTCCTACGTTAACAGCTAATCGTTCACATTTCCTTTGGGGGTTTATTTACTCCTTGTCCGCATACAATATGCCTGTTTTAACCCTAAAAAGTCCAGGCGACTCTGTTGTAATAGCATATTTCAGTTCTTCAGGCAGGAAAAAGTTAAATTTCTTCTTGTGGTCGATTCCAGCCAGTTCAAGTCCTTCTCTTGCCAGTGCGACTCAGGCTCGGGCTGGAGCCCGTATGATGCAGCGATTACGGGATTTCAGATGCCAACATTTCTACTTTAAGCTTTCACAGGAAGAAACATAAATTTAAAGCAACAGGTATGAATGCCAATAGATCTACTTCGGTGCACGTATAGATGAAATAGTACTTGGATGTTGGCAAGCGCTTTGGCTGCTCCTTGCCAGAGCTAATGGAGGGACTCCCAGCTGGAACGCTTGTCCTATTTTTTCCTCTCAGCTATACGTCATCCCATCTCACCAGATATATTTGCTTTTTGCAAATGTAAGATGGAGAAGAAAGACAATTGACCAGTTTGTCTGTTTTTGAAGCTGTTAAAAAGATACTGGATTTTCACAAGATAATGGTCTCATGTTGCTAGATAAATGCAAAACTAGAGGTTAAGTATTCATGGGTATCTGAGCACTGCACTAGAAAAGCAAGACATTTACGGAAACAATCTGTTCCAAGGAACTTGTTCTGCTTTTTTCAATGCCTGATAATATGTCAGGTAAACTAATCGTATAAATAAGTGGGTATAGGTTCAAAGCAGATGAAATTAAGAGCTATGGAATGGCTTGAATTTATTATTTTTTAAAAGAAATCAGATGTTATATGCAACCTGCAGCTCTAAGTAAAAGGAATTTCCTCTTCAAACAAAATTATTTAAATTTGTAGGGAATAAGAAAAATCTGTCCTATTTTAAAGTGACTTTCTCTACACTAGCTACAACTTCTCACAGTATTCTGTTTGATATTATTTAACCAATACATTTTCAAGTGCAACCATTTTTTCAACTGTAAATATTGCCCTTATGTCAACAAGCCATAGGCACCGCAGTGAGGTTCTTAAATGTTACTATGCTATTAAACAAAAATATCACATTTATATATTATGTTGAAATATTTGTTCGATAATAAAATGTAGTTCTTCAAGACAGACAGGACCATGAGCTGCACAGACAAAATTTCCATTTCCCAGAATGGTTCACTATCTGACAAGAGAGGACCCTGCAAAAAGGAAAGGGCAGACAGTGACGACGCCGTGAGCCACCTGACAGTAACTTCTTCCTGTGGGAGGTGAGCACGATTAAGGTCTCTACACTCTCTAAGCTTGTTCTTCATAGCACCTAATTGAGCCTTTTGCAGATAAGGATAATTCATGATAAAACCAGCTGTAAAAATCACATGGTCTTTCTTTATGAAGAGAAGCTGAGGAGTTCCTTATCAGTGTTTCTGGTGGATGCCTAGTCTACCTAACTCAGGACCCTGTCTCCACAAACAGCCAGAAACCCCTGCCACCTCAGAAGATTCTACAAGTCACATAGGGGAAAGTGAGCACTGCTGAGCCCCTGTGAAAGCATCTTCCTAACATTTCATTGTAATCTGTTCTGCAGAAAATGATAAAAGCTAAGCCAGAGTTAACAACATCGTGCTGTTGTACATGCAAGGTGTTATTAGCTGCTGTATCATGTTTAAGGCCCAGGAGGCAATCCTTACACTGTACTGATAAGATCTAGATCTGATAGTGTACTCTGTTCGGGACAGCATGCCATCCCTCAGAAAGGCTTGGGCAAGTTGGAGAAAGTCCAGAAAAATACCAGTAAGAGTTATCAGAGATCCCATATCATGATTTAGGAGAACAAACATGAAGATGAGGGAAACAGTTAACAGGAGAAAGTATGGAGAAATGTGGTAACAAAAATATAAAAACCTGCCATGAAGAGTAACAATCTACACTCTGGTACTACATTCGAAACAACAAAGATATATGGGCTTAAAAGGCAACAAAGGAGATACCATACATTAGAAAGAGCTTTCTACAATTGAGATCAATGACATACAAGACCAGGTTGCGTTGCAGATATGGCATATCTTTCACTGGAGAGTTTATGGCATGGTAGTCTTAAACTATCAGGAATTACATGTATAGCTGATATGCTCTGGGGAAGGAACATAATCAGCTAGATATGGTCTCTTCATATCTTTTACCTCAAATGTCTGTGATTCTGTAATTTTAATAGCTAGAGATGGGCTTAAACTCTAAAACTTAACACCTTCACCGTCACCCAATCTTTTTTTGGCATTTGCTTTTGCAAAACTTACATCCCTAATTGGTCTAATCCTTTGCTTAATTCTGCTTCCATAACCTCCAGGTGGCCAGAAGCAGATTCAGAATAAGCTCACATCAAGCTTATCCACACAAATAATATTTTACCTGCCCATCTTGTAGTTCAGTTTGAATATGGCCCAAAACTGAAAGCCTTTTTTTTTTTTTTGTTATAAAAACACAGTACTTTCTTGAGAACAAGATTACTGATATAGACCCCAACACTAAAGCTTTTCCTTTTTAGCGAATGTTAAATCCGGATTTAGGCTGCTTCAGTGACTACTGTTGAGAAAGTGGAACTGCTGTTGAACCAATTACTGAGAAATCTATGAATCAGTTTGGAAGCAAATTTTTTTCCAATATCCCTTAGAAGATCTTCCAGACTGATGTATGGAAGACATTTTAGTCAGAAGATCAGTGTTGCAGTGTTTTAATCTCATTGAAACATTCCTAGTGAGCTTTTCTGCAGCAGGTTTTGCAGCAGTTTCCCTGTACATATTCAAAACCCAGTGTGGAATATCTTTTAAAACAAACTGGGCCACGCTGTCCTGCACTGAGGTTTGCTTGACAAGGCAGAAGGGGCAGACCACAAGGAAGCTGGCTATGGCTTTGTCACCTTCTGTCTCCCATTACTGCAGCTCAGGCTCTGAGCAGCTTCACAGAGGCTCCAGCCCCATCTCACGCTACCTGGCAAGATGCTCCCACCTTCTGACAACTGGCAAACCTCAGCCATGCTCCAGCCAGACCCAGTTCTGTCCCAGGCTGACAAAGGGAACCCCTCAAGAGGAACTCACAGGTCACCAAACACAGCCGGGGTCAGCCCTGCAGTGTTACCAGGGTAGCACAAAGGGGACGAACTGTGGGGGAAACCTGAAAATATTTCAGAATCGGCACCTATTTCCACTTCAGTTTTATGCATTCTGCAGGTAAAATAAGAGCTGAACTCCTTATCTGGAAAACAACCTCAGAACAGAAGATTAACCTTGTTAAGCAATAGCGTAGTTATAAAACTCTGATTTGGTTGCTTACACAAGTGCTACGCTGCTATCTTACATGTCATCAGAGCGTGTCAGCAAAAATATGGTGAGAAACTACATCCTAAGTCCTCAAGTTAATCCCGTGCCTGTTCTTTACAGGGTATAAGAAGGGTGGAGGTCTGAGGTCTGATCAAGCCATAGCGTAACTTGGCATTTTTCCTCAGTCCCTTCCAGGACCATTCACAATCGTCCTGGCACTGTTAGGTACTACAGTTATACATCCCTGCTGTTTCTATACTGCCCACTGCATGAGGACTGGGTGCAACTGTTTCTCAGCTGGCTGTTTTAATTGTTTGATCCTTGACAAGAGGAATTTGTGCAAGGGCAACGATTTAGTCTGTACCTTCAGCTAAATCAAGGACCAAAAAAGATCTCTCTCCTTTCAGTGCTGGTACATAGCACATGAAGGTAACACCTGTTAGGACATAATATTGGCTAATTACTTACGGCAGAGTTTCTGGGAAACAATAGTCATATAAGACTATCAATTAAAAAGATAAATTTCTAAATTTATGCATAAAACGGACCCAAGTATACTCTGAAAGAGCCAGCAAGTCAAATACGCCAAAACTATTTTTGAAGTTACAGTCTGTGGGCCAGTGTCATAGTTTTCTGTGTCTGCCTGACAAACATAAAATGTTTAGGCACAGTAGGATGCTGATTAAAGGAAACGGTTTTTTTCAGCAACCGATCACCAGATTCACATGGGAAACTATTAGATGTGTTCTTCTGGTTTAGCAAATCTGTAAAGCACCAACATCGTTACAGGCTTAGCTAAGGAGATAATTGTAACATAGAAATCGATCACTCACTATGATGATATAGGTGTGTTAAAAAGAGCTATGAGTGTAATAGATAAGATCTGCACATGACTCTAAACTCATCAGTGGGTTTACAAAATTCATTTCTTCAGTGAGAAGCATGCCTGTTTTACATACACCTACACAGATCTCTTTTCCCTGCCCTGCCCTCAAAGAAAAGGCACAAAATCTTCACATTTCTGGCTTTGATACACAGATTCATAGAATGGTTTGGGTTGGAAGGGACCTTGAAGGTCACCCAGTTCCAATTCCCTGCCACAGGCAGGGACACCTTCCACCAGCCCAGGTTGCTCAGAGCCCCGTCCAGCCTGGCCTGGGACACTGCCAGGGATGGGGCACCCACAGCTGCTCTGCACAAACCTGTTGCAGTGCCTCCGCACTCTCACAGTAAAGAATTTCTTCCTAATAGCTAACCTAAATCTATGCTTTCTCAGTTTAAAGCCATTCCCTCTTGTCCTATCGCTACATGCCATCATAAAATGTCCCTCTCCAGCTTTCTTGGAGGCTCCCTTTAGGTGCTGGAAGGCAGCTGTAAGGTCTAAAAGGAGCCTTCTCCAGGCTGAACCCCAGCTGTCCCAGCCTGTCCTCACAGGAGAGGTGCTCCAGCCCTCTGGTCGCCTTCATGGCCCTCCTCTGGACTTGCTCATACAGGTCCACGTCCTTCTTATGTTGGGGCCCCAGAGCTGAATGCAGTACTCTGGGGCTGCGTGTCTCACCAGAGCAGAGGGGGACAATCACCTCCCTCACTCTGCTGGCCTCGCTTCTTTCAAGCAGCCCAGGATAGGGCTGGCTTTCTGGGCTGCCAGCGCGCATTGCTGGGTCACATCGAGCTTCTCACCCACCAACAGCCCCAAGTCCTTCTCCTCAGGGCTGCTCTCAGGCCATTCTCTGCCCAGCCTGTGTTTGTGCCAGGGATTGCCCTGACCCACGTGCAGGACCTTGCACTTGGCCCTATTGAACTCCATGGGGTTTGCACGGGCCCACCTCTCCAGCCTGTCAAGGTCCCTCTGGATGGCATCCCTTCCCTCCAGCGTGTCAGCTGCACCACGCAGCTTGGTGTCATTGGCAAACTTGCTGAGGGTGCACTCAATTCCAGTGTCCATGCTGCTAACAAAGATGTTAAACAGCACTGGTTCCAGCACCAACCCCTGAAGAATGCCAGTCATTGCTGGTCTCCACTTGGGCATCAAGCTGTTGACTGCAACTCTTCGAGTTTGACCGTAAAGAAGTTGTTTCCCTGTATAACATTTTATAAGTAATGGCATGTCTTCACTGCACAAGAAACGTTACTACAGAAATGGAAAGCACTTTAGCCTGACAAAGGTTTACCTTGTTTTCTAGAAGTGCAGCAACAATGTCAATGCTAAAGAGTAAGAAAGCCAAAGCCTGTTTGAAACTGTAGCTGAATACAAGTTTGTGAGATACCATGGAAAGTACTTAATTTTTTTCACAAGAGTACAATAGAATTATCATCAGGATCTTAATATTGTTAATAAAAGAACAGACACGTCTCTCCATATATTTCTTTAAAAGTCAAAGCTATGTATATATATGTATAGTCACTCCCTGTCAAAGAATTGCTTTCTGTTTTTCTTGAGAAGACAGGAACACAATCATTTCCTGTTACTTGATTGTCTTCTCTAAGTTCTTACTGAATTTACAATGCAAAGTAATTGTAAATCTTGATGACTAGAATGTTTTAGAATTTAATAAAGATACGGGCTTTAATGGGTTTCTTTACTCAGACATCATTTTTTATAATTGAAATCAAAACCCCTTTACTCATCCTGAGTTTGCTCATTTGATCATCCGTGATTAAGATGAGAAAAACCTTCCCAAAGAAGCAATTCAGCACAAGCTGCCCCCACACTTCCGGAGGAATGAAAGAAAAAAGAATGAACGAATCAGTCAGAAACTGGCAAGGATTCCTGCCCTTGGATAGCCACTGGAGTCCTGCATCCCTAAACCTGCATTCGTAAGTGATTTGATCTGTCCACAAAGGTTCATTTATCACTTACTTTTGACAACTTTCATTCATATTTATCCATGCCGGCCCTTTTTTCCTCCATTTAATCATGCATTCTTTAGAGACTCTCAGATCTTGGCTGATTCACCACCTTTTCGCATTTGGCTTGACCAAAACAGATTTTACTGTTCTGCAATCACGCTCTTCAGTTTCTCTTCCTGTTACAGTGGATAACACCACCCTCTCTTCTCCATCACCAAGGCTCAAACACTACCGTAAGGTCAGTTTTGACTGCTTGAAGATAACGGTCAAATCTTGTCTGCTTTTTTCCCCATACAAATCTATTCCTTCCTTTTTAGCCAAACATTTGGACTTTTTCTTCTGTATCTTTTTTTCTCTTCTTGGGTCTTTCCTATGTTATTTTTTTCCTGTTTTTTCCCCTTCAAAATGCTTGCTGCCAAAACTGTCAATTGCCTTTCATTTCTTTTCTTACACAGATGCACTGGAAATCATGATCATCTAAAACATTGGCTGCATGTGAACTATTACACACTTAAATAACAGAATATTGAAAATAAGCAGTTAAAATCAATCAAAGCAATAGTACCTCTTCCTACGTGTCCTCAGACACTTTGATAACTATTCAAGTATCATCTTATCGAGGGGAGGATAAGGGGAAAAAAGTACCAACCTCTTTTTTCTGAAGACAGGAAATAGTTTACATCTTTCTAACTGAGACTGCAACAGTAACCGTACGCATATATACCATAACATACACCATATAATTGTATGATGTATCTGACACATTAACATTTCTACTCCCACTGTAATCAACAGAAATTTCATCTCACAAGTTAATTTTGTATAATCGTCTGTAGACTACGAATTAGTCTTTCTCACACTGTTTCGAAGTGTTTTCTGACCAGCCAGTCTGTGTACCTCTACTCACCTGAATATGCTGAGCTAAAGTATTTGGAGACCCATTCTTCGTTTAAAGGTAAGTAATTAGGTTTATATCTATCTGAGTTTGCATGCTTCAGCACAACTGCTTAAGCACACTGCATGTCTTGTTTTAATCCTCAGCCATTTCTCCTCATTCTGCCTCCGGCTGAAGCCAAGCTGAGGTCCTGAATCTCTTGCCCTCTGTTGAGAAGCCTTAAGGTACTGACACTGAAATACTGGCATTTTTTGCAGGTATGGTCCAAGGAATTCAGTTAAGACACCAGGCAGTATCATACTGGAAGAAAGGATAGAAGAAATAACTTGGAAGAAGAGTGATAAACTTCCAGCTGTGCTCAAGACACTGCTTTGTATTCTGCCAAACTGGGTAAGATTTTGATATAGGACGCTGGCACTGACACATGCTTTACAGGCGTTTGGCAGCTAGGACAAAGAAAGATGCTGAGGCAAATAAAATTGGCTACTTGTTGCATGAAGACTCACCTGAAAATCAGAGTCTCTCACTGTGTTGACCCATAGAAACCAGCACAGACCCTGGTCCAGCCAACCAGCCTTCAATGCATGACAGCACACTGGCATCAACAACTCTGGCTGAGAAAAGTGGGTCAGCATCATTGCACTTCCTTCATGAAAAGCTACTGGTGTATTGTTCTGTAACACACACGTGACATTTATCTTTCCTTGTCCATCTGCCCACCCCAGGCAAACATGAGTGAGTACATCCTTTGAATCCTATTCTCTTTTTATACCTTGTAGCCTCCTGCTCTATCGAGCAAGTGCCCAGATAACCCATTTGATTGCCCTGAGGCCCCACAGATGCCTTGCAGCCAGACTACCAGCCAAAAAGCCACACTTTGTCACTTCCCAGCTCCTCTCCTTGTTCCGCTGTTGCACCCAGAGCTCTTACCTCCTCTCTGTACACCCAAAGCAATGGCCTTTACTGTGTTTGAGCTCTTGACATTCTCTGCAACGTCTGGGGCCTTCCTCAGCTTTTGTGCTATTGTACTCTCAGGTCAGCATCGCCACATTCGAAGCAGAATGTCCCATCACAGGAGGGTACTGAGAATTAAGCATTCAGTGGTTAGATCGTCAAGTACATAGTGCATTTTGATCAGTCAGGTTACTAACAAACTTCATCAGCATAAATTCTTTATCAGTTTGGATCTTATCAACGCTCTTATGAATCTATGTATGAATGAAGCTGAAATCAACAAAAAAGAAATCTCAAGTTGGAAACACATAGATTAGAAGTTTTAATAGGGCAGGAATACTTCTGTTATACCTAAAATTGCTTGCCAAACAGCAGTAACAGAAGAGCAAAACCACCACGAATGGAAACAAACGTGATTTATAAAGTGTTTTAGCAGGATGTCACATTGCACGTGGCATTGCTTTCTTAGCTCTGCAGTAAATGACCTTGGCCTCTCTAGCAACTCGAGCCCCCTTTCCTAAGGCATCATCCCGCCAAGTAACAATAGCTCTTACGCCGTTACATATGTGATTTCCTCACTGCTTGGTCCATGAACTAGGGACATTTCCTTCTGTGCTCGGCTGCCTGCAAGCTTGGGGACGCCAGGCCCTTTCTCACTGCCCGCTGCAGCACTGGCATCAGTTAGCGGCGCCAGAATGGGGGAAAGGCTGCCCAGCACGGGGAGCTGCAGGCACGAGTTGCGAAGCTGCCCCCCGCCCCGCTGCCAGCAGCAATCCGCCAGCCAGGCAGATTGCCCGGTGCTGTGGTCGGGAAGGGCAGCGGGAAGCGCCGCGGGAATGCACCGGCTCAGGGCTCCCCACATCCAAAGGGGCTCTGGGAGGGACATCGCAAAGCTGGGTTTGTTCCTCCACCGAGCCTTAACGGCGAGCAAGTGACTGCCGGTGACGCGTCGCAGCGGCCAAGGCCACTGCGCGGAGCGCAGGGCGAGCGGTGCCGCTCCAGCGCCCGAGGAGCCCGAAGGACCCGCGCCAGCGGCCGGTGCGCGCGGGGCTCCGCGGGAGGTGGCGGCGGGGCGGGGCGGGCCGGCCCCCGTGACGCCAGGGGCGGGGCCGCCGCGGGCCAACGGGCACAGGGCGGCGCTGCACCGCCCCGCGGGGGCGGCGGGAGGAAGCGGCGCGGCGGCGGCGCGGGGCGATGCGGGCGGCGGCGGCGGCGGCGGCGGCGGCGGCGGAGGCGGCGGGGGGCCCGGGCCCGGGCGCGCGGCGGGCGGGCAGCGGCGCCTGCCTCCTGCTGCTGGCGGCGGCGCTGGCGGCGGCGCTGGCGCTGGTGGTGCGGCAGCTGCTGAAGCAGCGGCGGCCGCCCGGCTTCCCGCCCGGTCCCCGGGGGCTGCCCCTCGTCGGCAACATCCACGCCCTGGGCGCGGAGCAGCCGCACGTCTACATGCGGCGGCAGAGCCAGATCCACGGGCAGGTACCGCCGCGCCGGCGGCGTCTGCCGCCTCCCCGGGGGCCCCGGAGCGGGAGCGGGGCGGGCTCGGCGCGGGGGCCGGGCGGCACGGGCAGGGGCAGCC
The DNA here is from genome assembly GCF_015220075.1 of Falco rusticolus. NCBI lineage: Eukaryota > Metazoa > Chordata > Aves > Falconiformes > Falconidae > Falco > Falco rusticolus. Next base: position 6,995,323 of record NC_051196.1, read on the forward strand.
TGGCGGGCGCTGTCCCCGGCCCGCGATCCCGGGGCTGCCGCGGAGCCCGGCCCCGCAGCGGCAGCACGGTGCGGCCGGCGGGGAGGAGCGGTCCCGGCCCCGGCTCGCAGAGGCCGCCCCGCCGGGGGAGCGGCGGCCCCGTGAGCGGAGCCCCCCGCCGGCTGGCGGGAGCGGGGCGAGGGGCCCGGGGCCGGCCGGTGCCCGAGCGCAAGGCGCGGGCAGAACCGTGCAAGCGGCGGCGGGGAAACGCGTGTCGCTTCGCCGGTGTCTCGCTGGGGGTGCGGGCGGAGCGGAGCCGCCAGCGTGACGGGCTCCCGCGGGCGGCTGGTGTTCGGGGCGGCCCGTTCGGGGCACGGTTGGGCTGCCAGGGACGGTCACTCGCCAGCGGCGTCCCGCACGTCTTGGACACGCCAAGACGGCTTAAAACTAACGAAGTTACAGCAGCCAAATAGCAGGGACTTGGCTAATGCAACGTTGTCGCTGAAAACGCGTTGCTTCAAAGTATCTTCAGTGAGATGTTTGGAATACCGGCAGTCTGTTAAAATAACTATGTAAGAATGGATTTTTTCCTTTTCCCCATATTTTCTTATACATCAGATGTCTCTTCTCATCAGCCAGTTTCAAGCAACCAGTCTATTGTTAGAAGCTTCATAACAGTTAAACCCAAACTAGATCCCGCAGGGAAAGGCAGGCAGGTATTAGCATTTCTACGTGTGTATGTGTGCACGTACATAAACACACACGCACTGAGGTTACGCTTTGGTAGCAGCTGGTGGGTGAGCACGGACACCCTTTGGCGTGCCTGTACATCTCCAGGCTATGTGTATCACCTGTGGTGTTTTACTTCACAGGATTTTCACTGGAGGGCTGTGAAAGACTGTGCTTTGTGTCCAACAAACGATGTGTTGTCTAGAAAATCACATCTTTCAAACTGCTAGAATTTTTTAAATATAACACCCCTAACAAGCAAATAAAACTGTTCCTAGAACTTAAGTCTGTCAAATGCTTTTGCCCAGATCATTTATGAAACTTACAGGAGAAACAGTCTTGTTCTGAATGACAAGCAAAGCAAAGTGCACAAATTAAAAGGATGCTAAATGGCAGAAACAAAAGGATTCATTTGTTTCATTTGGCAATAGAAAAAAGTAAATGTGTTTCAAGCAAAATACTAGGACAAATAGAATGGAAATAGGAAGGAAAATGTGTCATCCAATAAACTAAGCTTTCTACTTGCCTGGAATGCTTTATGTAGTTCCAGTCACCTGCTGTAAGAAAGGATCCTGCAGAATTGGAGGGAACTTGAAGGTGGCATCAGGATTTGGGGGGCTCTGAAAAAATACAATGAAAGGATTTAAAAAAAAAAATCTATGACACTGGAAGAAAGATGAATAAGCTAAGATCAAGGTATAGAGAACTCACAAATGGTTTGTGGAAATATACCAGGAGTGCCTTGTCACATAACAAAGAAGAGCCATTATAACAGTGAAAATATCAAGTTCACTAAAACAAAATAGTCATAGAATCATAGAATCATTTAGGTTGGAAAAGACCTTTAAGATCAGAGTCCAACCATTAACCCAGGACTGCCAAGTCCACCACTAAACTGTGTCCCTAAGCGCCACAGCTACCTACACAGCTTTTAAACACTTCCAGGGATGGTGACTCAACCGCTTCCCTGGGCAGCCTGTTCCAATGCCTGGTAACATTTTCAGTGACAACCCAGCTGTCATAGAATGTATAATTACGCTAACATTATTTCATATTGTGGAGGTCAACAGCTCTGAGATGAAGGGAAAACTAGAGATTTATATAGGTAAAAATACAGATTTATAATGCTAAGAAAAGTGTGGAAAGGGATGTAGTATTTCAATCGAGTCTAGCCTCGGTTTAAATTTTTAAAACTTAGGTTAAGATTTTCATTTTGTTTATCCTGTATGTGCCCTCTGCAGGATGTATTGCAACTTTCTCCACAGCATCTAGTGCTAACCACCTCTGGAAATGGGAGATGGGACTAGCTGGGCTATGCTGTCATTTGTTGGCTGTCATCATGGCTCTCACTTCTATCACCTGGTGGTTCTTTGGGAGCCTGTGCAAAGTAAGCTGGTGTCCAGTTTCAGAGGTAGAAAGGACTGGGTGCAGCTTGGTTGTTTTCACAACTGACACCACTTCTGTATCTGCCGTTGTTGGAAGTCTTCGTAATACAAACTTGTAGCTTCAGTCATAGTGCCCTAAACCAAATTAAGCTGTTGGAATTTACCTTTACGCAGGCAGGGAGGAGGAGTAGCAAAGCTTACCTCCCTCCTGTGGAAACAGTCTGAGAAGATTAGGGAAGTAGACAAAATATGTACTTTATTTCTAATTCTTGTATAAAAACTATACCTTATATCTAATAAGGTTATGTTATAGACTTGTAAGTATATACTTATATCTACTAATGTTAGGGGACAGTACATTTTTTCTGAAAAACATACATTGTCGTACCAAACTCACATTTTTTTAATGACTAGGAAAGCATCCCCAGTCCTGACTTTGGAGAGCTGGTCACTTTAGGTGCACAGCAAGGCACAGAATGTAGCATGGGCTAATTTACTTTATCTTTTGACAGAGTAAGTTAGCTCACAACAGACTCTACTGTGTAACGCCACAATTGGATCACCTTTGGTTACCTGTATGCCCTGCTGAAGTTTATTCAAGTCTGTATTTTGCATTGATGTCAAGTGTTGTTTCACGTTTTCATTGTCTGTATTTTGCATTGATGTTAAGTCTTGTTTCACGTTTTCATTACTTGTTTTTATTAATTTTCATTATTTGTTCTTAAGTTTTGGTTGTAATAGCATTTTTACAATTTCTGTGGGTTTTTCCCCCTCAAAAGATCTTCAGTCTTGATCTGGGAGGTATATCTGCTATTGTACTGAACGGCTATGATGCAGTAAAGGAATGCCTTGTTCATCAAAGTGAAATTTTTGCAGATAGACCATCTCTTCCCTTGTTTAAGAAGCTGACAAACATGGGAGGTAAGTGCTAATGTCTTATCTAAAAATGTAATTTTTGTCCAATAGATAGGTTTGTGATCACATGAAACATTTGCTTTAGCCATTTTCTCTACCTCTTTATCTCCTTCCACAAAATACTTGACGCTTCTTTAAAGATATTATTTGGAAAGAATTGTTACTCTCTGACTATGCTCCATAGCAAGATGTGTATAATTATTTGTCCTTTTAAATAATTTTATTATCTTATCTTACAGGGGAAAAAACCCCACTGCATAAAATACTGTGTTAAAATATTTTTTCAGGCTTACTGAACAGTAAATATGGAAGAGGATGGACAGAACATCGCAAATTAGCTGTAAATACTTTTCGAAATTTTGGATACGGACAAAGGTCCTTTGAACACAAAATTTCAGAGGAATCTATTTTTTTTCTTGATGCCATTGATACATACAAAGGCAGACCATTTGATCTTAAGCACTTGATAACAAATGCTGTTTCAAACATTACTAATTTGATTATTTTTGGAGAACGTTTTACATATGAAGATACTGAATTTCAGCACATGATTGAGATTTTTAGTGAAAATATTGAATTAGCTGCTAGTGCTTCTGTGTTTTTATATAATGCTTTTCCTTGGATCGGTATCTTGCCATTTGGGAAACACCAGCAGCTGTTTAAAAATGCAGCTGAAGTATATGACTTTCTTCAAGACCTTATTGAACGTGTCTCTGAAAATAGAAAGCCTCAGTCACCTCGACATTTTGTAGATGCATATTTAGATGAGATGGATTGCAATGAAAATGATCCAGAATCTACATATTCAAGAGAAAACTTAATTTTCTCTGTTGGAGAACTCATCATAGCTGGGACAGAAACCACAACAAATGTTTTAAGATGGGCAGTGTTATTTATGGCTCTTTATCCAAACATTCAAGGTAAGAACTTTGACATTTTGAGGAACTGATACACTTTCCTATTGCAAATTTAAAATGCTCTTTTAAAAATGATGCAGTGATCCATAGTTGTAACCAAAAAGGAAGGTTTGTATATTATTCTGTTGTATCATTTACCAAATATACTATAGACAGGGGTGGGAAGCTTATTTTATATGTACATGAAGAGGCTATCAAAAGTAAAGCATGATGATAAAAATCTTAGAATATTATTTTGTAAATAATTTTTATGAAGCATTAATAAAGTATTTCTAATATATTTAAATTTAGTGTTGTGAGGCATAATGTTGGTTGGCAGATGTACTAATCTGTGTAGTTAATAATAAATAGTAAGAAAATGCAATAAAATATGAAACTAATAAATTATATTAAAAATGCAAAACCACCAGCAAAATGTAAATCAGGTTGTAGTTAACAGTTTGGGTACAATTTTTTTTTCTCCTTAAGTGCCTCAATTCACAACAGATTTACATGTTATAGACATGTATATTCATACTTTTGGAAGAACAAAAATAGCACTTAAAAGTAAGAAAGATGTATTACCGTCATTTTGAAGAAAGACAGCAATAGATGTCTGAATGTCAGCCCGGATGTTTTGTGCAGAAGTTTGGATTTTAGAAGTGAACAGTCATTTTTTATTTTTTTTCCTGCCTCCACTTCCCTTTTCCTATCAAAGCCTTAGCAGTGCTTAGTTCAACTAGGAATTTTCAGTATTTGGAGAAAGAGCAGCCTGGATAACTTTGAAAGGTACTGCTGATACTTTGACCAAAGAATATTGCTCTAACATCAGTTTCACCACCATCATAATTTCAGAATGGGGATAACAGCACTGCCTGTAGCTAGAAGGCTGTTGAGATCTGAAGTTCTGCATAGGAACCAGATATCTTTATGTATGAAAGATTCCATTTTCTTCTTCTGGTAGTAGGTGCATGCCTCTATGACTTCTGATTTTCTCAGCTAGAATAATTTCTAATTCAAATCGGGTGGAAAAAGCGCAATTGTGTATCTATGTATCTGTTTTTAGATTTTAAAATATTGATCTATGTATCTATTATATTATCTAAAATTAGAGATCAAATTTTATATTTACATATAAGGTAAATACAGCTTTACTTGAAAAAAATGAAAATTGAAATATGATGATAAAGTACGTCAAAGCCTGACATGCTGTAAACCGAAAATCATTCTGCTTACACGAAGAAGCTGATGCCAAAACTCTTCTGTTGCTGCCATTATCGTTATTTTAAGTCTGCTATTCACTGAGCTCGTTAAAATATCTGGCTAAGCAAGTAGAACCAAAGTTCGCTTAAATATCTCCTGAGAGCCATAACCTCTTACTCAACTTTTCTAATTAGTTGATTAATTAATTGAACATGAGTTAACTGATTAAAGATTAAAAAATAGGAAAAATTTCTTCTAGGATTAAAAGGAAAATCTAATAGATTTGAGTTGTTAATTTTAAAAACTTTGAGGAATATATTTAAGAGAAATATGTAGCTTCAGCTCACTAAGTACAGCTAATAATTCTTTTGTAGAAGATTAAAACTGCAATTTCTACTTTTAACCAGTCAGTGTAATTCAGATGATTTAAAAAAAAGGTATAAAAAAATTAAATGTTGCTTTTATGCTTCTGAGCTCTACTAATTCATCTATGTGCTTTACATAGTGTAATAAGAAAAACTACCATAAAAGGAAACTGTTCAATAAAATGAAAAAAATATAATCCGATTTTATAGGTACTCAAGTTTTAGGATGCATATATACATTGTCCATATTTTAGTTAAAAATTTATTTGGTGCCATAATTAGTCACAAGGATATATTTACACTCTACATCATATAAAAACCCTGAATGCAGAAAGGTCCACTTAAAGTTTCTGATCAGTCTGTCCTGGCTCACAAACAATAGTCACATCTTAAAACAAGAACATCCTTTCTCCTGCTCTATTACGATCTGACCAAGATACTGTTTTTCAAAAAAGATCAAAAAAACTTTGTAGTTTTGTGTCTCCTATGCACTAGCTGATTTTGTAGAGATCCACTTACCTAAAATAATCTTCTCATCTCAGATCTTGTGATACAATGAGTTTGGATTCAAGATCAGTTCACCTGGATAAAAATAAAAATTACTGTTACCTTTATTTAGACTTTCTCTGTCCAAGTATTACAACACACACCGATACACCACTACATCACAGAATGTAGTTTAACTAAGCTGCTTTTCACCTCTTAATTTTGATGTGGAATGTTGTCACTTTAGGTTGAAAAACCTGGTGATTCTTCTGGTAGAATTTTTCTGCTATTGCCCAGATTTGCATTATTGGTTCCACATGAATTGTAGAAGTGTGACTTTATTTTACTTAGGAGCTCTTTGGCAGTTTCAGCAAAGAAAGTGTATCGGGAAAAAGATGAGACAGTTTTGAGTGCCTTTGAGATTATTTAAATAACCTGTGAATTTTATTTTTAAAATAGCTTAAAAAAACCCAGTGATTGGATTTGTTCCTTTTCAGTTAGATTCAGACTCTTGCCCCTCTTAAATCTTACAGTGTTGTATCAGATATTTTCATCTTAAGAGTGAATGATTTTACATTGTGACAATTCTGAAGAATCATAGCAGAATTAGACAACGGAAAGTTCAAGTGGCTAATTTCAGTCTTATCTGTGTTTACTCAAGTACTTAATGTATTTTATCTTTGCAGTCTTTTGCTTGTTCCTTTAGTTTTGAAGAGCTCCAGAAATAAAAATATACACAAGCAAAGCAAAGTATGTTAAACTACAATTTTACTGAGGATAATTACTTTTGAAATGAACATTACTGGTATAGATGCTAGTAACAATTCCTAGTAACAGGATAAGGAATATAGAATCTAAATTTTAAAGCTTATAAGCTACTACATTTTATGTAGGATATTTCATGTTTCAGTATCCTTTTAAAAATCTATATATGTTATAGCTTAAATAAAAAAAGAAATTATATTACACAATAAATATCAGCTTTTATTCATGTTCCTAACAGGGCAAGTTCAAAAAGAAATTGATTTAGTCATTGGCCCAAACAAAATGCCTGCCTTAGAAGAGAAATGCAAAATGCCATACACTGAGGCTGTTCTACATGAAGTACTAAGATTCTGTAATATAGTTCCACTAGGTATTTTTCATGCAACTTCCAAAGATACTGTTGTGCGTGGTTATTCTATTCCTGAAGGCACTACAGTCATTACAAACCTCTACTCTGTCCATTTTGATGAAAAATACTGGAGCAATCCAGAAGTGTTTTTTCCTGAGAGGTTTTTGGACAGCAGCGGGCAGTTTGTCAAGAAAGATGCATTTATTCCTTTTTCACTAGGTAAGTGATCTCTTCCACTGTTCCTTTTCATAAATCTAGAGAGGTATAACATATAAGCGATGGCAATAAATCGGGAATGGACAGACGGATGTAAAATATCCACAGTCTGATGAAACAGCTATTTTAAAGGTATTCAATATAATGCACTTTGGACATAATACATTTTAGCACAGTATCTTTTATATAGATGAGTTCGCTATTATATATAAGCTAGCAAAAAAGCATGATACCTTCTTATCTGAGGAGTCTATAGATTTTATATTATTGCAGTACATAAGTTGTATTTCTTTCATAATTAATAGTCCTTTGCTGCTACAGTCATTACATACAGGTGATTTACACAACCAGCTTTCAAATTGGAGCAGTTAGATCAGCACCAGAAATTGCAGACGTTATTCAGAACTAGCTTGGGGCTCAGCATGTATCACTTCATTCTGACCTGAGGAAATATTCTGGGAGTCCTAAATTATTATGGATTTGTCTTTTGATGCCTGTAAGAGTGGGTAATTTACCTTACATACAATTATCAACCTAAAAAATTAGGCGTTCCTTATAAACTAACTTCCAGGGCTACCTCTGCAGTCCATAGAAAGACATAGCCTTGTGTAGAGTGTGACTTAGTTTGCTCATCTGGGGTGCTCTTGCTCTGAAAAATAGGAGACAAGAGAAGACAATTGCCTTGGAATAGATACACTAGATCTAAATGGCCTGTTATGTTTGATGAAACCTACCTTTATTATGTTTCTTTTTGTCTGTTTGACCTTACCAGTTCCAGATGTTGTTATCCATTCACCTGTGTCTTCCACAACCACGTTTACTCACTGTAACTAGTAATGGGAACTAATGTTTAAAGTCATTATCCAGACTTGTTTCGAATCTTTCTACTTAGAAAGTTACAATATTTGCCAGGCAATAATGACTGGCAGTAGATGTAATTAAGAAAACAGTAGGGAACAAAGGCTGAAATTCACAGTATCATTTTTTAAAGACATCTTCTGTCTAGATTGGCACTTCAAGACAAGATAAAGGAGCTAATAGCTTATCTAAATAAATTTGACAGAATTAGTTACAATGCCATTTGTGTAGCGAGAGGAACAAGTTCTCTAAAATCTGTTTCTTGCTGTAAATTACCACCTATCCTCTCTTACAGAATGCTACCACCAAGTTCATACAGCTCCTCTTAGAACACAGAAATGACCATTCTTATTCGTAATAAGAGTGAAAATGTAATTGAACACATTTTAAGTCTTTTCAAAACCTTCTTTTCAATCCAGGAAGAAGACACTGTCTTGGAGAACAACTAGCTCGAATGGAAATGTTTTTGTTTTTTACTTCATTACTGCAACGATTTCACCTGTGTTTTCCTCATGGTGTGATTCCAGATCTCAAACCAAGATTAGGCATGACCTTACAACCACAGCCATACCTCATCTGTGCAGAAAGACGGTGAAGAGAAGCATCTAGATTGTCAGCTGGAGCACAATGCTTCAAGTTGCAGCAGAGGATCCCCTTTGCCTTCTATTTCTAAATGTGTTCATGCCAGAAAAACAAAGATTTGAAGGACTTGCAGATAAATTCTGACTGCACACATCTTAATAGCTTCTTTGTACTTGGTTTTCACAAAAAAAAAACCCTCAACCACAAACGTGAAACACATCCTGTGTTTAAAGCTCATGTTTTCACTCCAGAAGTCTCTTTTGAATCCAACTTCTGATTCAGCTTTTAAATACTTTATTACTTAACAGGCCATTTTACTTTGAGATGATATTTTTATAAACATGGAGAACATGGCTCAAAATGTTTATACTCCAACTCATGTGTGGAAATCTCATTTACGTTATTCCAGCTAAGCAGTTCTTTATAATTCTCCATTAAATTTACATAGCTAAAAAGGTTTTAAAGGTATCTAAATTTTTGTAACTCAGAATAAACTATATTTTCCAACCTTGGTAAACAAATTGTATATTTAAGCATTTTAATCCTTCCTTCTCCTTGCCCTATTATCCCAGTTGGTCGTAATTTTCTAGTGAATCAAAGAACTGTGTGAATTCACTTTTTAAGATCTTTTATGGCTTGCTTCTCATTTTGTAACGTGTTACTAAACAACAGTGTTCAATTATTGCCATACTCCCGACAATTGCAGCAATCTCTGTTGCCTCCCCACGCAAAGCGTTATGCAATGATTAAACTCTGCCTAAGACTAAGCCTACTTAGTCTACTAAGAATTAAGTTGACTTAGTCTACCAGACTAAAGTAGTCTGGAAAAAGCAGCATTTGTGTTACCAGAGACACATGCAACTATACTAGGAGTCAAGAAAATAAGCTGCTCGTGAGTTTGACAAGAGAAGAGACCTTTTGGGAAGGGAGAGTGGAATAGGGTAGAAGGAACATATTTTAAATGGATTTTAAGCAGAAGTTTTAGGCCTAACAGCCACTCTTGACTTCTTCCAGCTTCATTTTTTATTCCTGACAGCTATTGCTTTATGGTTATTAGTAGATAAAGATTTATGCACGCAGGCCCTGCAGGAGAACCTGATACTCTAAATATGATGTGTTTCGTCCCCACCACGCGAGAAGAAGTAAGGCCACAGGATACGGTTCAGAACAAAACACACACTCAGCCATTTAAGGACAGGGCTGAACATTAGACCTTGCTCTTCATACAGCTTATGCTTCAGTTTGGAGATGCAGGAAAGTTTAAAGGCAGTGATTGGGTGTTTTTCTGCTGACCTGACATTTTTCATCTTATACTGAGCAGAAAATACTTTCTTTGTTTTGAAACAGCAACAGAGAAGGATCAGACAGAGCTAATGCTAGCCCACTTACATCATAGCCTATTGACTCAAGATGCAGCTGGTCCAGGTCAGGTTACTGTGCCTGAGGGCAGTCAGACCCACATCTCCTGCAAAGAGCATCTCCAACACATGCAGAACTGGTGCTCTGAAGAAGGTGGGCAGGCTGCTGCTCTTGCTGAGTAACTGCCTTTCTGTAGAGAAGATATAAGATTCAGAAAGGAGAGGAAGGAGGTAAGCCTGACTGCTGTGCACTGGGCACACCATGAAAGCTGTGAATAAACCGCTCCTAAGACACTGGGGTTTAGGAGTCGATATTTTTTTGTTGTTTTTTTTTTTGCTGGATACCTGTGCAAGTAGACGTTGAGCGCTTGTGAAATGCTTAAGTAAAAATTGTGGCATCTACCAGATTTAGGTGCCTTCAGTATGAAGTATGAATACATATGTTCAGTATGAATACCGAACAGAATTCACTGCTACAGTTCTGGACTCATGGTAATTCTTCCTATATCCCACCCCATGCTCTTAAATGAGACAGCCACAGGATTTTTAGTATCTAGGCTTGCCTCCTGTGTTGCAAGAACTCTAGGACATTCTTTGGTTAAAATATGATTCAAATAATCCTAATTGAAGTGAGGGGAAGATTAAAAAAACCCAAGAACCAGTTCTTGTGGGGGCTGTGCTCAAAATGCAGCTGACCAGTGATAATTCCCTTTTGCTGAGGTATTTTGAGATCTAACTCCTGACTAGTCTTTTATCCATTTAATAAGAAACATACTGATTATATGTCATTCTGGTTTCTAAATCAAAATGCCTTATACAAGCCTCAGAATATCAATCCAAACTTTTACCATTATCTGCCAACTTACAGTCTCATTTAAGCAAATACATTTGACAAGCTGTCTTTTCTATAAATCTGTATCAGTGTTATATTTACATGTTTCATTCTGTATCAACTTTTTCATTATTTCCCCTCTGACTTAGAATTAGCCTCACAATCCAATTTAGTAATTTGAAATACTGACATAAGAGTAGTTTTTTCAAGTCCTCTGGAATTTCCCCATTGTAGCTAGACTGATTAGTAATGAATATCAGCGGCCACCCAAATGTTCAGAATTTCCTGTTGAGTTTTCTACAGCTGAAATATCTAGCATAGCTGGCTGCTGTTTAGCATTGTTTTAGGATTAAAGGCTGATATATTAACCAGTATATCTTTTTCTGTTTGTAGAATTTAAGGATGAAAAAAGACATTAAGTAATGTGTCAAGGTAAGATTGTTCCCATTTGCAGAATTTTTTCCTATCTGGCTTTAAATGTACTAATAATTTAGGTCAAAAATGTGTTCAGATACTGATGGAAAGATTTCTTGAGATTTAAAGTTGTAACCTCTCAATTTCTGTCTATTAATGTCATTTATTGCTCTCTTGGTTTCACCATTTTCCTAAGTTTTATTCCCTCCAGTATTTACAGCCTTCTCATTTTTGTCTTTTGCAGAGTTAGCCGTTTGAATTCATGATGATAGTTTAGAAGTGGAAGCACTGTTTCCACATACAGGTGTATCACAACCACAAGAAGAAATTTTCATATACCTTCTCTGTAACTCCACTGTCATTCCCAAAGGCAGTGAAGGACTTTTTTCTGTAAATGTAGCTAAAAATGCATATTCAGCTTGCCTTTGCTGCTCTCAATCAGCATAGTTTTGAATCATTCTTTTTTCTAGTTTGTCTAGGAAAAAAAACCACTTCAGCTTTTTTCCCTTCCTGTGAGATTACTGCAATGTTCTTTGCGCTATTCTAGGGTCTCGTTCAGTATTTGTAAATGCAGACTAAGTTCAGCAGTCTTTCTTAAGGAACAGGTATTTTAGGATTAAGACTTGATTTTGTATTCTTTACTTAATTATTTTAATTTCTCCTTGAGCAATAACTAGTTGCCTTTTCTGAGTATAATCACAGAAATCCTGCTAATTGGAGGGGAATACAGTCAACTCACCATTGTATTAGTTTACTATATCCCATTCAAAGGTCTCCACAGCCAACTATGGTGTAATACTAGTAGGAAGATTATGAGCTGCTGTATGTTTCTCCTACATCTATTTTCCGGGTCTTGGCTCTGGTTTTGTATACTTGCCTTAAACCAGAAATTCTAGAAGAGGTTCCGTGCCTTAGCTCTTTTGTGCCATTTCTGTACCATGGGAATGTGTGCTTTCTTCCCTGTTTCTCAGATACAGCCTATTCCTAGATCTACTCCTAGACACAAGTCCAAGCCCAGGGTAACACATCTTGCTATCTAGCAGGAAATTCCCTTAACACTGATGCAAGAGCTGCAGTCAATACCACCACAGTATCTGAAATCCTCCTTTCTAAAACTCTATCCTTTGGGCTTGTGGGTTAACCTTGGACATGCCAGCATCCCCAGAATCTGAAAAGGGAACACTACAAGGATGCCATATATGACACTGAAAGAACACTATAGAAAATCTTACTCTCTAATTTCCTGAACTTCCACCAGTTTCTGTGATATTGGTGAACCTGAGCTTAGTGTGAACCCAATAAATGCAGGAAGGTTCATTAGCTTATACCTTCAGAAATTAACGCTACAAAGTGAGATTTCATAAAAGTTGAAGAAACTTTAGTGCTTCTCTGAAAGTAAATAGTTTGAATTTATTGTGATATATCCTTTACGTGTATCAAGAATATGTTGTGAGAGAAAGACCTAGAGAATCACAATAATGCTTCTTTGTTAGTTTTCCAGTACATACTAGAAATAGTTCACTAACTTGAACTATATGCCAGGATGTAGCTACATCTTTTTTTTCAATGAACAATCTCTCTCATGTCTTAGATCTCCATTTCTCTTAATAAGAAAATGATAGCATGGAAACAGGGGAAATGGAGAACATTATAGCTGATGTTTATAATATAGCATGTATTTTAATGTTAGGTGCACACTGTCAAGTGTATAATGTTTTAATGGAAACTAATAACTGTCCAGAGGATTGGTCATGTCATCTGGAAAATGAGAGAAAGTTAAATAAAGAGAAAAACGATAAATAGGGAAGAAGAGTGTAGATTGAAAGCAAAAAGACAATGTGTTATAATTTTTGCAGTTATTTACAAATCATTATGAAGCATGAGGGGTTTATCTGGAAAAATAATTACAGTTCTTCTTATGACATTTCTGGATTGAATTGGGAGATTTTGTCAGACTAAGTACCAGAAATCACTGTATCTGTAGCAGCCAAAGTGCTATTTCAGACTGGAATTTACAAAGAGCCTGCTTTTTTCAACCTTAAACTAAGTGTATCATAGAACTGTGGTAATTTTTTTCAGGGTTAATATCTGCAGTGACTTAAAAGCTAAAATATGCCTGGAAGATGTGCTCTTCCTTGTCCATGTCTTGAGTATCACCGCAGGGAACATGAACCGAACCTGCGAAGCAAATTGCCTTTTCGCTGGGCAGAACCAGCAGTTCCTTCTGCTATGGGGATATGCCACTGCATTACGGCTAATGGGAAGTGCGGTGCCCAGGAGCCCTGGAAATCTTTAAAGAGAGCAAAGTGCATATGCTCTCTGTACACCCAGAATAATTTAGGTTATGTGGGACCATGATCTGGCATTAGCTGAGGGACCTTGCTTAAACAGCCCCGGGGATCCACGCCAATGACATCTTTAGCCTGCAGGTGGCTGGACAACAGCTGGTAAAAAACAGCTGTCACCGCAGGAACAGAAATATCTCCCTGTGTAGTTTCTGTATATATTGAGGGAACAGACTTGTCATCCAAAATAACGTTACTGGACAGTCCAAACTTCCAAAGTTACTCAGCATGCCAAGGACAAACTAGGTGACTTTGCATCAAGGTGCTTAAGGTGAGCTCATTTATTTGCAGATCATGTTCCACACAGACTGCTGAAGCAAATGGTCTAGGTAAGGTATCAAATCAGCTCTTAGTAGTGTCCACAGTGAGATACTGGGGTTAGCTTTAGAGATGTACAGGCTTTTGCAGAACTGCACAGATCAGATTGCAAGGGAAGAGAAGCCTAATTGGTACCTGCTGTGTAATGGCCATCACACTAATACAGTTTCTCTGCTTATTAACCCAACCTACCCTTAACAACCACTCTGCATGCCTGTGGGCTCATTCCCCTTTCTTCGTCCTACTGACATGTATATTTCCTGAATCTAACATTGCTGAACACATGCTCCTCTGCATGGAGATCCTCCCTTTCCTCTATACCAGGTCTTCTTGCAAAGAAAACTTGAATATACTTCAAGTGGGAGAGTAATTCTGCATCCACAATGTAGGCAGTGTTGATAACTAGTATGACAGTACTGCACAGGATGATCAGATGTGCACTGACTTTACGCTGCAGGAATTTAGCATTGTCTCTATTCAGCCATATTCAGTATCTCTCTCCAAATGTTCCTTACCTGTAACTAGACTTGATCAGAGCTTGAGGTAAAGTCATGGACCTTTCTGCATTTGTGCTGGTGATCCCTCCTTAGACATCATCATCGTGCAGGTAAGTTTCCAATACAAGATCACTCTTTTCTAGTAATGTTGCAGAAGTTATAAAATTGTAATTCTGAAAAGAATTCAGTTGGTTTACATTCCTGTGATACACTCACACTACAATCTTTTAATTTCAGAGTATGTTTTTGACCTCCTGTGGGCCAGATCCAGTATCAATAGAAAGAAGGTCTTTCCTTCTGGAATCTGGCCTTTTTGGATGTGTCCAAATATAAATTCAGATCATTCAGATGTCTAAGAGCCAATGACACAGAAAACAGGCATAGAATGAGGAAATCTATATCAAAAAGCTGTAATTCTGAAAGAGCTTGGGATCCATAGCGGGTTGTTAGCTAAAGATGAACTTTGTGCAGCCAAAAGATCTTGTGTTGACAGAATATTGAGTGAGGACGGAATCATAGAATCATTTAAGGTTGGAAAAGACCTTTAAGATCGAGTCCAATCATTAACAGATACAAAAACTATATATGTATTTGGTGCTGGCATAAGCATTCCTTGAATACTGTGTGCCTTGTTCTGTTGTCTATAACTGATGGAGTTAGTAGTCTCCCTGTAAAGCTGTAAAAACTACTAACAATATGCTTATGCTATATATTCTGGATTTGCTACAAGGTACTTCTACTGATTAATGAACTGACCAAATAGTATGTGATCATAGCAGGGCAGCGCCACATTCAAGCTAATACTCTTCCATTTCAGAATGATTTATTATTTCAGACTTGGTGATATACTGGCACTGTTAGAAAGTGTTTGGATAGCTGAAGGCTCATGCATGTCTCCAGAATATACACCACAGCAATGTACTGTAGAACATACTGGCTAGTGACACATTTAAGACAATTCATTTGCTTAGTTTACCAAATGAATTACATGATTAAGTGCCTTAATTACAGTCTAATCAGAGAACAAAAAGAGAACAAAAAGTTGATAAAAGATCTCTTCAGGAGGTAGACAAGAATAGAAATAGAAGTCAAGGTGAAACATCTTTAAACTAGGAACAGGGAACAGCTTTAGATGAAGAATAAGCTATATAACTAGCAGTAACAATAGTTATTCCCTGGATCGTTACAGAAATTTTAAAATCAGTTATGAGACCTTTCTTCGGTGCTCTGGTTTTAATTTGAACTGTCTTCAATATAACAAGTAAACTACCTAAGTTTACAGTAGTCCCTCTTGTCTTGATCAGCAGCTTATGAAATGTACTGTTCATCTGAACTCCAAACCACTGCCAGGTTTTCAAGTATTAAAGCAGCCTGAGCTCACATAGCAAGCAGGTCTTTTCTCGATGTAGTATGTCCTGCTACACAACTAGATTCTGAATCTAAGTCTGATTCAGACCGTCTGAATAGTGAAAATAAACTATTAATCTGCATTTTTTTTAGCCTGAATTGACCCTAATGGTTTTTACAGGCACTAGTGAGTAGATGGGGCAGATTATGTTGTCATTAAGATAGCACATTCACCTGAAAAGTAGCAAGTTCAGAGAGAATGCAACACAAGGCAGTCAAATCACTTTGAAAAAGGGGTGAAAATGAGATTATGTAAATTTTTCAGCAATGCATTGAATGGAAAAATATAAGGATTAAGGATAAACAGGAAAAAAAAATCATAATGGTGAAGATGCCAGATCAGAATTTATCTTTAGGTGAGATAGATGGAATGATGAAAAGACAACACAGCCAAGTACAGTGGACTATTCACTGAGAGTCTAAAGGTAAACTCTCAGGATAAATTGGTCTGTGAAGCGACAGACATGCATTTTCATAGCAGCTAGATGTCTCGTGTTTTGGGTTGGTTTTTTTTTTTGCATTGGGCCTCATAATTCAAACCTTTGTCTAATCAAGATCAAATTAAACTTCTGTTCTGGAAATATTATGCCTTATTCTGCCCTTTCATACAACACAATTTGAGGATCAGCAGATTCTTCCATTTCTAGATTATCCCCTTAGATATTTTTGAAGGCTCTCAACTATCTCAATGTCGATGTCATTAGAATTAGGCAGAACCCATACTCGGAGTGGTCATTTCTTAGGAAGACTGCCAGACTTCAGGAGACATTACGTTTGTTACATTCTTCCGAATAAGTAACATTCCAAATAGATTAAATCCATTAAAATAATGGAGCATATCAGGAATGTGCAATCTAATCCAATAGTTTACTATTACCGCAGCAGATGGCTGCTTGCCTAAAACTTTACATGTGATATATACCAGCCTATAGTAATATAACAGAAAACAGAATAAACTTAGTATTTATTTCCTCGCTGTTTTCAAGTGCTGACTTCCTTCTATGGTCACATTAAAAATCTTAAAAAAATATTTTTGATTTGTGTAGACTATGACTTATCAGAAGCATGAAAAAAATATTACATATAAAAAAAGATTAGCTTTTTAAAACACAGGTAATTTGTTAGGATGCTGAACAACATTAGTCCCACCATTAGCATTTAGACAACAGGGTCCATGCTGTATGCCCCATGGACACTCTCATACCCTCATTAAAACAAGGGAATAAAGGATGTTGTTCAGGTCCTTCACTAATATAGGTAATGCAGGTAGGATTTCATACCAATAAGGAATGAAAGTTAGGTAATAGAATCACTTATTGACAAAACATCTTAATTACCTGAGAATAATTCTCTTTTCTCCACACACATCCCTGTTTAAGGAGTCCAAATTCCCTTTTAGTTCTCATCAACATGCACAATAAGCTAGTTAAAATAATAATACTTGTGAACATGCACCACAGCAGAGTTTTGTAAGCCTCATTTCTCCAAGAAAAACATAAGTACTTATGACCCTTCTTGTGCCTGCATAGACTTGTGTAACCTGATTTAATTGTTCTTTTTTCGGAAGCATAAATGTTGCTTTTTAAAGCCCCTTCAAGGCATCTTCAGATCTTGTTCCATTGTATTTTATGTTGTATAAAGACATACTGTTTCTCTCTCAATGCACAGTCTAAACTGCCACAGTATAGAGGGAAATGCAACATAGCTTAATATTGCATTTACTTTATTGCAAATTGTAGACAGTCTATAGAATATTCTTCATGTCATAATGAATGTCATATATTTGAAAACAGACTGTAAGAATTCATTGCCGATTGCAATAAAACTGAGTGCTAAGGGATAAAATTTATCTAAAAATCCCCACCTGCTTAAACTAATCATCTTTGTAATTATATGAATTACATCATTTTAAAAAGCACCCAACACCTCCCAAAGTATGCACTTCCTTAAGATCTAGAAAGGACCACATAGCCTGACCAAAAAATAAGATGTAATAAGCTTTAGCAAACTAATTTTAGACAATCGTATATTTTTAAAATATTTTGGCTACTGCTTTTCCATTTATTCATAAACTGACAACTAGACAGAGTCTTAATTCTGGCTGAGCTTCAAACTTTGTCTGTTTTTTCAAAAGGATTCTAGCTGTCTCCCTTAACAAATAAATATAGTATTTCTGGTGGGAGATATAATAAATACTCCATAAATTAAAAGCTTCTAATATTCACTGAAATAGAGGTTCAGTTGACATAGCCAATTCCTGTTGGCTGAATGTTATTATTTGACTATTTTCTATCATTGTGCACATTTTCTTATTGGTATTTAAAGTGATCCATATCAGATCTCATCTCTAATCGTAGTACTGAAAAACTAGGTCCAGAAAGGATCTCAGTAAGTTATGCAGTTCACCCATCTGACTGGTAATATGTTTTTCTGAAAACTGTTTTTCAGACTTTTTTTTTTTAAATTATTTTCAAAGACTTCCCTTCCTTAATACTCCAAGGTATTCTATTTCAGTGAGTCATAGCCCCCTCAGTCCTTAGACAATTAGCCATGTTGAGCCTGAATCTTCCTTTTTGCAATCTAAAGCTGCTACTACTTGTCTTAAACTATGAACACTGAAAGCCTTGTTCTAATTACTTTGCTCTTTGAAGCAGCACTATTAAGTATTTGAAACTTTAGGATACCTTTTTTAAGTCTCATCTTCTCTAGACTCAGAAAAGCCTCTTGAATTAATTTTATCTTTCTCCTTCTCTTTAGGCTGTCTTCCCTATTTCTGGTTAGTCTCACTGGTCTGTACTGGAATTATGTAGTCTGTCTAATGGGCGGATATTTTTCCTGGGCTGTGACATCTGAAATGCGAAACAGCATTTTGGTAATGCCTTATTTATGATGAATAGAATAAAATTACTACAAACCCCTTCTCAAAGATGAATAGGAGGGCTCCTTCATTCATTTTTTTTTACTGAAAGCTTAGTTAATATATGAGTAAGATAAATGGACAATACCAAGAGATTAATAAATTATAGTAGAATGAATGTCGTGATAAGAGAAGGGTATACTAAGTCCATTTGAATGACCACATATAGGAGCAAGTTTTCACATCTAACTGGCACAGGTGACAGTCTGCAGTCTGCTCCCCATGTGCAGTAAGTAATGTCAGGCTTACCCTTTGGATGTTTGGTATAATACTTACATTTTAAGCTAAGCATTAGTCTTTGTTTTATATGCAAATAAAATGAAAAGACTTTGATCTCATTCAAGGTGCAAAGGGTTCTGCTGATCTGGAGAGATGACTCAGAAGTGACTCACCACCTGTTTTTTGGCAAGATATTTAGAACATGGACAAATCACAAGGTGAATGGTAGGAATCACTTGAAACGCTATGCTCTCTCACTGTTATTTAAAGGCTCTATTGGTTTCATGTCACACATTTCTATTTTTCTGAAACTTCACAGATGAACCAGAAGGCAGAAGGTTTCTTCTCTGTGTAGGACTTTTGCTCTCTCTACTTAGATTTCACAGATAGTAACATTCTGCCAGGTAATACAGCCTGCATAGTAGAACCTATCACAGACACCAGTTGCTATTACCTGTGACGTTTTGAAGTACAGAAATCAAAAGATGACTCACAGTGTACAGATTCCAAAAGAAACCTTCCGGTCAAAGATTTCTGATTGTGTTGTGCTCTTTTTAAAGCGTGTCTGTAGTGTCACATATAACCAAATAAGTGTCAATCACTTAAAAATACATTAAGCATCATTATTCAGTATCCTGACTGTATCACAACAATAGCACTTAAAGTCATCCAATTTCTGGACAGATGTTTCAATCTCAGTACAAAAGAAAACCAGTTTCTTCTTTGCTGGAACTGCTTTCTATAGCTTAATGCTATTATTAACAAAACAAGCAATTGCTAGTTACTCTATTTTTTTGTTTGTGAGAGTATTGCAAGTAAGAGAGTAATCAGAAGTATTATTTCAAGTCCAAGCCAGCAATGTTTTAGAGAAATGAGAGTAACAATTGACAACAAAACCATTGAGACTGATTGCTCAGTTACATATCTATCAGCTGAATTCATAAAGATTTGGGGAATGTACACTATGCCAGGAGGGTTGCTGCCAACTAGAAACTCAAGTGCACTGGAATATTTATCCTATGGCAGCTTAGTCCATAAGCTTTCTTTCCTCTTTCCTCTGAAATACAAGACATTATTCTTTTTCCTTTAGCAAAGGACAAAAGTACTAATTGCTTATAGCCCTATCAAATTAAGATCAGGTAGGGACGAGTTAACAGTTGTGTTCTTTTGCCAGCTTCATCTCTAAGAATCTGCAGTTATTATTCTTACGGCAAGTTAAAGTCTTGCTTCAGAAGATATTGAAAGGAAAATTCTTCATTGCAAAAATGAAAGCAATTCATTACCTCAATTGCCTTAAAACAGACATGAAGCAGTACGTTGTCCAGAAACAATTCTGAAGAAAGCTGGAGGAAAAAAAGCAAAATAAAACACTGCCTTGATCATACTTCTTCCACCTCATTTAATACATTTCATATATTTATTTTCTCTCATCTAATCTCTATTGGCCACAGAAAAATCAATTTTCTTAAACTTGCACCACAACTTCAGTTATGATAATTCTATTGTTAGTAGGAGCATAATTTAATTTTCATTTCTATTTTCATTTAATTTCTAACAATCCAAATATTCTGAGCTACCAAAGATATCCTGTTTACATATTTTTTTGAAGACAATTAACTGGCTTGAAACAATAAACAGTGTCTTCTCTTCAGAATAAGATATGCTTTTATGTGTATGCCATCCTTATGTTTTCTTTCTAATTCTCATCACCTAAGATAATTCCATCCTTTTACTCCAAAACATATTTCAGACTGGGATTCCTGATCTCACACTCACCAGTGTATGAGACACTTCCAATTCTGCACCTCTCATACTTTCTCTCTTTTTTTTTTTTTTTTTTTTTTTTTGTTGACAAAAGGGAAAGTACTGCCCTGTGAATGTTAGTGCTACAAACTGCATTACCTCAACTTTGTATACTTTTAGAAGAACCAGAAGCTCAGTCTCAACTATGACTACCCAGGAAGAAGTGCCAAAGCTAAAAGCGAGCTCTTGAATTCTGCTAATTCCTCATGTTGATTCACTTGCCACTGGTTGTAGTTAAAATTGAATGACGGAAGCACAGAGATGAAATGGTTCTACGTACAGAGTAAATCAGGTCTTGCACAAACTTTGTCAATTTGGACTTACCTTAAATAATGTTACACCAGTCTAATTTTGCATTAACTCACCATCTAACTTTGTCTTGGAGGAAGAGGATCCAAGTAGTTCATTTGACTAATTTAGTACCACCATAACATCCAGAAGTCCCCAGAGGCGTGGAGGGAATTTGGTCCTTACAGAAAACTTTGTTGTATAGTTCTGTATGCGCTGTATGCATAGGAGCAAGTAATCCAACACAGATTGTAAAAGAAGGCAAAGAGGAGATGGGAGACTCTTGATAGGAAAGGGGCTGAAGACTTCAACCTGAGAATATTATCCATAAAAGGTATATCTACTGTAGCAGCATAAACTTCAGTGTAAGTTCATTTGGCCTGATTCTTGACAAATAAAAGTGGTGAGTGTTTCTTTCTAAAGTATTTTGAGTATGTTCTTTTGTGTGCTTTTCTGTGCTCCTTAGCATCCCTTGTCAGCTGTGAACTGAAGTGTGGTCACAGATTTAAATTGGTTGTAATTTGTCAGTGGGTTGTTAGCAGAAGAAGAGGGACATGCCTCATAAGGAGATATATTACTGTTGACAACAGCTCAATCAACATTCAAATGACCCTGCATTACTGTTTTTGAAAGATTCAGACACCTTCAGTTACAGTTACAACCACTTCTGCAAGCATGCCCTGAAACAAACTTTCATGACATTTGTACATTTTTTCCCCTTGCTCTTAGAGTAACAATGTCACATACTACATATACATAAATAACAGGCATTTTAAAGTGGATTTTGAATACATTCCTAATGAAACATATCTGTGAAGCAAACTATTGTAACTTGAAAATAGCTAATTGGAGATACATATTAGCCTTATAGTTTATTAAACACCGAGGTTTGCTACTTGTTTCTGAATTTAAGAATTGCTTCAGTATTTCTAAAGAATTTAAGGGAAACCTGAGATAAGAAAGTTGCTGGCGATGTTGTCACCAGATATAAATGCTGCCAGTGCCTTTGTAAAAGATAAAATGTTATTTTTACCTTCTTATTCTTTCTTTATATTAGTTTTTAATTTTTAAAAAGGAAACTAAATGGAAAACTGTCATGTAAAATAATATAACAGTAACTTTAGACAAGCTTATCTGCATCTTTTCTCAGTTAAAGCAAACTGAAACTAAACAGCATTAAAGTGATTTTTTTTTATATACAAACACGTAGGCTAAACACAAAATGCTGAGAATACAGCATACTTAAACAAGCATAATTTCTGTAGTCTTCAGATTACTTCTTAGGAAAACATATGAACAAGAAATGTAAAATACAAGTGAATGATCAGTAAGTGCCAGCTTCAATAGTGCAACATTTTATTAATGACAGAAATATCTGTTTTTAACACTGCTCATGTTACAAAAACCGCAGTGATAGTAATAATGGCAGCAAAGGGGGATTTGGCACTGAATATATAATATAGCAAAAGCACATCTCAGTGGTCTTCTAAATGGATCAACAAAAAGCTTATTAGTGGAAAATAAAAAAATAATAATCCTTTTCAGTTATTTAAACTGGCCAATTGGAAGAGCAGAATAAAAGTTTGTTTGTCTAAGACAGTGCAATACAATTTACACGAAGTTATCTTAGGAATGTCACTTTTTTTTTTCAGGTCACCTGATGTAAACACAAATATGCTAAGATATATTTAGCAACTTGCGCATGTGTGCATTTGCTTTTATTCAACTGCACAGCATATAATTGTTTAGCACTAAAAGCTGCACTTTTAAAACTAGCTTTATTTGTGGCTTGCATACTTGTAGCCTAATTTACGCTCTTTTTTTTATTATTTTTTATTTGACCTACAATGGTAGTGTTCCTAAAAATGTATTTGTGTGGAATGTCTAACTTTCTTTTTTAAAAACTCAACAATCTAAAATGTAATTTAGTACAGTGTTGTTTACCTTACTATTAGGCTTTATACGA
Source organism: Falco rusticolus (assembly GCF_015220075.1). NCBI lineage: Eukaryota > Metazoa > Chordata > Aves > Falconiformes > Falconidae > Falco > Falco rusticolus. The sequence goes on from NC_051196.1 coordinate 7,018,415, forward strand.
AGTTTTCATGTTCTGCTTTCCATATATACATTTCAGGATGTATATCAAACTTGAAGACAATATAAGCTATGTCTGTGATAGAAGAAAAGATGTTTGGCACATTAAAATACACTAGCAATTTTGAAACAGTAGTTTAAGTCTCTTTTTTAAAAAAAAAATCTTTAATTCTCCTAAAGTTTTACATACAAAGTATAAATGAAATATGATCTTGTTTCCTTAAAATTTAATGCCGGAAATCGGTTCAAGATAAAAATCTATGATGTGGTTGACTTGTTTTTAAACAGGAACCTGAGTAAGCGCAGGAAATATAGCATTATGACTAAAAGAATAAAATTCCTTAATAAGTTAAGTAAGCTGAACAGGTTTTTAATGTTCTACCACAAAACAGCAAGGCAACAGAAGATAATGGCCTTGCATTCAATGAATTATCATGAACATCCACTGCAAACCTGAATATTTTCTGCAAAAATAAAACATCAGATTATGCACAATAATAAAAAGCATCAGAAATAGATGCACCTGGATATTTTTTTTTCTTTTTTAAACCACAAATATCAGAATTCAGCATTTGTCACAGTCCTTGAACAGTTGCTCTGAGATGGCTACATTAAGCACACTACTGCACTAAGTAGACACCCCACAACAGGCTTGCACTGCAACAGTTACATAGTTTTTATATAGGCACAGACTTTTCTCATTCATGTTCAAAAACAACATGAAGTAACTCAAGACAATTAGGATCCATCCCACATTTCCTTGTTAGCAAAAATTTCTTGCCACTTTGGTAATTGAAGTTACTGAATGTTTTTAAAAATTGCAGGTACCTCAAAGAAAAGAAGAGTTCCATATTCAGCAAGGCAGCATTATATCAGGATATTTTATACCAACTAAGGCATAAAGAATTTTGCATCAGGGTATACAATACTCAATCTTTGAATAAAGTTTCATATTCTTTGTGATGAAAGTGCATAGGAGTGGGATTCCACTAGAGCAGAAAGAATCCTCTCACAGTATTAAGGCCTTTCAATTTTATGTGAGCTGTGTCAGGCTAAAGTCAGCACAGTGGGAAAAAAAAAAAAAAAGTAGGCTATCATCATACTGGACACCACTGAAGTTTTCTTAGCATGTCTTGTCTTCTAGTTGTTGCTCATCATCTTCATCAGCTTCCTCAATAACCTGAATTTCATCTGATTGAGGTAAAGATGAGATCTCAGTCAGCAGTTTAGCTCCTTCAGCTTTATTTTTTTCTTCCTCTTCAATCACTTTCTTCCATATTTTGTGATTTTCACTGAGATGGTGTATTAGCTGGCAAAATATTCGTCTACCTTTTTTTCTTTGAGCTTCTGTAAAATTATAAGCATATTTGATTGTTTGAGATTCGAAGTAATTGTATTTTACACACACAAAACAAATGGCACATTGTGAGAGGGATGTAAATTTGAGCAAAACATGTGGATGCTTATTCAGAATATTTAAATAATGACATGGCAAAAGGTAGCAATGAGTTTCTGTTTCAAATTGCAAGTCTCCTGGTATTAACAAAAAATTTGTTAGAAGAGCAAAATTTATGAAGCAGCATAATTGCAAAATCTACACTATTTGCACTATACAACTTCAACCATCATTGCTATGTCTGAATCTGTTAAAATAACAACTGTATGTGCCAACCAAAATACAGAAACTTACTTAAAATAAGATCATCTTCCATGTCTTCGTCATCACTCTCTAACTGTGCTCCATCTTCATCATCAGTACTTTCTGCATCCTCCTCTTCATCAACCCATTGTCCTGGAAGCAGCCCGGCTGCATTATAGGAATTACAAAGAGGGCCAACTATGTGAGTGATGAAAGACTCTTGCAGTTTTGCAAGCTGTGGAGAAGAACGATCCATGAAGGGGCTTATAGGTAACCCAAGACTTGCTTCTTCATCACCCTGAAAAAGTAATGAAAAAAATTATCAGAACTTCTCACAAACTTAACTTTCAATTTTTATTTTAAAGATTACTTTTAAGGAACCAAGTAACCATCACATGGACTACATCTTTTTAGCAGAGACAATAATAGTATAGGCTAAGTGAATGAAAATGTGATTAGGCCAATTAAAAATAAAGACACATTATGGCTCAGACTTGCATAGCACATAATCCTGCCTTCAGCTTTGCTGCAATATACCCTTGTGCACGGATGAAGACCTAGTTCTACTGGAGCTGCTACTCCTCTGCCTTCACAGGGTGGCTTCAGGGTAAGCAGAGATTTGACTTCAATTGCTGAGCTGATGAACAGAGAAAATGGGAAAGTACTCAGCTAGAGCAAGGCATTCTGGTAAATGACTTCCCCCAAAAGTAATAGAACAACGAAATGAGCTATAACATCCAGAATAAGGTGGTTTTGTTTTGGTTTCTTTTTTTTTTTTTTTTCTATTTTATAAATGGGAGAAGAAAAAAAAATTGAACAGTTGCGTATACACAACTCTGAGTTATAATAACTTACCTCAGCACTTCTCTTCTGTGGAACTGATTGTTTTACAAAAATTTTTTTCCTAAAAGAGTAACCTGGAATACTAAGGTTTTACGAGGAAGTGTAAGCGCTTCAGATTATTATTGGCATTGCTTAAATCTCCCAAGTGATTTTGTTGTTTACTTTTATCTTCCTAATTTGAAAAAGTATTTTTCAATCCTTAGTTGTTACCTCATAAGTAGTTAACTCCTCAGAAAATTCACTACAGGAAAATATTAGAGTAGAAATGTAAAATATAGGGAGGGGGGGGGCTTACAGAAGTTGTAAATGTAAAAATAGGCAAAATAATTTCTGACTTTTCTCCAGTCTTGATAGGATTATTTACCAGGAGTTCCACTGTAAATAACTTATCTACATTTAATACTGTTTGTTACTAATGTGTATTTTTATTATTTAATTTTGAAAGTTTTGCAATACCTTCTGTCTTTGCAGTAAGAGTTAGTTGACTACATTTCTAGTTTTGTGGATTCTATACATAATCTTTGGCCTGGAAACATACTAATGAACTTAACTTCCAAAGTAGAAGAAATTATTTAGGTTTATTAGCATCATCCTAAGACAACAATAAATAAATAAATAAAAAAACACAAACCCAAAAGAAAATAAACTTCATACATTAAAAACTGACAACCTTGGCAGGGGGCTTGTTTTCAAGCTTATAAAACAATTGATAGGAAGTAAAAAGATTATGTTAGTATGCTACCTATAAAAATATATTTTCAGTGTCCAAGAAGAGAAGATGGAAATATCTTACCTGAAGATTTAATACAAGGAGTAATGTTTAATTTAGTTACACATTTAGTAATGCAAAGAACTGATCATCTATCAGTAAAAAAAATAGTAAATTGCACTTTCCATACCCACCTGTTCATAAAATTCATTAACAATGCCTTCTGTCCATTTCAGATGCAGCTCTCTAACTTTTGCTGGGCCATTAATATCTGCCAGTTTGATGCATATTTGACAGGCCAGTAGGCGATCATTTTCATTGCTCCATTCTATACCATGACTGTTGATATCATTGACCTGCATTAAGCACACATATTTTAAAAAATTAAGGTAAAACTACTCACGTCTGGGTTTTTTTTAGGCTTTGCACAACAGACATTTGCATTAATTTTTCTATATATTTTTTTCTTTTAAGCATATTAAGACCAAAAGTTATTTACTAGCACTCAGAAGGTGGAAATGTGATATGATTGAGATCTCCTGTGGGTCCCTATGTCATATTTGCTAAGCTTATAGGCAATTTACAAAACCATCTACAACTGGTTTGTACAAAGAAAGTACTCTATTTGCATATTTTTAGTAACATAAATTAAAATAATATAAAACTTTAAATGCAAATTTATTAATACCAACAACTATTGAGTAGCAGCATCAGTATATCATGACCAGCTCAGTGCAGACACTAAAATTTAACAAACCTTGGCGTTAAATTCTGCAAGAAAATCAAAATGCTTCTTGAGATCTGTGGCAAGGATCGCTTCAATCACTAAGAAACGAAAACGCTTGAATTCTACATGATCAAGATTTGATAAAAAGTTGTATTCCGGTCGTGATAAGAAAAGATTCCAGGCAGAAGCAGCATGATGATTTTCCAAGACTGATCTGTCATTGTAGAGAACAGCCTACAAAAAAACACACAAACCAACAGAAAAACAAAACAACAGAATTGTGAATGACAGAGTTAAGATTTTAAATTATAATTAAAAATTCTGAAGCTTAAGGGTCAGTCAGAAACAAGTCTTAATTAAAAAAGTCACCAACAAAAAACTACTGGAATGATGTTTTGCCTTCTAGTTTTGAGGGTTAAAAGTGAAGCAAAAATGGCAGATGAGAAAAACAATAAACAAAACCCAACCAATTAGCAAAGTTTTTTTCACTCCTTAAAAGTCCTTAATAATGTCCTAGTGACATCTACATTCATACTGTAGGCACACATACACAAACCACTTGAAATGTAGACTTTGCACTCTTGGCAATACACGTGGAACACACACACTAATATAAAAGAAAAACCACAAAAGCAAACAAATAAAACCAAACCAAAACCCATATCTAAATATATGCTTTTAATTCCTCTTAATTCCGATACCGTTCAAAAAAACCAAACAACTCCAACCAAAACCCGCCCCGAAACATAAAAAAACCTCCAAAGCATATAAGAACTGTGGTTAACATGAAATGGTGTGGAGTATCACTAGTTGTGTGCTACATTTAATGCTGATGGAATACATTTTAACTGCAACTGAGTTAACTAAAATATTAAAACAGTAGTACATTTTACTTACAACTCCCGTGTTTATAAAAAACATCCTAGAAAATAATTAATTGAATATAGATTAAACAGGACCTGAAATAAATTCTTTGGAAAACTGCAAAAATAATCTTTATATTTTAAGGAAAGGAAGAGATCAACAAAGTGATTGTGTGCATTTTTGAAAACTGGAGATGAACGCCTGTGCTGTTTGTTTTTATTCTTCCTTATATACAGTTTTCAGCAGAAATACATACCTGCCTACATTCTGAACTTCTTTTGCAATAAGGAATTGTTGAAAACTGACTGGAAAGTTCACTTTTAAAGTCTTCATCTCCTGACAAGTTCCATTGGTTTCTGATTTACTATTATTACTGTTGTTGATGTTGTTATTTAAGTTTGTCTCTAAATTATTAAGAGAGACCCAAAGAGCCATCATATATATTCTTCTGCTGATAATACTGCACTCTTTAGATAAAAATGTGTCACCATGCAGTTTAGGCATCCTTTCTTCAGTGCTTTTCCTTCCAGTTGTTCCCTGTGCCCCCCTCCCCCCCCCCATTTTTTTTTTCCTTCTATCTGCTATTCTGTTTAGCTTTACTGTCCTTTAACTCTTCCACCTGAGCCTTTTAGACCCTGAAGAGCATAGCATCTCCTTACTTTCTACTTTCTGTTCTAACAACAAAGTTGAATATGGGAGATAAAAGCAAGGATGCCTTGCTGATTTCTTATTTTACTCAGCCTCCCTTAAAGGTAATGGTTATTTACCATAAAGGACTAATTTGAAATACAAAGATTAGGTGATGCAGTTAATTGGACTACTAGAGGAACCTGGTTTTTTACAGTAATTGTAGACACCACTATGATTACAGAGGACTCTCAAAATGTAAGATATCCATGAATTAGCTGCTTAGACAGTCCTAGGGCCAGCTCTTTAGGAAATAATCTTTAACTCTACTCTGCACTGATTTATGTTATTATTTTCAATTTTGTAAATTGAAAATTATTTTTACACACATACACAACTAATACATACAAAACACATTGGAATTTATCAGAAAAAGAAGTATTATACAAGTTAAACTCAGATTAGTTTCCGTTTCTTAAATCGGGCAAATGATCCTAAACAGGCTACATTAGGGATATAGAAGAGAAAAAATTTCATCATTCTGATTTCAGAGATAGACAAATAATTTTCTGGTTAAAGAATCTCTTACCTGAGGTGCATTTGTAGCCACTAGAAAAGCATTTGTACGACCAGGGTGATCATAATCGTGCATGGCAGCCGCTACATACAAAGCCATCAATTCCAAAGCAGGAATGTTTGATGCCAGGCAACCATAACTGTCATCAGCAATAGAACAACTTTTTGAAGAAATATAGCTGACTTGGACAGGGCCAATACCACTGGCTTCATCTAAGAAAATCGAAAATATAAAAATAACATATTTTTAGAACATTATTCCATTCATATTTTTAATACATTTTAAATGATTCTGCCAGATACTATTGTGAACATAGTCTTAATATTGTTATCCTTGTAATTGTGGAGCTGAATACTCAGCAAAGAAGGACTTACACTTTAAAAATAGAAATCATAATATTGTTTATAGATAAACCAGCAATTCTGAAGGAAAGCTGAAATGCCAGTAAGTCATACATACGTTCATCATGGCCACATGGGTTGTCCAAACGAGTAGATGCACTCTTACAAATGCATAAAAAGCTTCAACTGTTTCATGACATTACACAAGGAGAGCAAAATCTTACAGGACGTTGTGGAGCCTGTAAGAAGTGTCCCAGAACTGGAGAGTGGAATGTTCCTGTTCTAAAACCAATTCTTAACCTAGTACTACGTACAGATATACCTCAGGAACCATTTTTTCAGACAAGATTTCCCATTACAATGCTGAGGGATAACTGTCGTTCACACAAATACAGGAAACTTTCAGAAGACCTTTGAACAGTCATAATTAGGAAAAGAAATTTTTTTAATTCACCAATCAGAGCTCACTCTTGCCACGTAATTTTAGAAAAAAAAATGTAGACTTCACACTTCTGACAATGCATGTGGTACAGTGCCTTAGAAGACATGGAACAGAGAAAGTCACTCTCTGCTACAGTTTACTCCTCCTGCTGCAGAAGGCTGGTTTAGAGGAATGTTTCAGCAAGCACAGAAGGTGATCTAGTAGAACAAGGAACACCATCCATCTAGTCTACGTGTCTTGATTGCAAAGAGTTGTCATTTAGATTAGAAAGCAACCATAAAAATCTAAGCTTTTAATTATTAAAATGCACGTGTAGGTATTTGTTCCATGGGAGGGAATGAAGAGAAGGAGAAAAACTAGCAAAAATGTACATCTGAGTCCAAACTACACATCTTAGAAAATACACATGGATACCAACAGTTACACGTTACTCTTAAGGTCTGTCACTTCTTTGCCTTCCTCTTACTGTCCTGCTGCTGAAGACCTCCTACTGCTACACAAACCTAGAATTTCATTCCCTTCTTAAAATGGCAGCACTAAAAGAGCATTCTACAGTTTCTCTCCAGCCTCAATAAGGCCAAGAAACAATAAATCAGCGTCTCCCTTAGTATTTCTATAATTTGCCCATTTCTTGAACTTGCAGACTTAGAGGAAAAGCTCTGGGACAGTGGTAACTGCTGCAAAAAAACCTAAACCCATTAAGTTAGAAATGTTTGCATGATAAGGAGATTCACAGTTTTATTTTCCTTTCCCCTGGACAAAGTCACTACTTAACAACAACAAAAAAAGTAATAGCACTAATTTCATCACCACATAACAAAAAGGGGTTCTTTTGTCTTAATAGAGTAGGCGAGGATTAACAATTTTCATAATATTTATACTGGAATTGTTCCAAAGCAATTTTCTATAATTTCTTATTTTAGTTTTACTTTTTGGCCAAGGGAAACAAAAGGACTTTTATCATTTTTCTTTCCTCCAAACAATTCTGCAGTCCCACCCATTTCAACACTTAGAGAAAGAAAATGCAGTAGGGTGCAATCAGTGGATGTGGACAAACTTGGAAAAAAGCAAAAGGTGACAGCAGAGGGGCTAATTAGTAAGGAAGAAATAGCATACACTGGATAATGTTCTGTACAGTTCACAAATTACTTCTTAAAATTACAGCCTTTTAAAAGCCACGACTTGCACCTTGTCTTTTTTTACTGCACATACAAAACAAAGGTCTTAGAGTGCTTGATTTCTCCGTTTGATTTTTCTTAAATACATACATTTTAGTATAAAACCGTATATATAAAATTATACTTCAGTTACAGTGTATATTTTAGTTCAAAGCTACAAATCTAAATTTAAAAGTTAATTCCATGAAGTCATAGACAACACAAAAGCAAGCTTCATTATAACTAATGTCATAAAAAATTTGAATTTGAAGTCTTTATTTCTCTTTCAGGGATGCTCCTCTGCAGTTATTCTTAGAGTAGTCACTTCAATGCCTGAATGTCTGCATGTGATATCTACTGCAGAACTCTAAAATACTCGTTTTTACACTAAAACCATTAAGAAGAACTTCCATTAAGTTAAATACTTTGACTTTGGTATTTTTTCTCTGCCCTATTTAATTTCCTAATAAAGTTAAGAAATATTAGTCTAATGTATTTCAAATGTTGAAAATATGCTGACTGTAGCAGTATACAGAGGTTTCATCCAGCACAGAAAATTTATGTAATACATTAAAATTTATAATTTTATAATATTAAAATATATTAGGCTGTATTCTTGCCTAACAAACTAACCATTACTCATCTAATTTTTCTAAAAATCTGAATGTTGTATACTAACACTGATCATTCTATTGCCTTACATTAAAATAATTTTTTTTAGAAGTGATAAGAATTAGATATTTTCTTCCAGAGTAATTTGTTTTACTTACTGTAGTTTCATTAAAATATTCTTACAGCAAAAGAAAAAAAAAATAACTTATGTGAATACATACCCATATCACTTTCCATTACATGCTCATTATGACTTTGCTGAAATCCAGGAATGGGCCGTGTTGTCAGATACCATACGGCATGAAGAACATCTGTGGCATGTATACGATTGTGATCTGAAAATTATCAAATATAATAAAAAATATCTGAAATATACTCAAAATCAACAAGAAAAAAAGAAATTTAATGCAATAAATTTATTATAAGGAAGATTTTTGTTAAATATAAAGAAAAAATCAATTTATTTAGATAGTAGAGGCTATACCACCAAACGTTTTTAAGAAACAAGTTAAATAAACATTAAACATCCTCTAAGCACACTTCATCCTTCCTGAGAGTCAGGAAGGGATTAAGCAGCCTTTTAAATCAGTGATGGTGAGCCACTAGCATTGCTTCCGATATGATACCTGAGAAGGACCTGGCTTGGTGCAAACATCTGTGGCATGGCGGGGTGGAGTGGGGGGCTGGATTTGGTTTTGTTTTCCAATAGATCTGGCTGCCCAAAACAGCAAGATAAATAATTACTGTCAAAATCCTGTATTTTCTTATTACTCTATAATGGGCAGAAATCAGGTTTCCATTATACCAATAAATATTCTCCTATTGACTTCAGTATGTTTGATTCAACTACCCATTCAAATTCTTAAAGATTATATTCAACCTACATATAAACAATTCATTTTTGGTATCCACCAATTTTTTGCTGTAATTCACTAAATCAGTTCTGAATTCTGAAAAATGTATTAAGAATATACTAGGTTTAGACATTGTCTACCTCTGTATTAAACAGTAAACTAACGCACACACTAAAGGAGACACACTAACATAAAACATACATAATTGGGTAGTACTTACAGGGAATATCTCGGTAGCCATTTTCTAGTGCACAGAAGTAATTCATGAATTCTTGAGTTGGGATTTTGAAAATTTCAAACAAACCAGTGTCTTGAAACAAGGTATAAGTTACCTAAATACATATTAAAGTGAATATTATTCTAAGAAATATATCTTGGCATACTCTGCTTTTTCAACTTCAAAAATATTCCTGTTTTTAAAATTTTGCTTTCTGATACAGATGGAAATTACTGAAAATCCTTTAAAGATTACCTGAAAGCTATTGTCATAGAGATATGTTTAATTTTTTTTTTGCATAAAATATGGATTATCATCCTTTCAAAGATATAATAATAAAAGCTTTTATTTCTTTACTGAAAAATTCTATACACAATTCATTTTTTGTATAATATTCCTAAAATTTTTCATAATGTTAAAAACTCATGTTTTATTCCATTAGTCACCTAAAAAGAAGAAATCTATATTCTTATTTATTATTCAAAAATTGAAATTTCTTATCAATACTAGCAGAACCATTAATATTAAAAAAAAACAAACAACATGGTATTTATTTTTGAGACGTTGGCACAGAAATCCTATTTCTTTTATACATTATCACTTATGCAGCATATTTTTAACAAAGCTAGCTGGTAAATGAAAGTGTTTTTAAAGTGTACTCACAACACCCCCCACATGTATATACTGTGCAATATGTTATGGTTTACAAGTAGAACTTAGCGACTCCAAAGACCTAATCCCCACCCGAGACTGCAAATATTAAGAAAGCTTTTCAAAATAAGTCACGGCTAATCATTTTTGTCACTTCTTTCCCAGACACTAGAGGGAAAGAATACATTCTGAAGTGTGGGAGATGCTCAAAGGAACCTGAGAACAAAATGAGGGGACATTCCTCCTTCCACCTGCCCCAACCATTCTCCTTACACATACCCAATCTGAGAACCTTACAACTGATGATGGCAAAATACAATTTTTAATTGGCTTTTAAGTAAGATAGCTATCAGATGCTTACAGCACAGCAGACAAAAGGACTGGTGTGGGAGGAGGAGAAGGACAAGTAGTACCCATACATACAATATCAGTAAGAACTGATACCGAAAATCTAGTAAAGTAGAAACCTGCACGCTTAGATACTTCAAGGTTTGAACTATCCCCTAGATTGCACAAAATGAAATGCAAGTTAATGAAGATCAAAGTACTAGTATACTACAGTAAAAATACCACTCAAAATAGATTGTGGTATTCTAATCTGTACATTAACTGTTGTCACTAACCGAGGTGACAAAAGACCTGAAAATATTTGATCAAACAAGACTAATTGAAGACTTAGAAGAATACCCAGAATATTGCATACTGTGAAAGAAAAGACAGTGTCTAATGACAAAAATTAAATAATCCCCATTGGTTTTTTCCTGTCTCCAGTATAGGTGCAGGCTTATGGTTCCAGCTGCACCCAAGTGCTTCTAACCTGTTTCCTTCCCTTCAGCTGATGGTTCCTAACATTACCATTGAGCAAGAGTAACATGCATTCTACTCCACGGTAGGAAACTAAGATACTGGCAATAAAAACATTTTGTGATCAGGATCCAGCAAATCCAGCTCATACTATGGCTCCATGATTGCTAAATCCACTATAAAGAAAGAGACAGAAGTTTCCAGATGACATTGATGAATGGGAGAGGCTGGGGAAGAGCAAACAGGATCACACTTCTGCACCTGCCAGTAGATTGGCTTCAGCATAACATGAAACTGCATGAAAGAGCTTAGTAACAAGTCAGAAACAGATAAAAGGAGTACTACATGCAGAAAGCAGCATGGGAAAAAAAATCCCTTTGTTTGTAGGATCAAAAGACTGCCTAAAAGATCACTTCTCTTCCCCCACCGGTGTAGCGCTGGCAGAAATATTTTACTGAAATAAAGAAAAAAGAAAGGTTGACAAACAAGGTAGTAATTCTGAAAGCAGGAGACAATTTTTCATAGGAAATGGCATATTACTGCAAAACCTAGTAGGTGTGAATCCAACCTATTTTTACATTGAGAATAAAATTCAGAAAATTTGGAGCAAGTGGACTATAGATAAGTCACTTGTTATGGTTTACATAGAGATGGAGTACATGAGAAATTATATTTCTACTTTTTGAGTTAGCATTCGCATGTAAGTTGACTGCAAAACTTATTCATCGTTTAAATAAAACATAAGCACGACAGCTTTACACACCCTCCCTCATATAATAATATAAGACAACAAACCTGGCTAAGAATCCTTCCAGAGTGGTCTCCCATTTCTTGTACAAGGTCAAAAATTTGGAAATTCCAATTTTTCATCTTCTCCATTAGTGAATCATGGTCTAATAACATTGTTGCTAATGTAGGAGCCTGCTCCATCTGTATGAGAGTAAGATACTTTATCATCTCTAAACCAATGAAAACTAATTTGTTAGTTGCATTGGCATAAAAAGCCATGAAAACAATTAATCATTATTGAACTTATTGAATGCTGCTGTGACTATGGCTATGATAAAATCATGAATCAATAGTACAAATATCACAGTTAAGGGCTTGACTTTTCATTTTTTGGGGCAGCAGATTCCAGGGCTTTCTGAGACAGTGCTAAATTTTCATTCTTATTTCTTTTAAAACAAGAGGAGTTGATAAAGCAAAACAAAAATACGCACAGGCTAACAAAACATTTACTGAGCTTTAACAGTTCATTAATTGAACAAGCTTTAAAAAAATTGATATATAAACCCAGAATGTTAGTAAAGCTTAAACCACTTGTGTCCCTGCACTGCCAATATTACTGCACTGTATGAACACTCAGTGAGACTTACAAATGAAACTGCCACGTCTTTCAAAAATTTTCAGGAAAAAAATACTAGTCAATCAGCGTTTGAGCATACTATCAACATTAAATCTATAAAAATTAATTTTGATCAACAAAAAGCTAATACAATCACCATCTTTCTTGTCATTTGCTAATGAAATTTATGCAAGCTGGAAATACACAATTGTTAAATGAAAATCTTAATTCCAGTGGTGCATCATTTCCTTTCAGAAATTACAATTTTTAGCAATGCAAAGAGCTCTTTACAGAACGTTAGAAATTAAAAATAAATACTCTATTGATAAAAGTTATTGCAATTATTTTTTCAATTTCACGCTTACAAGCAGATTATTTTGTGTTTGATCGGTCATTTCCTTCCTTTCATCTTTATTCTTCTCTGTATGGTGGAGAGATTCTTTTGAAACACTAGCACTTCCAATTTCACCTTAAAGAAAATATATACATAAATGTTATATCAATAATTTATTTGTAAAATACTACTGCCTAATAGTTCTTGAACTGATAATACAAATTCTTCACAAGAATACAAGTAATAGCTTGTTTCTAAACCATTTTTATTTAAGAATTTAATCACAAAAAAGTTGTAAAGGACAAAATTTATTAGACAAAAATCTATTTAAAGATTGAGAAAAGCTAGAAGCATAACTTCTTACTTGCAAAAATTGGTTCAGTGATTAGTTTAGCCGAGATGGCAGAGAACTTGTTTGATATATGGAGTACAGAACTATAAAGGTATGAGTGGGAGCCTATTATAAGATCCTTATTCTGAAGCAGGCAATATTTTAAATTGTCTTGATTATCCTAAGTCACAAACTAAAATAAAATATATGCATATGAGTTACTTAGAGTATAGGAAAAATCTTATGCAGAAATATTAAAATTATAATTTAATTGGCTTTAAAAAAAAGCAAGCTGATACTGAATATTTGTCTATTTTGAAATCCCACCTGATTTTCTGTCTTTATATTCTGCAAATTCTGGTTCTGGTGTTGAAACAGGCTTGAGTATCTGACGTCCACAGCTTACAGAATACATGAAAAATATTTACAACATTCAGTAATTTTCTTCTTTTGCTACTGCTATGTTGTACTGAAAATATCTGCAAATTAATTTTCTTAAAAAGGCATGCTTTCAAAGGTTCCTTTACTAAGTGACCTTAGTATTTTCTCATAAATTTGGCACGCACAGGTTTAGTAGTCTGTACTTACAAAATAATCAACCATCACTTCCCCTGGACTCACCTCAACAAACCAGTAAAGCAGAGCTAATTATTTAGAAAGTATTCTGAAATACAGAAATCAATTCCCAAGTAGGAAGTACTCCTTTTCTAAAAATATGTAAAATATTGTTACTCTACAACTGCTGCTTTCAAGGATGAGCCATTTCAAATCAATGGCATACATACAGCATTCCTTAGTCTCCCCTGGATAATATAGTTACAAATTATTATGAGATCATATGCATTTTATTCAATACCAGTAGATGTGTAAGTCTTGTTATATTTTTTCATTTTAATTGTATTTTTTTCAATGCATATGAAGTTAATAAAAATGTAACAGAATCTACAGTACCTGCTACATGTATAAACTACAGGTGTTTTAACTTGCTGCTGAAAATCTGGAGAACTATGTGTGTATCCTGGAGGCTTATGTATATTAATGCTTGGCTTTGTAAGAAAATCAGCAGTATCAGGAAATTCTACAGGTGACCAGCTGCTGAAAGCCCCACTGGAGACAGATCCATGACTAGGTGAACCCACAGGACTCAGGCCAGGAGAAGCACCTTGCAAAAGAAACATTACATGGGGTTCAGATTACAATAAAAACATTACTGCTTAGAAAGACTGAAATTTAATGACAAGAACCTTTATAAATTGTAAAGCACGTGCAAGTTTCCAAAACATGGTGTATAGTTCACACTGTTAAACACACATAGAGTACCTAGATCTACTCCAGATTTACAGATTTAATACAACCTGCATATTTAAACTTTTATAAAACAAAGGTATTAGGTTGTTATTCTTAAATCGTGCTAAAATGGATAGGCAGAAACGTCAAAAGAAGTAGTTTTTCAGTTTTCACTTAATATGGGCAACCAGACCAGTTATAACCTCCGAAATACCAATACACACTTTATTTCAGCACTGCTGTTACAGTATCTACTAGCTTATTACACTGGCAGTGTTAGAGTAAAATCTGCTCCAATTCCTTCCAAGATTTATTTAAATATTAATTTCAGATGGCCATCAGGTATTTAGGAGTTTCTAAATGACACTGTTCTATTACAAAAGTATAATTACTAAAAAAATGTCCCTTATTCATGTATATGAACATTGCAATTTTCAACAGGTATTAACGATAGCGAACATGGTATCATTTTGCAGCTACATAGCATTAGGTGAATAGCTGAGATTTGTACAAACGATATTAACTGTAACTCTGAGTATTCTTAGAAGCAGATTAAAAATAAAATGTTTTTTTAAATATATGCAACGTGCTGATATTATTTTAGTACTACATTTGCATGAAAAAAAACCCAATTATAATACATGATGTACTAACTAGTACCTCGACATCCTGCCACTAAGCTATAAAAATTGCATCATCTTACCTGCTCGTCTGGAACCTATATGATGAGTCAATGTCATAGAAGATGATCTTTGTTTTGGTATTGTCATCAAGTTTGCACCAAAAGACGCATTTGGATGAGATCCTTGGCTGAAAATAAAACAGATTTATTTTTTTTATTTCCTACCTTGTCTTCCATTTTTATTAGATAAAATGCTTACAAAATAGCCAGACTGCTGTTACAGGTCCACCACCATTCAAAAAAAAGAGAGTACTATAAAGAAGTTGAATTCAAGATCAGCTAGACAATATATGTCAATTATATGGAATAAAAAATGATAGATAGTGGGTGAAAGCAACAGAAAAATTTATGCAGTTCTAAAATGACACAATAAGCATATTCAGACTACATCCCATAGGTTTTATTTTCTAACATGGTATTTACTTTTCTTGAACATTTTAACAAAGCAAGCTCTTTTCTAACAGATCTGAGAACATTTAAAAGACTGGTTACTTTGGAAATACCATGACGACCTTACACAGCCATGGATTGTTTCTCAAATCAGTTTTTCATAGTTAATTAATTATTCTATTTATCATCCCAAAACGAAGCTTTGACATGAAGTCACACTTTTTGACATAAAGTCATACTGTACTTCAGTAGCTGACTTGTTAGAGTCAATTCAATTCCGCCATCTGCTGTTCTATGCACGAAATTGCACTCCAAGAATTCCAATTACCTATTTCCTTTCGTACAAAAATGCGATATGCAATTAAAAATAGCTGTATAGACGTACTTTAAAGTGAAAATAGTTCATGTAAACTAATTATTTCATTTCAATGTGGGAAAAACGTATTTATCCCAACAGATCTAAGCTTGTTTAAGCTGATTTCAAACAAGTCAAATACAGAAATAATACTTGATCTCTCATAATTTGTTTAAATATATAAATATAAAAAATTAAAGAATAAACACATATTTGTTCTTCCGAACTGACATGTTAGACAACTTTAAAAAGAACCAGGACAGATTGAACTTTTCACTATTTCTACACTGTTTAGCTACCACAGCTTACATGTATTCTTTTAAAGCACACAAAAATGCTGCAACAGTATTTAATACAGGAAGACTATATATTAAGCATGGTCGGTTTGTCTTGAACTAGTGTTTGAATGACAAACCAAATCAAGAATCTGCATGCAAATGAAACAGCAGCTGACTCAAGTTGCTTTTGGCCACTGGATGGATAGAAAAAAATTTGAAACATTAAATCAAATTTTCTAGTAATATTAATTTATTGTACCACTATGTGATATCTTTCAACTGAATTCCAGCTGAGTTGAGAAAGCAGTCACTGTGTGCAAAGAAATATTTTGGGTTTTGATAAGCTTTACTCCCAGTGAACAGTTTACTGTTCCACCCTCCCTTTTTTGCTGTTAGCCTGCTCCTCCTTCATTCTCTTCTAACATTCATTGGGTCTTTCATTAGGCTGAATCAGCTCCCCAGGGCAGGAAAAAATGTCTTTTTATTGCTGTTATTTTTCTGACATTTTAAGGGGCTGACTCAAGAGCCAGAGCCAACAGCACAAAGTGCTCTAGGAATACAGGACTGCCTCTTTTGGCAGCAGGAACACCTGTGCCAGTTCAGCTACTTTATCTAACCTTATCAGTAAAGTAAGCACCCATGGGTGATTTTGAGATGATTACGTGTCAGAAGTTAAAGGGAACTTGCTAAGAACCATCACTGGAAGATGCAAGGAGACAGGTACAGTGTAAGAATAGGCAAGAACTCTGAAGGGCAGGGCACAAACCACGAAAAAGTGAACACATCTCCTAGGGCTGCATGGGGGTGGACAGGAGCAGGGCAGGGGAACATGACTAACTAGAGGTGCTAGTCATCAGGGTGAAGAGATAATTTAAAATGATAAAGTATGTGCGAGGGTGTTTTCCGTACTGCTGCTTTTAATCGGGTGAGTTTGAGTAGGTTTCTTTGGCGAGTAAGAGCTGTAAGGAAACCCTCTGTAAACATACACCACGTCCGCACCAGAAGAGCTGAGCCTCAAACTGAAGTCCCATGGTTTCTAAGTTTAATGCAATTTCTCTGGTCTCTGGTTATTTCTCGTCGATATAACTGGGGAGATTCTTTCCAACACTGATAAACAAATCAGCATGAAAATACAATCTTTAAACTACTACTACTGCTACTACCAGCATCTTCAATTACATTTTATACACAAACCACAATTAAGTTTTAATATGTAAAAACATGAAGAGCCTATTTTATTCAAGGGGAAGAAGCCACTGACAAGGGCCAAATTATTAAATGGTTTACTTTAAAATTAAATATAATATTGATAAATAAATTCTTGGACATGTATATATAAACTTTCATCCACTACTAGTAACTATCAGTTATCAGCATAACTCATATCTGCTTTTTTAAAAATGCGTCTATTATATTTTCCGTATGACCTATGTAAAACCATTAGTCTTAAGAGATACCAAGTACAAAAAAAAACCAGAAGGCAAAAAAAAGCAAACCCACACACATTTTCACAGACTTTAGCTACAACACAATTTCAAACATCTGTTGTACTTTACTTACAAAGTATCGAGCAAAGCCATATACATTTACACATTTAAATAAAACTATATGTGTGAAGTTTCACTCAACATTAAACAAAAAAGAAAAAAAATGTATATTTACTTTAATCCTAATTAAAACTGTAACATTAATTCCAGAAATAAAAGCTTTATTGGCACCATATTGACTAACGAGAAGAGATTTCTTTCTTAGTCTACCTTACTGCTTGCTCGATGACCATAGGAATAATAAATACTGCAATACACACAACAGGGGCTACCTAATGCAAGAAAGCTATACGATCTTTTTAATTAGAAAACAAATTTGGGTGGATGCAGCAGTTGGAAAGTGATACATATTTTAAGTAAAAAGGAAAAGAAGGAAGTCAGTAAAGGTTTAGAGGTTAAACTACTTTGTTTCGCAATCCTGTATGTTGGACTTTTTTTCTCATTTCCTACTAAAACTGATATGCAGGCCTACTTATGACAGAGCATGCCATTCAACCTCACAATGACCTGATTTCTGCCTGAGATCAGAGTTACAAAGTATAGTATATAATTAACTTGAAACATTTTCCAGTTTATGCTGGCAGAATTTGGAGACTCAATTCACAAGATTTTACATTAAATTCTTCCACTGCCAAGTTTCAACATTACAGACATGCACATTTTAGAAAGGCTACATTTATTATTGCCCTTAAAATGTGGTTAAGTGCTTACCTTGATGTGTTATACTCCTGATGAGATCTCTTGCTGTTACTCCGTTCCCACCTAGGAGATGTTGATTCTAAAGGTGGAATGCCAGAAGCTCCTGGAGTTCGTCTCAGCTGTGGCGTCGGCAGGCTATTCCTGCTATTTAATCCCTGTTGAGTAATTGAACCATGGTTAAAATCTATATAATTAAAAGCAGACATTAAAATTTTACTTATAGTTTGTGAAGACTATTTATTGTTAATTTTTTATAGCAAAACATTAAGTATGGTATCTCACACCCATTCTTATTTCTTAAGAAAACAAAAAAGATGCAATTGAGTTAATTTGCTTACTGGGAATAATTATTGTTCATATCTTTTTTTCCTTTCCTCACATTAAAATATGTAGTTACTTGAAATCCATGTGATCCAACAATTATTCTTCAGAGCTTTTAAAAACTGAGACCTTATAGCACTATTGAGTTGCTGTAGGATTATAGATTCTTTTTCTACACACCCCAATCATATAACTACACAGTCAGCTGTGCAGTTCCCAGGACAGCCTGAGTTTTTAGTAACTGAGATGCTAAATATTGATGGTGTAGAACTGTGGAACCTGTGGAAAGGGTGATGCACAATGCATAGGGTCAGTTCTGGTCCATCAAGACTCCCTCTCTCCTTCCATACCAGGCCCACAGCACCTGGGAAGCTTCCCAGTCACTTCACCCTCCCCACCTGGAAGCTGTGTTGGTTTAGGTACACCCACAGCCCAAACACTGGGAATCACCATTGTACTTGAACATAAAGCCCTGTGCAAAGCAGGGCAGCAGCACCCAAACAGTCCTGTATGGCAATAACTTGGGGCTTATTAGCTCTGCCTTACCGAAATAACCCCAGAAAAGTATAGCCATGTTTAGATAGCAACTAGTAGAACCTAATTAATAGAAAGATCACTGAACTGAAACTGCAAAGCCATCTCTGGCATATCTGCATCCATTGCACCGATAAGCTATACACTGTATTTTAAACCAATTAAAAAAAAACCCCAACCCAAACCAGCAAAACTCTCTCCGACTGCATTCAGTCTACAATCCACTTGTTAACTCATCCGTAGATTTGGCCATTCAGTGGAGGGTGGGGGGGTGGGGGGGAAAGAGTCTTCTGCATAATATAGATGCATGTAATCAAACCTTACAAAGTAAAAAGGATACCAGGAAAAAGTGTTTAAAACAAAAAATCCAAAGCAATATTTGCAGTATTGAGTAAGGTATGCAGGGTTATGTGACGATAGCTGACCCCTGGACATCACCACCACAAAAGTTCAGCAGAAATAATGACTTTACAATTCTAAGCTTCATCAGGTGGTCAAAGGTCATACGTAACTCACACAGCTGTTCCGTATGTTAAAAAAAAAAAAAGAAAGGAGTGGTAACATCAAAGAGTACAGCCTCTTACCCTGAAAAATCAGACTGTTTTGAGTCCTTGATATGGTATGTACCCTGACTCTATTTCCTTTGCTGCAAAGCTGTAGTCACAGCTAGAAAGGTGGAGCTGGACAGGCAGAATAAGACCACCATATTGCCCACAGAAACATGCAGCAGTCCTTGATCCAGTCCTACCAGAAAGGAAACTGGAGGAGCATATTCTGTGTGCTATCATACAGTGGTAGTCCAGTTCTCTCAGGCTAGAATGGACTTCTTCGCCAATGGACCACATCAATCTCACCTGTGTGCTTTCTACAACACAGGGAGCACCACTGAAAATCCCCAACACCAGTGGAGAAAGGTCCACTCCCCGAAACAAGTGTGCACTTTAGCATAATACAGAAAGAAGGCACCAGCACCTGCACAAACTTTTTCTTCTTCCTGGCTTCTCTAAGAATGGGAACACTGGGGATATGACAAATCTCCAGAACTTTCCCCTACTAGATAAAGAAGCAGAGAATAAACAACACATGGATAGTGAAGGACTAAGGAACTCCAGATCATTCTACGCTAGCAAAGTCACTGACAATCACTATATAAAGGGGAAAAGTTGCTCTGGAAAAAAAATTTAGACTGTAGCAGAAATCAAAGTTATTATGAAAAGACTTTCAGTTACCAGCAAGAACAATGCCAGGACACAAGGGATGTGGATACTCAAGTACTTGCCTAGACAACTTTTACTTGCCCGAAGTGTGAAAACTTGACTGAAAAGTGTGAAATCATGACTGTTGACAGTACTAGAAATCCATCAGTCTGGCAGACAGTCTACTGCCATACACTAGGAAATCTGGGGACAGTTCTGTCACAATGAAAGTGGGAAGTCCTTTTATTGCAGAGCAGCCCTGAGAAGTTTTTTGTCTAACTAAGATTTCCTTTTTCTTTTTTAGGAATTTAAAGAGACTGAGCAGTGAATAGCACCAACTGGGCAGTTTACGCTTTCCAAGCTGTTGACTATCAAGAAACTCAGAATGAAGAGTTGGTATTGGATAACCAGTTATTGCTATCACCAAGGTCTGAAGCCCCATTTCTGTTTCTGTCTTTTCATTTATTTTTTTTTCCTACTGAAAAGAACAGGCAGTTCCCCATCAGAAGTGAGAAAAAATTGTCACCAAATGCACTTCAGAAGCCAGACAGGGAAGAGAAATAGGTACGTACATAATCCTCAGCAATGAAACAATTAATCTGAAATATAGAGGAGACCTTTTACATTCCAAGTTATGGAAAGAGAGAATAGGAACCTTTTAATATAGTCTGAAAGGTCCCATTTTGAAGACATACTTTCTTATAATTTTCTTTGGTGCATCATAATCTGGAGTTTGTGCTGACTTACCTGGTTTTTGAAAGAAAATCTTTTTCTTTTTTACAGTAACATACATAGGCATAAATCTTTTGACTTACCCCTAAACATATACTGAAATCAAACATTCATTGACTTACAGTGACAAGCACTATTTTATCCACAAGGTAAATTAATATACAGAAAAACCCCTGAAGCTTAAAGGAACAGCTACCTAATTTTAGTAAGGAGGAAAAGAGAATAGCTGTTAAAAAACATCTTTCAATCTCACATAATCTTTATAACCAGTCTCCAGCAACAAATATTTTTCATTTCTGACTAGCTGTATAGAAATTTTTAAGATTGTGTTAAATCTTCACATTAACATAAATTATTTTTTTTCACATCAGTATACCAATCATTAGCAGTCCACAAATGAAAACATGTGGAATGATTATGATCCCTACTCAACTGATTTATGCAGATATCCGTGTGATATTCCAAGGAATTTCATACCACAATGATCCTGCAGGATCTTCCACAGAGTAATCTGTGAACACTGAGCTTTTCCTCCAAAGTATTTCTCTTGACAATGGTTCCCAACAGACATTTCACAGGCTGAATCTGGCTTGAAGTAGTTGATCTGGCTTCAAAACAGCAAGCCAACAAGCTGATCAGTTTGGGCCAAGCTGCCCACTGCCTGGAAATGGAAGGAAGCATAGGGCAGGAATGTCCCAGACCAGCCTCCGCAAAAAAAAGCCTCAAGCTCTCAGTACAGGGCAACCCTAGAAGTATTAGCTCTGTTGCACTGCATCTGAGTTTCTGTATTTGATGATTTTCCTCCACATTCCTTAACACACCACACAGTAACTACATCCTTGCTTTACTTATTTACCCTAGATAATGGAGAAGTAATGGTATATTTACACACTGGTTCCATAATGTGATGTGCTGCACAGAAAGAAGAGATATTTTTTCTTTTATATAGCTGATTTGCTTGCATCTGATGGCTAGTTTGATGTTCACAAGAGTCAATTTCTTTAGAAAAAAATGTCAATGAAAAAGCCACACTGATATTAATTGCTAGATCAAAAATGTGGGAAAATCAAGAACAGCCCTGTTTGTGCCATATCATGAGAACATAAAAATCTTTGTTTTGTATTTGCTTTTAGGTTTTTTAATCTTGTGTTTATTTTGAGGAATCATGTGTTCAAAGTCCAGAACTGTGCTTTTACCCATCAACCACATGAATTTGCATTTTGGTAGCTGTCTACATTTCAATGTGTTTTCACAGCTGCTCTCTTTTGACCTTAAACATAGTTCACAGGTACTTAAGTAAAGAAGCTACTATCCATACAGGAGCATTCTTTCCAGATAAATTTCCCTTGATAATTTTTTTAAAAATTGCAACACACACATGAATGAAAATTCAAGTCATTTGACCTTGAGTAGTTTCCGATCTCCTTTTTCAGCAGGATCCTCTATTTCAGGGCAGGGCAAGAAACCAGGAAATGGTGTGAATGGACTAGCCTTTGGCCTGCACGTGCCTGAGAAAGCACCAATCAAGCTATGAATGCTTCGAAGGGAAGAAATCACTTGTGGTGGAAGGGACAGGTCGGTCAGGAGGTCTGTCAGCATGCTCCGAGCCTCATTTAGTACTGAAAGATCAATTCCATTTCCACTGCCAGCATTCTACAATAGATGAAAATGTTGCAAATGTCAAAACATTTCACAATATTCTAAGTTTTAAATAACCATCTTATCCATTGAAAATTTACAAAATAAATGAAAGAAATCAATGCAATTTATTTTTCTTTTAAAGAAAAAATACACATAGACATATTCAGACACCAATTCTTGCAGGTTTTTTTCACACACAAAAAATATTTCAGAATTCAACATTAGCTTTCAGTTTATTTTTCTCTATTTAAAATAAAAATCTGGTGCCGTTTTTTATCTCAGTTTTTCGTTATTTTGTCTTAGAATTAAACTTAATATTCTATCTCTTCCAATGATACCAACAGAAATTTTGGTGGCCAAACTGTTATATGCCCCTTACAGAGCTGCAATTTCCACAGCCTCATTACTTTTATCAATCCTGATTCTACTGAAAAAAAAAATACTAACAATTCTGCCAAAAAATTGTTTAGTTTTTACTTGGCATAAATCTCTGAACAGGAACAGCAATAGCAAACTAGATGCCACCACTGATGCGAGAGGGGGAGAAACAAGCAATCAAGAAAAAAGGTGAGAACCTGGCAGACCTGAGTTTGGTGACTGGGGAATTGCTCCCTGACCTCATGCTAATGGATATTTCAAAACAACTACTTCCATCTTAGTGAGGTTTGAGACTGTTCTCATATACACCACAGAAAGTAGATCCCTGTCATCTTGATCAGAACTGCTAAACATCAAGGCTCTGCTACACAGAACTAGAATGTACTAGAACAACTTACTTAAATTATCAATGAAAAAATTGAAATCTGACAGTGTACAGTGAACTCTGTATTCAACCACATTTCACAAAAGAATAATTAGATTCTTAATACACTGACCTGGTAATAGGGTTTGTACCATTGCTTCAAATCCCAATCCCAAAGTATCATCTGTAAAGAAAAAAAAAAAAAAAAAAAAAAAAGGGGAAAAAAAGGTGTAATAGGTGGTATGCTAATGTTGAAAACCAACAATGGAATAAATCTTGATTATGTGATATAATATAAAATGCTTCTCTCTTCATGTTTTTATATGTAACTTAGGCCATTTTCTCAGTTAATGCTACCCCAGTAAAAGTCCTAAAGAGTTTAAAGAAATTGCATGCAATGGAGATACCTTGATGACAGAATAATTATATGGCCTTGTTTCAATATTTCTGGATTGTTTATAAATCATTTAACATACACACTAAATTAAGTGGTGACAGTGTTTTCCTGCTTCTATTCACCTCAACTTATAAAAGCAAATCCATCCTAAAACCTCCAATATATTTCATTGGTTTTTTTCTTTCCAGGATCATTCGAACAGTGGCAATTTCATAAACACAGAGCAGAAAGCACTACAACAACATCATTTATTTTTTAAAAAGGCAAAAAGTTCCCTGTTATATCAGGTTAAAACCTGGTAATTTTAAAAGCATTTTCTTGCAGGAGGTTTTGTTAGGTTTTACTTGAACACGGTTACAAATCTACATGTTCTGAATAACTTCACAAAACCCACCAAACCAAAGAACGTCAGCAACACAATCTGAAGATACTATCAGCTTCAAGTACGTCAACAGCACTCACTTAATGTTTCTTCTATACTGACAATAAATAGAAACAACATACAAGAAATGAAATTCATGTGTCTGTTTTGCTTCAAAAGTGTTCAGTCTTTGTGACTTCTTGACAGGTTCTAATTATTCTCTGATAAATTAATTCATTTGCACAACATGCACCCACAAATTAAACAAAGATAAAGGTAACACATTCTTCCTCTTTTCTGTAGCTACAGAGCACAAAGAAATAGCAAATACCCCACTCGGTAGCTGATATTCTGTAGTCCTGTAAGTTTTCCCACTTATTTTTATAGGTGAGACCTGTTTGGTTTTGCTCCTCTAAGACTAACAGCTCTTTCATGGAAAAAAAACAATGTTCCACGCTGGCACTTGTCCAGCAGAAGGTGCAGAAACTGTTGTTAAAGAAACATGGGCCAACATGCTAGCAGTATTGAGGCAAGGTCAGCATTTACAGGCTCTTTCTCTCTTCTGTTACGTTCACAGAGGTAACTTTAAACATGGTTTAATGGTAACAGTTACAACATCCACTTGCTATGAAATGATCTACCGTTAAGCATGTACTTAAACTGGGAGTAAGTTATGCTGTCTCCAAAACTCATACTGTGTAAAGCAAGCAGACCTAAATCAAGAGTTAAGAATTTAAGATGTGGAGGATTTTGGTGTTTTTTAAAGTGATTTATCTAGCTACAATCTCCTCATTTATTAAAAAATAAAAAAGAATAATAAGCTTATGAGATGACTGTTAGCCTGTCAGTGACAAGCATTAAGATGATGACCAGCATTATCTGGGCATACCCATTTTGCTGGTGTATTTGGTTTTAGCATGATCATCATAAAGATGGAGGGGTCTTTCTTCCATAGCAAACTAGAATGAGTTGTTCATCTGGGCAGTTTTGGGGTTGGTGGGTTTTTTGTTTTTCTTCATTCTCCAGTTTCTCTTTCGAGACTGACATTTATTTACTGTCTGAAACAAAGGTAAAATTTTTGCTTTTGTTCTGTCCTCCTGAACTTGGTCACAGAGACTGCATTAATCTGCCTCATTGTCTTTTGACTCAACCAGCAACAAAGATCACACATCCACATGAGTTTTGTTAGGTTTATTAGCAACCTCTGATACTAATGGTCCACAGAGTTGCATTAGCTTGCTTCCAATCTTGCCTCCTCTATTATGGGACACAAAAGAGGTTTCCCTTTCTAATATTTTATTTTTCTTTTAAATATGTGCTATGTTACTTGATTTTATTTATTTGTCTTAAATGAGATCTTAACAAAATACTTTGTTAACTCTTGCTAACTCCAGAAAATTTCTGTACCAAACCTTTAACTGCAACTACTTTTACTGATGCAAACTCCTTTACTCATTTTTCAAGCCCTTGGGGCTTTTGTGTACATGTATGGACACACACACATGCTCCCATAAGCTATACTGTTATGATTTAGGGGGTCATGCTCCATGACTAAAAAAGTTCAAAACTTCCTTTTGGCTTTAGCCCTGCTATACCAAAGAAACAGGGTCAAGGTTGCAGAGGCAGAAAACATTCAACAGAAAGTGTTACTGCTGTATCTTGTCGCATACTGACCCAGGATACACAAGGTAAAATGATGTGCACATCTTATGCAAAAATTGCTTACAGTGCAAATAATGGTTTGATATTTTAAATGGCAGGGCACCATTCTATACACAATTTTAGTGAAACAAAAAAATTTGCAGCTTTGATTCATGACTGAAAATTTTTTGTTGTAATTTAAACCAAAAGATGTAAGCTTCTCCAGGGATAGCAATTTTACAGCAAAGAAAACAAAACAGTTTTGAAATAAACAGAAGTTAAATTTACCTGTATGTTGCCAACAGATTATTTAAAAAAAAAAACCACAACAGTATACACCACCATTAATTAGAAGTCGTATCTCTTGAGAGAAGACAGGTGTAGTACATTAAGACAGCTAGCAGGCTACCACAGCCTGCATGAACTGTAACACGTTGAGGGCTCATTCCACGCGCCACACAGCGAGGTAATTAAAACGAGCTGATGGAAAGTTCTGGGCGCGAGGTAGCGATTGCTTGCGCTAAGCACGGCGGACAAGAGGCGGCTGGCTGCAGCGAGCGCTTCCCCCGGTGAGCACGGCGGGGGCCCATCCGCACCGCAGCCGGACCCCGACCCGTCCGTGGCAGCGGGTGCAGGGGGTACCGTGTGTGCCCAGGTGCTAACGCCACACCGGCAGGTGGCGCGCGCGAGCCAAGCCGCCCCCCCGCCCAAAGCGCCCCGCGGGGCCGGGGGTGCAGCCCAGCCCCCAGGGCATACCGCTTCAGCCCCCACCAGCTGCCGGGCCGGGGTTAATTAGCACAGCGCCGTGCCTTGCAAGTTAGAGCCGGAGTACTAAAGAGCAGTATTTCTGGCGTTATTGCTGTTGGGGGTTTGGCAGTCGAAGCTTTAATTAATTACTGTGGGTCATCGACAACGGTTACAAAGTGTTCCCAGAGTTGCATCCATCTTACAACAGGAGTAAAAAAGGACACAGTTTATTTTGACTTAATGTGAACAGACCAACAGACCTTAAAATAGGTCGTAGGCAGAGCCTCTGCAATTTTTGGTTTTGCAACCATAAGACTTGTTGCAGAAAGATCTGTATTCTGTAATACTAAGATTTTGTAATGCATTGCACATAACGTTCTTCCTCACCTCTTCCAACAAGAAACACCTGATCTAAGGGGAACTCTAGTCATAAAGGTTCCAAGCCACAACTCAAAACCTCTGCTTAGCAACTCACATGTTTTGGCTTTTGAGCATCCACTGTCGATGCCAACATCACACCTATCACACATCTGGGAGCTCCTCTGAAAATAAAACTGCAGTGGGCTCTGATATTGCAGACCGACTCCTGAAAGGTGAGAAATGTATAGTCGTGTCCCCCCCATAACTGTGGACACCAAACTACCGGTCAGCTTATAGAAGTTCTCGTATCAGCCTGACTAACCCAAGTCCCCCAGTCCACCCAAAGAGCAACCAGCACACTTTGCTGCTCTTACAGAACTGCCTGTCAAGCTGATTAGGGGTTTGAAAGACAATAAAAAACAAAACAAAGCCCCACGTGTAACACAGTACCATGCCTCGTTCTTTATAACAGTCAGGGACTGTATTATCGTTAACTATAATAACTGAGCCTGTTCAGCCTATGAAATAAAACTCCACACAGTATTTCCATATACTCCAGAGGAACTGCCATGCACTTTGAACACAAGAATTTTAGAATCAATCAACTTATCTGACAGTATTTGTATCCCATCTACTCACTGGAGGGTGGAGCGGGGGAAGCAAAGGTCCCGATTATTGAATACCAACACAAGAACTACCAAAACTTAAGGACGGCACTTTTGCAAAGTACAAGTTATTAGTTACGTCAGCAACATTTGCTAAAAAAAGTACACAAAGTAACACAAAGTAATGGTAATAAAGGCCTTCCCTAATACAGCTTCTAGCTCAAACAGCAACAGGAACAAGCAATAGTAATTTTAACAAAGAAAAAGGAAAAAACTGCTCTTCTGACAAGCTTATAGTCCAAATAAACTAAAAATGGATGAGAAATGGGAGAAGACGGTCAATGAAACCTGAGAGATCTTCAGGAGGTTTTGTTTTGTTTTTAATGATTCTTCTGTATATACAGATTCTTCTGTATATATCTTCTTCTGATATATAAGTTATCCCTCCTGTCACGGCACAGCCAGTGTTTCAGGGCCTCTGACAGGTGTGTCTTTCAGAAGCAAGTTCATGCCATGGAGGGTGGAGTTCTTTTGAATCTTCTTTGCGTAAGTGCCACAGCTCCACATGGCTAAAGTCATGTTTGAGGAGTATTTTAAACTTCTAAAGGTTTAGGTGCAATAAAAGCCTATGGGTTTTACTTTTCTCAAGTTGTAAAATTACTATAAAAGTACCGCATTTTAAAGCTGCAAATATTTTGAACAAGTTTTTTAAAAACCTTAATGCTCACCTCAAACTATATTTAGCTAGATAACTGTAATGATGTTTTCAGAATAATTTAACTTATAAAATACAAAATCATATTAATCTTAGCTACTCAAGAATTATTTGTGCAAAGTTATACTAAGGACAATAATCATACTTCTACAGTTCTAAAATACACTGCTATGAAAAAAACCCACATTTCAGAGCTTAGAAATCTAAAAATCCATTTTAAAACTGAAATGTATGAATACATATGCTCCATTCCCTAAACTGAAGTGTGCACACTAAGGCCATACACAAGGTTACACTTTGTAATATTGCTGATTGCTTGCCTAAACTTGGTAAGCGGGAAGTTTTTGTTTCAATGATGATACTATTCAAGAGATTCAGCATGTGCTTTAATGCTTGTTAAGAAAAGAAAACTTGTCCTATTTGACACCATCCATGCACATTCCATGCTCCAAAATTTTAAAGGATCAAAAATGAGTACAAAAATGAGTTTCTACTTCTGGCCAAGTCTTTCATTGATCAAATATAAAAGATTCCTAGTTGCTAGCATCATCTGTTTGACACCATTAGGCATCAGCTCTGTAAATAAGTATTTCCATAGCAACCAAGCATGGAATTAACTAAACAATGAAACCAACACCATAGCAACTTGATTCAGAAATCAACTCTGTAAAAAACCACCTCATTCAAAACCAAAATTCTACAACCAGATGAGAAGACAATTTATTGTAAAATGTGAAAAAGGTTACATTACATATCCATTTCTTTTCATCACTGCCTTTCAAACAAGACTGATGCTGTATTCATTGCTTTTAATTCTAAATCAGTCTTTTGTAACAGCTTACAATCAATTAACTTTTTAAACCCGTGTAATTTAATGACACAAAAACAAACACAGCAGTATACAACCTAAAAGTCTTGGAGTTTTTATTTATTTATTTTTTAGGATTTTTTCCCTCTGTGTACAAAAGGTAAATTTTGAAGAACAGTATGTTATGAAGTAGTTAAGTTGGATTCAGTATGAGACTAAAGGCAAGGCAACCAAAGAATGACTCTGTCAAAGTAGAGGTAGCATTATTTAGGTAACAGACAACATTCTGTTATGAAATCTTGCAGGCCAAAACAACCACCACTTGAGTAGATTATTGTAATTAAGAAAAAATACAGCACTTGGAAAAGCATTCAGTATGATACTTAAGGCATTTAGAGTCATGATATTCCTCTACCCACTAAACTTTTCCATGAAAATATATGGTATAGGAAAAATAGCAAGATATTTTTGGAATCCTAATACTTATCACTTCCTGATTCTATACAATTTATTTATCCAAGGTCATAAAATGACTAATAGGTTGTGAAGTCTACAGATAGCCACAATCTTTGAACAGAAACTGCGTGTGCTTGCATGGTTCTGAGGTTTGGGTACATGTACTGAAGGAAACAGTCATATCCTAGACTGTTGTTGACTCTACTGAACTTTTTCATAAAAGACATTATCTTCACTTTTTTTAAGAAGTCTAAAACTTCTTTCAGCAGAAAGAGACTTGCTTCTGTGTAATTGCTTTAGTTAATACTATTCTATAAATTAAATAGTACCTGCAACATATTTGGCTGGACACGTAAGTACATTGGAACATACAGGTGTCTGGCCACCCTAGTGTTTCCACCCAACTCCACAGTATTCTGATCTTCCCTGCAAACACAAATCTTTGACAAGAGCTGCACTTAAGTAAACTTTAACAAGTCAGTTCAGAGTCTCCATGTTTAGTTACTGTTTTCAGTAACTTTGTCCTCAGCACAGATACAAAAACAGAAAAAATGCTCCACTTATAGTAAAGTTTCAAATAAGCTTTCAGCAGGCTTGTTCTTAAAGTTAGTATTACTCCCTGCAAGGAGAAAAAAAATTTTTTTTGTTTGGCTGGGTTTTGTTTCTTTTTTATGTGCTTGCTTTGTTTGCTTGTTTTTAAAGAGACATGCTACTTCTGCTTTTGTAACCAGGAGCATCAGCAGGTCAGCTTCTACTTTGCTGTAGAAAGTTTTCAGTTTTCTTATTGCTTGTTATGTTTGCTCCAATCTTTTAATATTTTTAAGATTTTCAAATGTTTCAGAAAGGTTCTAAAAGGTGTTTTGTCTATCAAGGGAAAGTAGGGTTTGGGATTTTTTTCTTTTTATGTAGGTAATGAAAAAAACTGGCTAAAACCACACTTAGGTCATTTCCTCTTCCTTCTAGGTTTTGTCAGACTTGCATGTCAGAGTAAAGGCCAACCAGTAATTTATGGCAACTGGGGGAGGGAGGGCAGAGGAAAAAAGCCTGCTATGTGCAGATCCTTTAATTGCCCATTATAAGCATTTTCCTTTAGAGCATGTGGTTCTAATCACCATCAAAGAAAAGAAATAGTGCTAGGTGGATTACTGCTCTGATCTGGTACAGTTGCTTCGGTGTTCTGGCATTCTGTACTACTTTTACTGTCATCCAAAACCTAAAACCATTTTTTGAAGTAGTGTTTATTTTACAAAAAGCAAAATCTAGAAATTGCTCCCAAAACATCCTTTTACTATTTACCTATTGGCATTATTTTACAATTATATGTAGTACAAGCCTTTACTGCTGTATTGACACACTTATGTACCATGTTGGGACAGACAGAGTGCGGCACGTCCAATTTTACCTTTCTGCAATAGAAAGATATGCACAAATCTTACACTGAAGCATTTTACTGTATGCTGATATATTCTTAATGCAGTAATTGAAAACCACTTATTCCCCTCTATTGACTTAATTTTTTTAATCAAGTGGGTTTGTTTTCCTCACCTATTACACTAGAGATATAGGAATGAATCTCAGATCTTTTTCTTTTCAGCAAAGATAAACTATTTCATACAACCACAAGGACTTTTTTTAGTACTGAAGAAGATACTGAATTTTTCAAAGATTTTTAATCACAACTTACTCTACAATCTCACAAAAATGCTTACATTTCTCCTCCCTCCCCAAGTCTGCCTCTAAAACAAGCAGCATAAAATTAAGCTGTACAACTCAGCCCAAAACATGAAAGTGAGAATGGTTCACATCAAATGAATTCGACCAAATGATCATCTAGTCCAGTATTCTGCCACTGACAACAGCGGCCACCTCAAGATAAGAATATTCTAAAGTAAGCAGTGCTTACTTAATATTCTCAGAACATTCTTTCAGCCTCAGCAGCACAGCTCAAGGAGCCATACATTCTATGTATGCCTTTGTATGTTACAAAGGTCAATAGATTTTTTTCACCTATGCATTTCTCTGATCATCTTTTCAGAACTCAAGTGAACTTCTGATAGATCCAGTATCATATACAACGGCATTTCACAAGTTAAATATAAATAAGGCAAAGTTCCCTTTCATTTTGAATCTGTCAGTGCCAAATCCGCACAGTGAGGAAGCAAACAATCCACAACACTTTCACACAGTCTACCCACTGAACAATTTGTTTTTGCAAAAGCTTATGCCTGAAGTTAGCTGGAGAACAACTATAAGACTTCTTTTTTTTCAGACCATGAGGCTGTATTTTCAAATTTCTCACACTAGTTCATTCAGTGACACAGCACCTTCAGAGTAACAAAACATCTAAATCACTAAACACCACCACTTCTTTATTTTATATCATTAATTGCTGTCTTAAGGATTTTCATTTACAAAATCGCCACAAGGTACAAGCTTTACACAAGATCAGTGTTGTTTTCTTTCAATAACTTGATGATGACCCAAAAAGAAACATTACAGGCACTGAAGTTAGGAAAGTAAGCTGAAAGAAAATTGTCAAGCAGCCAAAGAAGATATTATGTCATAAAGGAAAGCAAATATTGCAGCACTGCTGTGGTTGAAAGTTACACACTGGACTGAACTAACTTAATGCTCAGTTGCTCAAGTTAAAGAATTAAAAGCAATAATTTAAAAACAGATGAGAGAGTACAATTATGAGTTTGATTAGAAGAGCAATTGTGTTAGTGAAAGTTAAATCAGTATAAAAAAGTTATCTTAATGGACAAGTTTCTTGCTGGAGTGCCAGAAAATACAAGATGAGATCTCTTGGGGGAAAAAAATATTGAAACTCTTAAGTACGTAACACAGATTGCTGTCAGAAACTGAGAACAAGGGAATGCAAATTGCTGCATTTTATAGAAACTGCCAGTTTACTTTTCTCTAATGTATTCATGTTAAGTAGTACTTTTGTTGGCAGCTTTGTAAGCAGCTGAGAAAAATCTCAAATGGCAGCAGATTTGAAAGAACACAGAAATATTTTTTTCCATGTTGTAATGTTGTTCCATATGAAAAAGAAAGAACAATGATGTCTTCCCACTTGTAACATTAAATGATGACTAGATTAAATAAAACTAGTTGGGGAGATCCACTTTGACCCCAAATGGCAAGTCTTGCATAGATAGATCCTGATGGCATTTTATCTTGCATGTGCCAAGTGAACAAAGCAATCACCACTAGCAGTACGGGGAGGGGGGCACACACTGTTCCACCTTGCCTTGTGATGAACTCAACTCTCTAGGAAGAGAGTATGCAGTCAGACACCTCTGATGGTTGCTACCAGCTACTAATCTCGTAAAAAATTTCTCTTTGAAAAAACTGAGAGATGAACAAGCTCAGATTTCAGTTAAAAGAGGGGAAAAGAATCCCTGACACCCTAAAACTCCAGAAGTTGTGAAATGCTATGGGGTTTTTTATAACATTTAATCGCATAGGCTCCTGAAACAGATTTACTTTATGTAGATGTAAGCCAGGTTTCACACTCTGCTAATGTGGTAACTAAAGGTATGCTTCCAGGTAAGAAAAATCCTCTCTCTCCCACAGTCAACATATCCAAAATACAGGTTCTTTTTCTTCATTGGCCTTTTCATAAATTATATTCCATTCTGCTGTTGAAATTATCACAGGACTCTCCCACACTTGAAGACATAATTGTATAACCTTCTGCAAAGGTAAGGTAAAATCACAACCAAAAGCCTGTTTTCACTCCAGTGTTTTGACTTACTCTCTAAGCCACTTTGTTACCCTGGTCATAGGGCACAGGTTACAATTAGGGATAATTTTTTTTTGCAAAGGTTTTTGAATACAGGCATATGAAATTGTAAGACAAGAGAGAATTGTGAAAAATAGTGGTTAACTTGTTCCTTATTCTAAGTGGGAATACACTACAGACTTCTTTTTCTATAGTAAGTTCTTCTACAATTTTGATGAGTGAAATTGATTACCCCATCCCAAAAAGAAAACCCCAAGCCAAAAATCAAACCTTGCAATACATCAGGTTGAATCAATTGTAAAAATACCCAGACTTAACACAATTACTTATTTTTTTTTCTTTCATTTTGGTAGTGTGACTAAGGTGGAGAAACTAATACGAAACAAGGAGGTCAAGATGGGTCAAGTGTCTTCCAGTGATGGTAAGATAAGAATAGTTCACCAGCCTTTCCTATACAAGCAGAAAAATATAAATGTTAATGTTTAATTAAATAATTAATAAATAATTAAATAATGTTTAATTAAAAGTGTAAAAGTATAAATGTTTAAATGTTCTTTTACACTGCAAGGCATTTTTAGCAAAATCATCACAGTAGTGAAAGTTACATGCCTACAGAAAACAACACTGGCAGTGAGAATATCATTTGCCATTTGGGACAAGTATTATTATTGCAATAAAGTTTCAGTGTAGCATACCCAATAAATCCATCAAATATTATAAATGCATGCAAAATAACTTTTCTTTGGAGAACACCACTAATTTTTTCATTTCTCAGGCTTGTTCTAATAGCCTTTAATGTGTTTGCTATGAAGTATCTTTCAGACTATGTTTTCAAAATCGCTATTAATGAGATGACCCTAACAAAAAGAAGTCTACACTCGTCTTTGACTAATTTATGTTCTTACCAACAAATCCAACTCTCAACTAGCATCTCCTAGCACTTGCATATGTTTTGATTTTTTTTAAAGCAGAAAAGGGGAAAATACCTAGAATTTAAAACAAACACTAACCATGGAAAAACTATGGGATGCCAAGATTCCCGGCAACATCTGACCAGAAAAATACTGTCCCAATGAGGCAAACAGAAAAAGTTTTACAACAGCTGTCAGACCACTGTAATTGGCTATTCCATTTTAAAAAATCCTCATAATCTTTATGAAAAAGGCAAATAGTTCTATACTTATTGTACTTTTTTTTTTAACTGAAAGCAATACACCTTATGCTTTAAAAACAAAGGGGTTTTCCATTACATTACAGGTATTATAGATTTCATTCTAAAATTAATACATATGACAAATACCTTCTACAGCATTTAATTACAGTCTTTACAGTGAAATGGAGCAATTAGAATTTTTTCTCTATTTTTGTATTTGAAATGTATCAGTTAATTATTGCATTCAAAATTTATATATTAATCCAATACCCTTGTAAAGCACATACAAAGTAAACTAGGAGTAAGATGGGCCAACATAAATAATCAAATATTTAATCATGCCTGATCCGATACATGAAAGATAAGATTTTATTACAGTAACCTTCAAAGCAGGAAAATCTCTACAATGTGGTATAACCAATCACAAGTTGTGTTTGTACCACAGGAACAGAAACTAGCAGCTATAACATCAGCTTTTAAAGGGATCCAGAAGAATGTGGGGAAACTGCCTGAGGAAATAGGCAGAAACCTGGGGAGGGGGAAGACACTGAGAAAAAACCCTATGAAATGAATTTATGGATGCACCATTTAAATGAAACATTGACAAAAATCAGTAGGATTTTTCATACAAGGATACCATGCCCAAAAAATCTACTGGACTCTTTGAAACATACCACACACACCAATAAGTGAACTGGTCAGTCATTGGACTTTGATCAACCAAAAAAAAAAACCCCAAACAACAACAACAGAAAAAACAACCAAACACAAACAAACAAAAACTTTGACATGGTCTCCCCTTAATGCTCCTGAAGAAATCACGTGTACATGGGAAGAAAGGGATGGCTCTCTTCTGGATTAGCAATTTTTTAAAACAAAGAAATTATAGAATAGGAGTAAAACATTCACAAAAAGAAAAAAAAAAGCCACACCTGCCAATAGAGAATTCCTCAAAGATTCAAGCTGGTATCTATCTTAATCACCCCACTCAAAATGAATTGAAAAGGCAACAGAAGTCTGACCTGTCAACATAAACTGATGACACAAAATTCCTGAGGCTAGTCACAAATAGAGTTGGTTATGAAAAAGCATCAAAAGATCTCAATAGCAAGTCTTATTGACATTGCTGAAATTCAGTACTAATGAGTAAATGCTGAGAACAAAAATAAATTTTAAACTGTTTATATAGAAAATTGGGCTCATATTACATCAACAGCAAACAGCAAAACCATCTTTGAGTCATTTGCACCAGACCAATTCTCAAAGATGTTAAATGAAATATTAGAAGGGGAACATCAAACAATAAAAAAAGAGTGTCACTGGATAAATCCATGCTATGCCCACTGTCTGAGTGCTGCCTGTAGATATAGAAGTATAGAAAAAATAAAAAAGGATAGGCTAATAAGAGAAATCAAATACATGCAGCAGCTTCTACTGTGAGGTATACAGACCTAGATCCCTCAAGTGTGAGGAAAATGGAGGGTTGTAACAATCCTCTATAGTTACCAATGTGATGGAGAAGGTAAATACAGAAAGGTTAGTCAGTAGTGATCACAAGCATATGAATGAGGGCCATGTAATTAGATCATCTGGCAGCAGGCTTGAAACAAGCCAAAGGAGGTACTTCTCACACAGTACATAATTAAATTATTGCAGTCATTACTGCAGGTTTTTACAAAAAACTAAATGCAACCAAAGATGTTAAAAAAAGCTCACAGACACTGATCAAATCCATGGCTACTCATCACAGCCCAGACGTATCCTCTAGCTAAGGATGGACCACACTGTAATTTCAGAAAACATGGCAAAGACACCAGGGTAGAAAAAAAACAATTCTGAAACCAATGTTGCTACTGACTATTATTAAAGATAAAAAGCCTAGGCTGGGTGGACCATTTTGTTATCATCTCCAATTAATACAAAATAAGCAATTATAAAAATGGTCCCATCTTAGCAATTTTCCTAGTTGCAGCAAAGTGTACTATCCTTTTCTGTCATTAGGAAGTTTCCTTCTGAGGCCTAGTTATAAAGTTGCTGCTCTTATCCATATCTGCCTTTGAACTACAGGTTCCTGCTCCTTTCTGTAAAACTAATTCTTCCTTCATTCTTGTAATCTGGAAGCTTCTCCTCTTCCCACTACCCAATATGCTCCTAAGAATAGCAGCAGTCTCTGACTCCCTTCAGAGTTCCGTATGACCCAGTCATTCCCTTTAAAAGAAATACAGTTAAAAAAAAAAATACTATCCATCAGATTTGTTTATATTATGGCTTAAATATAACCTAATCCATTTGTTCCTTTTGCAGAATAATTGCCACTAATGATCTAGCTCTCCTCCACCAATAACTAAGTATGCACCTTCTTCAAAACTTAAATACAAGACAGATCAAAGAGCTTGGGAACCCTCCATTACATTTCCTTCTCAGACTTTTTACATTCTTGTATAGGTATATGGTAGATAGCAAGCCAATAAAGCTGAGAACTTGCTTACACTTAACTAAACAAACACACTGATGCATCTGTTATCAGCACACCCAATTAGAAACTACTTCTTGAAGAACAGAGTGAATTGCAAGTCTAATCTGAAGATGACAGGCACTGTCACAACTGTAACTATACCTGCTTTAAAAGGCAAAAGGTACAAGCTTCGAAACTATTATATCACCGAATAGCTTAAAAGAACACAAATTCAGAAAAGATGTGTAAGAATTCTTGAGATTAGCCCTATTCTTAAAACTAGCTAGTGATGTTCAGAAGCTGTATTTTAAATTTTAAATTAAAAGGTATTTATTACCAATTATAGTCCTAAATGGAAACAAGTTCAGTCTGTTCCCCATTCTTTATCCTCCAATAATTTTACTATTACTGCTTGAAGAGAAACAAGATGAGCAGCAGACCGAGGGAGGGGAAAAGAGAAATAAGGAAGGACTAATATTCTGGTGAGAGTCTAAATTACCATTCCTTAACTTGCTATTTTATTTCAACAGTATTATTTCATATTTTAAATGCATTTTCCAGACTGCTTAGATTGTCCTGCAAAGGTCCGTGATTGCTCTATCTATGTAATTGTCTTTTTTTAATTTGATGGTGATGGCCAATTACCATATCACCACATTACCACTTATCAGCACTGGATCAAATAACCTGAAAGAACAATTTTTAAACGTAAGTTCACATGTCCTTTTAAATAGAGATGGTCATATGATAGGAAAAGTGAAGAACACATCTTCAGGTGAAGGGTATTTATTCTTTTGAACCATGCTAGTTTCTTCATGTCTATCACTACAACATTTTCTTCACCCAGCTGCAAATAGCATAATTTAAGATTAAACTAATTATCATATTCAAGTGGGAATGTTTTGAAGTAAGGGTAACCAAAATAACCAATAACTTATTCCCCTGAAAAGTTATGATAAGTAGATACAGAATATTTACCACTTCAACTGTATTACAGCAAATAATCTGTATACAAACAAATTTTTATACAGAGAAAGTTCTGTTTATACTAGTATGATGAGAAGGAAAAATCACTGACATGTTAAGTTTGTGTCATGGGTGCTACTGAAAACAAAGATACTTAACAACTCAAATGTTTCAAACAAAAGATTAAAGTCAGGCAGCCATAAACTCTGAAATGCAAAAACAGATTGACAGAATCGTCTGAAATACATGGACAGAAGGAATGATTTCTTCTGTTACCTTTTTTGCCTTTCCTTTTTTTTTAAAAAAAACCCTCTTTTCAATTCATCTGTTCATACCATCTAACTTTTTTTATTTGTTTCTGCCAAGGACACTGAGCTGGCCTAAATGAGCAATTAGATCAGCAAGACACAGGCTAATTGCTATACATTATTACCAGGGATTCTGACCCAGAGATCAGTCAGTAGGAAGTAGTTGGCAGGAAAAACAAACAAACGAAAAATCTCTCAAATTTTGAGGAAGACAGGCTTTACCAAAAAAAAAAAAAAAACCACAATAAACAAACCCAACTCAGCTGAAAATTGCCAACAACCTTTGCTGTTTCTTTTTTTCCTACTTTCACATTTTTACAAGCGAAAAACCCCAACCACACAGCAGTTTGACTTTACCTAAACCCCTCTCTCTACTTCAGAGCATCATGATAGGAATTTTTTTAGGTCTACCTTTGCAGCGATGCTTTCTTGTTCAGCGAAGACAGTTACGCAAGTATCAATCAAAAATGGTAGCATCATTAAAGACCGGTTACTAACTACAGTTTAATGCAAACAGGGAGACACACACTTTGGAGCTCTGCGATGGCAGTTGCCTGCATTTTCTGTGCTTCAGTTATGCCACTGACTGCTGAAAGTATCTTTTGACGCTGAAGAGCAGCCAAGTGAAGCTTTAACAGCAGAAGATAAACCAGGATACACACAGACAAATACCATGCCCAAAGGGGCTAGTTTTATTCTTTACTTACATAGGACATAACAGATTGTAGTAATTTCTGCACCTATCTCATAACTACCGACTGGTTTACCCTAGAGCCTATTTTTTAATGAGAATATCTGGGTCTTTTGGCAGAAGCTAATTTTACTTAAAAGAGAGTATGTGTCAATAAATGTTTTAAATATTTGCTCTAGATTATGTCATATGCAGCCTAGCCAGAAATGCTCCAAATCACCTCATCTCTATGGACTATGTGGGAGCACAGAAATCCCATCCTCCCCAAATTAATATTATTTTAAAAAATAATTCTGATTTGAACACTTACAGCAAAAGATAGATCGTATCTATCTTCAGATTCTGACTTCATTCTTGCCTTGCAAAGAATATGCACAAACCTACAGTATCTTTTGCACATATAAAGAAGAATTATATAGCAAGTTCAGTAGAGCAGGAAGACCACCGTCACATTTCAGCACCTCCCCTCAGTAGTAAAATGAACAAATCTGGCATTTCAAGAAAATTAAAAATACTGGGGG
Organism: Falco rusticolus; assembly: GCF_015220075.1. Taxonomy (NCBI): domain Eukaryota; kingdom Metazoa; phylum Chordata; class Aves; order Falconiformes; family Falconidae; genus Falco; species Falco rusticolus. The sequence goes on from NC_051196.1 coordinate 7,057,821, forward strand.
CAGGGGGGAATCAACAGACACCTGTCATAACCACAAAAGCCATTAACTATTTAACTGTTTCAACTACTAAAAAGCAATTTATAGATAACAGCATGATAAATACAGACAGACTTTGTTTCTGTGGCCAGTCTGTAAGCAGAGCTGCTCGCAAGTACTTCTTCATGGTAAGGCAAGGCGGCAACAAAACACTGAGATTTAACAGTAGTCCACATACAAAGGCAGCTTGGACCAATATTGTAGATTAAAAGCTCTGATACAGCTCAACTCAAGATGATTGTTTCCTCATGGAAGAAAAACACAAAAGTATTTTTTCCAAGCTAAATTCTGTCCGAGACCAATCCTCTTTCAGAGCCCATTTTTCCCTCCTTTATAGCATGTCCTAACTAGACATCAGTTAGATCTAGAAACCTTCCCAACTTGCCACCCGAGCATGAAAGCTTAGGACTTCACTGGAGGTAATTACTGATGTTTCCTTTAATAATCCTTTATTTTCTGGAGTATCAGTCCAAATAAAATATCATATTTCTCAAACACATGCCTTATTGCAAAGATGTACACAGAGACATGAATTTCAGAAGCTGTCTCTATAGTAAAGGTGGTTCTTAAAACCCACTGGACGATTGCTGGCATGGTTAACACAGTAAAGAAAAATCTTCAAGGCACAAACTAGACCAAAAGTAATTTGCTTTAACAAAATACAGCAGTACAGGAACAAATGAATAAACAGTCAGCAAAAGTAATAGAATTCTTAAATACAAGAAAATTGCACAAGTCTCAAAACTACTCCCTTAGAAGTATTTTTCTAGAAGTCTAGCTATTAAACTTCTACATGGGAACTGTGAGCACAAAGTCCAGAAGAAAAATATTACACACAAATATGTCTAAAACACTTAGGCAGACCACTGAAGTTTTCCTATATACACTATTCTATTTCCTCTCTAGCTACTGCCCTTAAAAATATTCTTACTCTCACTATGTAAAGGGTATTAAGGTTTTTTCTTCTTTCTGACACGAATTCTTTTTTTCAGAACCTTCTTTCGTATAGAAAACATCACCAATGGTTCTTAATACAATTTAACATTTTCATGCCCTAAAATTCTTCTAAAAAAAGAGATGACTGTAAAATGTGCTGTTTAGACAGTTGTAAAGAAATTAAGCAGGGTGTACAAAACCCACTTTGAAATGTCATCTCATCAGGTTATCTCTCAGAGAACGGTGTGAAAAAAGTAGCAATGGCCTAATTTATGGGTGCTTCTCTTAGAAGCCATCTGCCTCAAGCAAAACAGCTGCCAGTGATGCAAGCTGGGAAAATAGCCAATCTGGCTCACATGCAACTATATACCCAAGAGAGCAATTAATAAGTCACAAAACAGTACCCAATTATGCAAGCATTTTTGAATCTTGGGGCTCAGAGCAGGGGTGAGAGAGTACAAGACAGCCTGAAGGAACTCTTAGCATTCAACTACAGTGTATGGATGCTGCAGCACCACCTGATCTTTCCTCCTTACCAGCTTTTATACAAGATAAACTGGGAAATGAAATTTCAGCTAAAAGCTAGCAAGCTTTTTTAAAAACACGAAGCCAAATGACAATATTTAAATTGCAGAAAGATATCTTAAATAATTGTTTAAGTCCCAACACTTATGCAATGCTACCTTTCATTCAAAAAGCACAGGGTACTTATTCAAGAGCCAATAATTATTTACACAAGTGACAAAATGTTACCCTATTTAACATAAAACAAACATTATTTCCATTGTTTTCTTTCAAATATTACCATCTGAGTGTCATATACTTTTTTCTTTTTAAAAAAAATAATGATTTAGGAACATAATAAAGAAATTTTCTCCAGTCATAAACTGAAAAGCAGCCAGGGTTATTTTTTTGGCAGGTAGCAAGCAAGATTCAAGCTCAGCACATCTCAGTAAGTTTTGACAGTTGCATCATATCAAATTAATTTTTTCAATGCTCTTTTGTTCACAGCAAATTTTCACTAATTTTAAACATATATGAAAATTAAGATCTGCACATATTTCAGCCTCCGTGTGTGTGTGCTTCTCTTCACCAGGAAGAAGTCAGACTATGTCAGAGCTAAAAACATTAGTCCACACTTTGAATTTTAACAGATTAACTGGAGGAACTGTGTATTATGAGACTAGTTCCAGGTTTATAAAGAGAAAACACGCTAATCCACACACATAATAGAAAAATCAAAACAAAAGCATTATTAAACATGTAAATATGCCTTATTTCATGGTGTTTTTCTGTTTTCCTACCATAGCAGGAATAGGTGTTTGCCAAAATATTATTACAGTATCACTGCTTGGCAGCTGCCACTACAGTAAAAGATATTTTAAAATGAAGAATACAACTCCACCTCTGCTACAAGCCCTATCCCAACATTACTTCTGCAACTAAGTGTATGAAAGTTATAGTTTGGTTTCAAAACTAGAAAAACCGAGGTAACATCTAAATCTGTCATCTCTTTACCTTCTTACTTTCTCCCTTCCTCCCAATATAGATAAAATTATTCATAAAGCCTTGTAATTTGTTTGCACTTGTAGCAAAAATTATGTTTAATAAAGTAGTGCATTAGAAAGAAGATCAAAATTAATTTGGTAAAGTTTAATTCCAGCAACATAAACAACTTCAAAGAGGTACACAACAGTCATACACCTACTCAAACAAGGAACTTGGTTCATTAAAACAATTAGAATAGACATGGAGCAGCTGAAGTAAGAGAGAATCATAAAGAACTCCACATCTTTAGAAACCTCATGATAGCAAGGCAGAAGGGAAACTCCTGCTTGATTACCTGGTACCTGCAATATAGTAGTTAAATATTTACAGAAAGGAACTCTTTTCCTCATAATTTTAGCAAATCTTTTGGAAAGGGCTCACTATTGAAATGAGAATGTTAAAACCCAAAAATTCAATATGAATGCCTCAAAATTCATTTAATGAAATACTGTAGGGTAAAAAAGCAAGAGGGAACAGCAAAAAAAATACACCAAAAATGTAAATTGAAACTGAAATCGCCATGGTCTTAAAATGCTTGTGAGGTCTTTTTCCCACAGGTGATCTCTATCAAGTAGAGGAGCTCACACAGAAGCTTAAAGTGAAATCCTTAATATCTACAATCCCAAAATTTATAGGAACTGGATTATCAGTAAAATAACTCCTCCTCTATCAATTTTTTTTAAATGATGCAACAGGTTCAAAAGCTAGCAGGCAAGAGGGGACAGATGTACAGGCAAACACAGACAGTACAAACACTCCCCTGCATCTTCCTGCCTGCAAGGCAGGATCATATAAGGATTTACTTCCTTTGGAAACTGAGCTAAAATACATATTATACCTCCAATACTATTTACTGAATAAACATACTTCTTCCTCTACAGGAATTGTTCTGAGATTCAGATAAGGACCATATTTATCCCAGACCTCAGCCACAGCACAGTTTTGTTACTTGTACTCCTAAATCTAGCTTTTTAAACCTTAATACCTTCTGATACAAGGTGCACTGTGAACACTTACAAATGCATTTTCCACCCTTAAATAACGAAACAAAAGCAATCAAAACCTTTAAAAAATATTTACATAGATAATGACTCTACAAACTTTTATGACACAAGGTTTACCAAACTAACTTTAGAAAAAGACTTTAGAAAGACCTCCTATAAGCATACTATTACTTCATTATTTATACAGACAGTATAAACACTTGCCAGGAATGGCAAGTGAACCTTACAGGACAGAAATGTGTATGTTGAGGCCTGCCATTTACGTAACAAAGTAAAAGCAGCAATAGTATCACAAAGTATAAGCTGAAGAGTAACCATTTCAGACCATCTGACAAACAAGAAGCCATTTGTCAGACACCAGCATACTAAAAGTGCTTAAAGTACCATATGAACATTTTTAGTCAGCCATACCAGGGCACAGCTATGAAATTTTCCATTCCACTTGAGAGTACTTCCGATTTTATGGGTAGTTTAAACCCATAAATAAGCATTTTTTTAAAAACCTGAAGAAAAGAAAATGCATTTTTATGCAATGTATAATCTGTAGAAAGAGTAAGATTTCAGGTTTTGTAATTAAGTCCATTTGAGCAAGATTCAAATTTAACTTGACAATTGAAAAGGAAGTTATATGGTTCACACATAACAATACAACTTAAGTGTATAAAATTACTAGAGAATTATTTTCCAATTTTTTTATGCATAATAATGCCAAGCTGTTGGTTTTTTTTAAAAAAAAAAAAAGCACCCCTTCAACCCCCACCAGATGAACACTTGTGCATTTAAAGACATTAGAAAAATGAGAGATATTTGCAGGAAAAAGAGACAGCTACAAACTGAGCAAAGTCAAAAGTATTACATCAGAAATGAACTTCATTCTACAGTGAGACATTTTGAGCCTATCACATTTCAGTAGAAACCAGCTGAATTAATTTTATCAGTTATTTTTCAATGTAATAGCCAATATATTTTTTAAAAGTGCTTTTTGTGCTGCACAATTTTCCTAAAAAAGAGGAACAACAATAAAAAATTACTAATTCTTAAAATTAAGATTAAAAATATTTAGTAATTCTGCTAGTTTTTCTAGCCATGTTATGTTTGATCTTCATAAGAGAAAGCAAACAGAATAAAATCTTCAGTCTATTACAGAAAAATCAAGACTAGCTTTCCTATAATCATCTTTCCCAGACAAAAAGCTATTTTCAATTCAGGTCATTACTCATTTTGTGGACATGGTCCTGGGCAACTGGCACTAGGCAGCTCTGCTTGTGCAGGGGAGTCAGAGCAGACAACCTCCAGAGGTCCCATCCAACCTCAAACATTGTGTGACTCTACAAACCGCACAACTCAGATTGGAGCACAACAGGTTGGCAGTCCCAGCGGAGATCAATAGATTTTTAAGACTTTGAGCAGGTCCCAGTATTTTTTCCTTTCTTCATATCAAATTGTTGAAAAGTTATAATAATATCCTTGTATGTCTGTAACTGAACACATTGAATAGCTTTAGAATTAGGATAGAAATTAACTTAGTTATGATATTTTGGGGAGACGGTGACACACCACTTAAGAGGTCACACCATTGATACATACTAGCTTTGCTTGAGCTTTTTGCCTTCCTTGCTTTTCTACACCAGGCATTATATTTTGAAATACAAAAGAGGATATAAGTACTCACTATTAAAACACAAAACTAATGCAACCAGTAGATTTTCCAGTGGTATAGAAATATACAGAAAAAGCCAATTTCTCCATCATCAATTTCTTCATTCTAATAAAAAAATCCAATACATCCTTCCACTATTTGTTGGATTGATCCAAAATATTTCTTTGAAGAATTATTTGATAGCTTCTAGCTATCAGATCCACACGGTTTACACTATGGCTTTCTCATCACTGAATGAACCTTTTTGGAAGCAGGCTAATAATGCCCTTCCCAAAGAAGTTCCTAAAAAGCTCTCCTACTTCAAAATGGTCACAGCCTCTGATATCACTGAGGCTAGCACCGTGCTTTAACACCCATGCTGGTCACAATCTTACACACAACTACTGAACACTAAATTCAAACCGCATTAAAATTTGAAACTTCTAAAGGTCTAAGGATATATCCCATTTCCAAGCAACCATTCTAACAAACTATCTGAGATACCAGGAAGCAAGTAACTCAAGTAGCTTAATGCTGTTGCTACTCATCAGTCGCATGGGAAGGCTACTGCGCTGGGCAGATGATGCCCAAAGGAAACTAATGTTGCTCCTGCCTTCATTCAGCCCAGATAACAGCAGATTAAGAACCATTCCTCATCACAGCAGAAAAAACTAAAAACGTTCAAAACCTTTTACCACAACTCTCATTTCAGACATGTATCACCGTGGCCATTAGGTAATTTATAAGTACCTCAAGTTTCCCAAATCTATATGGCACCACAGTTTTATGCTGAACTGTAACGTAAGAACCCCTGAAGTTGGAAAGTGGCAAGTCCCATATCCAACAGTAATTCAAACCTGTGGGAATGTTTCAGGGGGCATGAGGATGCAATGCTTGGTTTATTTTTCACTCGTCAAGCATATCAAGAGAGGAATCACTATGGTATTATTTGAGACTGATTATGTATAACGACTGTCAAATATAAAATATTTATTCAGTGAAGCTACAAGATTGGTCAGTAATTACAGAAAAAGTTTATGTACCCCATCAGTTTGAGATGTTGGATATGGAAGGAAAATAACTGCTATGTACCTTTAAAAAATTGAGATTATTTTGGCTGGAAAATACTTTCTAGAAAGTACCCACGACCATGTCCATTGGCTATGGTGTTCTTTGCAGCCATAACTTGCTGTCTTGAGTTCCTAAATTTTGAGACAACTTGTGCCCTCTTCCCCTAAAGAGCTTACATTCCCAAGACAGCTTCCTTAAAATCCAGTTTTAAACTGAGAAACTGCAAAAAGAATCACATAAGCACTACCCTTTTTGGAATTTGCAGACATGCTTTTTTTCCCCCTCTCTCCACTCTGAGGCAATTTGTGAGTCGCATTTTATAATATTATCATAACAGAAACTACTTAAGTGGATAGACTGACAGATAAGAGAAAACAAAAATATTTTTTTCTTTGAGAAGACACTAGTCTGCACTTGGACAATAGCAAAAGCCACTGCCAAGCAGAAAAAAGTCTAGAGGTCAAAAACAAGTGCCAGTAGTGCTATCTTGAACAATAATCGCTGTATCCAAAGCATGCTTCTGCTGATGCATTAATATTTCCTCTGTGATGAGGGAAAAATGCAGACTGAACCTCATAGGCCTGCCAGATGTCCTGTATAATTAAGATGTTATGTTCTAGTGGTCAAATCCAATGCCTTATGAAAAGCATATAGGGTATGGCTTTTTCCTGTATTTCTGTGGTAACAGTTGTTTTCCCAAACATGCACAAATCAAAGCCACAGGGCATCCAGAAAAAGTGATTATGCAGATAAATTGTACTTTCCATGCACAGTTAATCTATGTATGTGCAATTTAGTTCTCTGCCATTGTCCCAGATTTTAGCATCTAAACTCTGGCAACTCTAAAACACTGCCAAAGTTCTACAGACAAAGAAAGTTTGTTTCAGCTCCAGATGTGATTGTGACTAAGGAGCTACTTCTGACCTCCCTCCTCTCTCCCACTGACCTTGGCAAAATACTTGTAAAATGGGACTATTTATATTCATGAGTTGCCCTCTCATAACTGGTTCATTACAGCCTCATCAGTCTGTATAGAAAATGATTACTGGTGGTAAAAGATGCTAATTTGACTTTTTTTATACTATTAACATGCAAATGTTTGAACTAAATTGCTACAGGCTGGTGGGAAAGGAGAAGAAGCTAAACTACTGAGGAATCTGCATGCTACATAGTGGGCAGATAAAATCCGTCATTCTGAACAGCACCAATATAGGCAGTGAAAGGCTAGGAGACTGTTTTTCACTCACAATTTAGAAAAACTTGGATGCCACTGGATTAAGTGACAGAAGTTGCCTGCCAAAGCGGTGGAGACAGCTCTCCAACTAGATATTCCAAAGGAAAAAGAAAAACAGCTCAAAAGATATTTATTATCAGTTTAAAATCATCATTCAGCATCTGAAACTATTGGGTCAAATGAAGGGGATAGAAATTGTGTTAACTGAACCTGTGCTCAAACCAAAGACTAATGTTGAGATTCCTAATATTAATGTAATAAATTAAATCAACCCATTTAACATTCTTATATGTGCTGTGCAAGCAGTAGGCCAAATTTCTTTGTAGTATTCTAAAGAAAGTGCAAAGTAAACTCTTGGAAGTTATTAATATAGTAATAAAAGCACAAACATTATAATAATCTCTTGAAGCAACCTGATAAATCCAAAGCTCTCTCTATATATGTCTCTTAACTCCAGGAAATGGGAATTACCTGCTTTCTCAACTGGTAGAAATAGGTTGGTAATGCATGACTCAAGACAGGAAAAGCGCTGCAGTTTCACGTAGAATTGAATCTACCCAGGGAAGTGGGACATTTTTCTAACCATTAGGCCCTCTCGGACCCATCCATTAGGCAATTAGTGTGGTGCAAGCTGCTACTTTTCAGCTGCTCCATCTGAATAAAGCCTCTTACTGTTTTTTAAAAATAAAATACTTCAAGTTATCACCCCTCAGAGAAAATATACTGGGAATGTATTACTACACTGGAAATAAAAGCAAATTCATGTGCTATTACTGCAGAACAGCTGATGTATGATAAACTAGCCAAGCCATAGCAATATACCCACCCACATGTCTAAATGATTATGGAGTACAAGGTTAACTTAGACCATTTTAAGTAAGGAAACAAATCAGTATTTATTTCTATTCCACCCATTTAGTGTGACCTCACTTCCAAACTTCCAAAATGTGAATAGAATACTAATTAATTTTCTAATGAGATTTCTATAATGTTATTTTAAAAAAAAACCAACCACCTTCTCAATCTCTGCCAAGACAGATGAAAGCATTATGATAAATATTTTAAAGACAGACCAAGAGAGAATGGCAACTGAAATAGACTGGTTATCAGCATAACAACACTATCAAAGATTCTTCGTCATTCAGCTATTACAACCACAACATGATCTTTTCTTGTCATACTTTCAACCCTGAAACAAAATAAGACATAGCTCTTAAAAAGCCTTATCGACTATAGAATTTATTGTATATCTCTAATTATCGAAGATTCTTTTCTCTGAACACATCCAGCCTATACCTGGCAAAAAGATAAATGATTGCTGGAAAAGGAAAGGCTTTATCAGAATCACGTACAACAGAAGTGAATTAGGCTATTAGTATAACATTTCAAGCAAAACTGCAAAGCGTAATTGCAAATTTCTTAAAAGCATCACATGCTTTACTGTACATAAAACTCCAATATTTGAACAGAAATATATAAAAATCTGCAGTAATGTATAGTATAATATACATATACACACACGCATGCATATTAGTTGCATAAGCAGCACTCACGGTGTTTTAGACATCAAAAATATTGTTGCTAATGTTTTAGGATCACAGTACCACTGCCACGTGCTCAGGTATTGTAAACAAAAATTTCATTCATAACTGACAGAATTTGTTCTATTGCAGCAGAACCATTAATTAGCTGTCATACGCCTTTTTGGTGATGCGTGTAAGTAGTTCATCACTTATTCAGGTGAACAGAAAAAAATTTTCAAAATTCAATGTAGAAAACGTATCTCAGATTCTCAGTCTCATAAGGTAGCCTCAAGTTTGACACAATAATTGTGTTAAGAATATATCATGCTAATAACGTCTGTATAAATAGAAAAAGCTGCAAAGATACTCCTTGTCAATATACTGAGAGGACTTAGTTTTAAGGGATTTACAAATAGGTAAATGAGACGGAAATCTGTCAACAAGGAATATAGCAAGTGTGAGTTGCCACACCTGAAAGACAATGGATCAGGTCCACAGAAAGCACAATACTCTGCTTCTTTATTGTCCAGCGTATGGCTCCATACTTGCTGAATGCAGTTGAAAAACCACTTTTTTTTTTTTTTTTTTTTTTTTTACTTCCTCTGGCTTTAGTATAGTGCCTGCCATCATAACACCCGAATATTCACAAAAATTCTTACAAAATTAATTAAAAATAATCCTGCTAAATTTGGATGTCAGTTTCTTTCATCACTTACATAGATTTTAGGCATTCAAAGTACCTTGTTGATACGTCTTTCAAAGTACGTTGATAGTCTTTGGCTACAGCAAAGAGTGGTTACTATTACTACAAATCAGATCCATGGTCTGAAAACAACTCAACCCCCCCAAAAAAAACCCAACCAAAACCACCAAACCAATACACACACACACACACTTACTAACCACTTAGGAAAAGTTAAGACTTTAGTGACTCACCAAGGATCTCACACACACAAAGAAATTTCAATGACCAAGTCAGAATAAAACTCAGTTCTCCAATGTAATATACAACTGCCTCAAGCCTAAGCCCATCACTTCTTTTTTTCTGACCTCTGACTCATTCTTTACATTTATTTGGGGACACACAGAACTGGGAACTACAGTGAGAAAACAAAACAAAACAAAATCTCTCATTATTCACTGTGTTGCACCACAAATTTCAGGATTTGAGTGGCATGGAATGATATAATTTGAACTTTCAAAATCATAAGCACCTTTATTTTCAGAACTATGTAATTTTTCAATTCCAATATTCCAAATAGCTTTTTTATTGCTAATGCCTAATTTTTCTCAAGATGACAAACCAAAACTCCTAAATTCCACCATATGTCACCACACTGATGGAGTGACAAGCCACCAGAAGATCTGCCCCATTGGGAAAAGCAACAGTAGAAGTCAGGTTAGTATTTTTTATTCAGATGAGTATTAGAAAGCACTAAGAGCCTTTCTCAAGGTGGTTGCTTGCAGCAGAGGGAGATGGTGTCATTCAGGTTCCTGAACTGCAATGTTCCTCAGCAGGCACAAACTTCTGTTTGCTCTCTCAAATACAAGATTTACAGCCATGTCCCTTCCATCATTAATCCAGATGCAACCCTTACCTCCTTACTCCAGTTACCTACAACTATGTTTACTTCTCAAGCTTCTCATCACAACCTCTTGGTCTAGCATGTCAGTCTCGTTACTCCAGATATAAAATTATCCCATTCTCATTCAAGTTCAAACCACCATTTGCACCTCCACTCCCTCAGTCCCAACTTCTTCCCTCCTGCTTACCAAAACCTTTTAACTTCTTTTCTTCCCCACCACCATATCCAGTTCTTATCCTTACTGCAATCAAATCAGGCAAGACAAAACAAGGGAGGGACAAAGCACAGAAGAAAGCATCCTCCTGTTTAGTTCTCAGGCACAGCTCAAGCTCACAACTGAAACTATAGGCCAAGTCCACTTCAGATAGGATCATACTCATGATGGTGGAATCTTCAGGTACGGTGCTATAAAGATGAAAGAAGTTTTATTGAGCATATACAAAATAAAATTTTTAAAAAGTATAAGCCATCTGAAAGCAGATTTTCACAAAGATAACAATACACACATCCTTGTCATAAAGGCCATTCCTCTTCAGTTTCCAGTCTTGCCGTACAACAAAGGAGTTTCAGACAACATTGGTCTTAATCAAAAGAAAGAAAGAATAAGGTAAGTTTAGTCTATGTGCCAAGTTAGCAGTTCTCATTTGGGAAAATGGAGGCAAAGACAAGTTAGATTATAATAGAAATCAATTTACCAATCAGTTTTGGCTAGACAGGCTTAACAAAATTTGACTTCACTTCAGAACCCTTTACCTAACCTAACAAATGTTCTCCTCCTATGTGCAGAGCTAAAAAAATAAATCATACAAATCTCTACCCAAATATGTCTATATGCAGCCCAGGTTTTACATTTTTATGACCTATAGCATTATATAAAAATGCGTTTTAGGTACTTGTAATTTGAGTTCCTCAAGAGGGACTCCATGGAATCATGCTAACAAAATCCACCAAATAAAAGCAACTCCTGTATCAATACTTACTGTCAGATACATCAGCTGCCCCTGCCTTTGGCATTCCAATCAAATCAGATTCTTAGAGTTCCTCAAACTCCTAATAACTGGTACTTAAAGTGACAAAGTGGAAGGTACACAAACAGTATAAATATTCATTCTGGCTGGGATGGAGTGAACTTTCCCCACAGCTGCCCTCATAGTGCCTTGTATGAAAGGGTTTCCGATAGCTTGGATTAGCCCTGTTACCTCTTTCTCTTCCATTTTCCAATCTTGCCTTTTAGAAATCCAAGCACACTGTGTCAGGTGGATCCTTATTATCAACAAACTTGCCGGTTCCTTAAAAAAATTCTCATGTTTGACGCAAGACCTGCTAAAGTCGAGTTGTGTTGACTCTTCCCCAAGACATCATCTTTCTCCAAAATGAGTAATGTTAATGTTTGTAATGATTTCTACCAATTTGCCTGCTATGAAAGCCATGATTATCAGCCAAGAGTTCTTTAGAGCTCTTCTGGGAACTTTCATGAAGTGACATGACATCGGCCAACTTGCAGTCAAGCTGGGACCTAATAAATTTTAAGTAAAAAGCATATTACATTCAGCAATTTAGTTGTTTCACCCTCAAGGTTCTCAAGAGCCTTGGGTATGCATTATCTGGTCCTGACATTTTCCTGGTCTTCCTTTAACAAATTTCTTTTATGATACTTAAATTTGCCTTAAACCCTCTGAAACATTGCCTGTAAACTTCAGCATACGATTTTTCTCCAGGTTCTACCACAGCAAGCATTATCAAAAATAATCTTCTCTTTTCCTGCTGTGGCCTCATCTTATATGCTCCTTCTATTTCTTAGAACCTGCTAGTCCTACAGGCATTCTGGGAGGCTTCAAGCTTCTAATGTATTTGTATAAATATAATTAATATTTTTTTATATATTCTACAAGCTGCTCTTCATATTATTTTTTATCTGCCTTGGACTATTACATTTAACCTGTGTGTTCTAAATACAAGCCTAACTTTTTTTCAAGAATGCTTACTTTTTCCTATGAGCCTTTTTCACCATCCTGTTTAATCATGGCTTTTTTTTTTTATATCTTTATATCTTATTTTGATAAATGGCACGCATTTGTCTCAAATTTCCAGTATAATGTCTTTGAATAGTCTCTATGTCGCCTGCAGGGATTCTATTTTATTTACTTTCCCCCCTTTTTTTAACATTTTTTCTGAGCACAAGTGTAATGGATTTTTGGTTTCCATTGCTCCAATATGAATTCTGAATGACCGCTGACATTGCAATTGTCATTACAAAGATGCTCTCTGATTGCTATTTTGAAACAGATCCTAAATATTCCTCAGAAAGAAGTTAACAGTTGGATTACCTTTTCTGGTTTCTCTGAATGGCTGCTTCAATAAACAATCATTGGTGGTATCAAAAGATTTAGTCTGAGCACCCCACCTTCATGCAAAAATCTAAGCAATCTACATAATGATATGTTTTTACATTAATATAGTTTTAAAATTCTTAAGGTGCTTCAAAATGCAAGATCTCTGAAGAGAGAAAAAATCTTGTTGAAACATTTTTAAAAATTCTTAGCTATTTATCTGATTTCTTAGCTGCCAACCCAGGAACCGACAAGTGCCTGCAAGCATTTCCATAATTACTCATATGTATACCCAGCTGAAGACGTATTCACATAATCTCCACAAAATATTTATTGTTTTAACTCACATGCACTATCTAAATTAATATTTAGTAGTAATTCTCAATAGTACTAACATTGCACAGTACAGCTTTATAAAAGATACTCATTCTAGCTTCCAAGATATTTTTTCCTGTCATGACATATAACTTATTCTTTATCTAGCAGTTTAAATTAATACCAATATTAACTCCAACTCACTCAATAGCCACCAATTCACAATTATCTGGATTCTTTAGACTTCCAAGATTTTCATTAATCTTAAACACATAGATAACAATTTTTAAAAAACAGAAATATTGTTCTTCTTTTTCTTTAGACTGGTTTGCAAGATAGTTTTTGCAAACTCTTCTACTGTGTTATTTCTACCCATAATACCACTATTAATTTCTAGCTTTCTTGATAAATCTGGGCATAAAGGACTACCCAATTTTTAAAGTCCTATTAACATAAATCCAGTAAACTGCTGATGCGATGAGGAATTCTTGTAGACCTTAGGAGCATATTTTTCTGTTACAGTATGTTTGGTAATGATTTCTTAGTTATCCAGTTCATCGAACAGCTGCTTCAAGCCTTATAATAGTTAATGAAGACAAGCTTCACAAATCAGTCTCAAAAGAGAGTGTAGCACCTCCCACCTAATGGAGGAGAGTGACATCCAGCAGGGCCTTCCAGATTCTAACCTGATCAAGCACTGAAATTTCAGCTTGCTGTGTGATCCAGCACCTTTCCTATGTCAGGGTTCCTCTGTTGCACATTTATTCACCCACAAAAACCCCAAGATTCACTAATTAATTGAGTAAAGATGCATCAAATATTTCTTCAGGAACAGGTCTACAGAAGGATTTCAAAATTATTTCTGTAGCTCAAGTACCAGCAGTTAAACTAAAGATCAGTAGGTTCAAAATCGACCTGTAACTGTTATGAAAGACAAAAAAGTTTTATATGTTTCACAAACTGAGAATTTTAAAATGGATTTTGCACTTACATAGTAAAACAGTTCAAAAATTCTAATGTGAATCATGTAAGTAGTTTACTCGTTATATATTACATACTTTGCAGATGTAATCTAATGAAGGACAAGAATCGTATGGTATCACTTCTTTCCCCAGTTTAAAAGATGCAAATTTCTGATAATTCTTCCATAACAGAACACGATTCTTTAAAGGAAGATACAGACTCAATGCTTTTAAGTAAAATAGACTTCAAAGCTCATTCTGTAGTTAATTACTTCAGCAGCATTAAACTGCAGCATTCAAAATCAACAAAGGTTTCATACCAGTGTGGGGACAAGAGAACTAAATTGAAAACACCAAGAGGTTTTAATTTTTGAGGAGTTTTGTCACTGACATTAAAGGCAACTAATGCTGCAGTCAGACAGCATTGCAAAATAGCGTTAACACATATGAACATTTTCCTCCAAACCTCACAAGACTTAACCAAAATGCTAAGTTAAACATCAGTGCAACTTAAGATTTACATCACATTAGCAGAATTTTTCAGGTTTTAATGATACTTGAGGACATAATATGATTTGAACACAGATGCTATTACTGCTGTGCTACACAGTGAGAACATACTACAGGTATGCAAAACACGTTTCAGAACACTAAACATTTAGTCTGGTCCCACCACTTTTTGAAACATAGAATTAATACATGCCATTAGCTTACATTTACACAGTAAGCTAACGGACTGTTTGAGGTACTGGTTAAAGGAATTAGTATCTCTAGTTTTTTGCAAGTTTAAATCCCAAGAAAAGAAAGGTGGGACATACAAAGCTGTATGGACTATTTCTACAATGACAGAAGAGTTATGAGCGGTAGCCAAAGATACTAAGATTCTTTCAGTTCATTTATAAAAGCTAGCAAAGAGTAAAAACTGAGGTAGTACTAGCTCAGTAGCCACAGTGGCTGGAGTTCGACACTGACTCAGAACCTTCTTTCCTAAGATTCACATCCTCAGAAGAATTATATGCTATGGCAGACATGCCCTCAGCAGTACCTGAACTGGTTACCTATGTCTACACAAAATTTCACACCAACAGGTACATAGTCTTCTAGGATAACTCTGTTTGAAAGGAACCTCAAGAGGTCACAGAGTTATGTCAACAGTAAAGGTTTTCTATGAAAGAATAAATGTTATCCTGTATCCCCATCTTCCCTTTATACCAAAAGGAGTAGTTGCCAGCTTTATTTCCCTCGTTGTGATAATTTCCATTTCAAGCCTCATTTCTGCTAGGGTTATTACTCCAAATACTAACAAGCAGTTAAGTTTTTACCTCAGGGATGGAAGTCCCCTTGCAACTTCTGTAACCCAAAGTGGGGTAGTAACCATCAGCCATCCCAAGTAGTCTGTGGACCACTGCTGTACAGCATGTAAGAGAACCAATTATTTGCCCAAAAAGAATGGTCAGTTTCTGGAATATAGCAATGAGGCAAAGCTACTAAAAGCAGAAAGCGAATAGGTAATATTTCACAAAATATGCTATGAATTGTTTCTAGAAACAACACATTAAAGCAGTTGCCTCCAAAAAGAACAACTCAAAAGGAAATCACAGAACAAAGCCTCCAAAGACTACATTAGGCATCACCACATTTGAGTTGAAACTGATTCTTTCAGATATCATGCCTAGTTTAGCTACAAACCTTTCCTTTTTTTGGCAGCCATATGTGAACCTCATGGAAGTGTTTATTCTGGGCTATAGAGACTGAAAGCATCTTCACCACTTATGTACAAATATATTTGATTTGCAACTTTATAAATGCACCTTATCAGCCAACTTTCCTATTAATTGCTGTATAACACATGCTAACCAAAATTAAGCTGTACCTGTTGAAGTCTCCTAGCCTTTCAGGACATTTTTACAGGATCAAAGTTACAAAAAATTTGTATTTTCATAACTTCTGTATAAACAATGAGCAAAACAACAAGATCTGTTAGCCATTTATCAGTGAAAGATTATTCCATTTCCAGCATTTCATACTAACATCACACATCTTCCCAATTTAGTATTTCCTTATTAAAACCATTTTCCTATGCAAATGAGCCAAAGTGTTCTGAAAAGTTCTGTTGACTCTACACTGTATTTCAGAATTTTAAAATTGTGGTTGCTAGTTTAAGATGTATTGAAAAAGTATGAAAAAACCTTAGATGATGAAATAATGCAGCTTTAAAATATTACGATGCTGCACTGAAAATGTTACTTTTTGAAAAGTAACCACTGGACTACTAATAATAATCCAGCAAATAACTTACCAAAAGTTATAAAAAGCACCACAGATATTTCTTGCAAGTCTAGAGAGAAATGCTTCTCAATATGTCTATTACAAATTTACAGAGAAAAGCTTTTGGATCAGAGCCCAGTTACAGTTTCACAAACTAATTGAACATCAGGAAGGTAACTAAGAAACCTGAGACAAGAATGGTTGCTATAGGTTGTACTGCAGTTAGGAAATGTAATAAAAGCCTGTTGCTTTGTCTCAATTTAAGATAATTATGGTTAAATCACAGGTGTTCTTGAAAATTTCATTTAAATTTTTTATACCTCTAATTCAAGAAAAGATTACAGCAACTGTTTAACAAATTAAACAGGATCATTAAAAAAATCATTATAGAAATTCAATATATTTTCTATAGTATCCCAGATCAGCAGCTTTTAGAATTTGAAATCGGATTGTTATAGGATCATCAGTCATAAACAATGAGTTACCTTTGTAAAAAATATTTAAATATTATTCGTTTTACTGTTAACACATAACCAAACAAGGAAAGAGTGATCTTTTCTGTGTCTATAAAACTGTATTTTGGGATCTTGGCTGTGGCTGACTTTTGAAGTCAGCGACACTGAAAGGATATTTTTTTGAATAATCCGTTTATTACAAAAACATACATTTGCTCTCTGAACAAGAGCAGAACCCACAGAACAAAAACTTGTAAAAACCCAAACTGTACGTCCAAAATGCTGCCATTTCTTTGTAATTATGCAAAGACAGTTACAGTAATTACAACTGATCTCACGCAACACAGAATCAACAACTCTCCCCTGCAAAAGGAAATTAATAGCATGGTATCGTTTCACAGTGAGCAGATTTTTCTGCTGTTCTCCATGCGTTTTGCACAAGAGCATTTGCTATCGGTGGGCAGAACTCTGAGTGGCATCATCCTGCAACAAAAAATCCTAATGGCAGACAGTTACCAGCTGCCAGAAAACAGCAAAACTATGTATTACTGCATTATATTCAATCTAAGAATATACAAAGTCATGAACTCTTGACATATCAAGCTGGTCTCTCAAATCACCTTAAAATAATTTTTAAACCAATTAGTTATTCTCACTGCTAGACTTCATGTATATTGCTACACTGAACTCATGATTGTTGCATATTCTGCCTAAGGAACTGGTCATAAGAAAGTTAAACTCAACCGACCACAAGCACCAGAAGCCATTAGGAAGAGCTAGGACAAGTCAGGTCCAAAACAAAAAGAGACAGTTTTTCGCTAGCAGGTAGTAAGTGACCTGCTCTATCAAAGGAAGTTGTGGATGAAAGAAGCTTAAATAAGTTCAAGGGGAAACTAGGCAAAGGAGGAAGGGCCCATAAATTGAAGAGGAGACTGAACAGGCACTTGTAACTAAATAGCTGAAGTACATTAGGAAGCCCTCTGAGCTGAAAACAGGTGGAAGTTGGGAGAGTGTAGGAAGGTGGTACAAGTGGGTGCGGCAGGAAGAGCATCATGTTATCGTATTTTTATCCTTCCATCAGCCTCTGATTATGACTACTTTCTTTCCCCCCATGATCTTTAATGCATTTAATTGCACATTAGCCCTTGTAATGGATGGGAAGATAATAAGCAGCAACTTATGATTACTGTTTTTATTGATTTTTGCCTTGGTGTACTTCTTCTGGAGACACTGCAATAACAGGCAGACACATAGGATAAAGTTCTAACCCATCTTTCAGTCCCAAAAATCTGTTTAATAGTTCAACTCAAGGATGTTAAAGATATTTAACTGGTAAGAACAGATGTTAAACTTGATCTTAGACAAAGATCAGAGATTAAAAACAGAATACTAAGCTAAATGAACTCTTAATCTGAGGCATTTTTATGCTTTTTTACTAATGAAACTCACAAGTAACTTCACCATTTGTTTAAGAACAGGACCTAGACAAACTGGAAGAATGAGTGAACAGGAGTCTTACAAAATTCAACAGCAACATACACAAAGCCCTGAACCTGGCAAGGAAGAAGCTATAGAGGCTGAGAGCTGTTCTGAAAAGAATGAAGGGCTGAACATGAGCCTGCAGTGTGCCCTGGCAGCAAAGGTGGCCAAATGTATGCTGGCCTATATTCACAGCAGCACAGCCATTAGACTAAAGGAAATGACTGCCCCCTCTGCTCGGGTCTTGTGAGACCATATCCAGACCGGTACATCCGGTCTGGGGCTCCCCAGTACTAGACACACGTTGATAACATGGAACAAGTTCAGCAGAGGACCACATGATTACTACAGGACTGGAGAACCTACCCTGTGAGGAGAGGCTGGGGGAGCTGGGCTTGTCTGGTCTGGAGAAGCAATGGCTTTTGGGGGGGGACCTAACAGCAGCCTGCCGGTGCCTAAGAGGAGACCATCATAGCAACAAAGCCAGGCTGTATCCGGTGGTGTGTAATGGAAAGACAAGAGGCAATGTTGAAATGAAAAGTTCAGACTAGACATAAGGAAAAAAATTTCTCACTATGACAACACACAAGCAGTGGGACAAGGTAAAGCAGAATGCCCAGAGAGGCTGTGCAGCTTTCATCTTTGAAGATTTTCAGGGCCAGACTGGACAGCACAATATAACAAACAGTACATGAAAGGTAAAAAGATTGAGGTGAACTTCAAAACCAGCAAGACCATCACCACAGCCACATTCAAAGCGGACCTTATTTAGCCTGACATTTTCTTTAATTTTACTGTGATTTAAGTTAATTTGGAGCAATTGTTACCTGCTTTTATTCAGTTCTGGAAGTTGCTGATTCTATTGTTCAACCTGAAGAAGAGATTCTGTGCTTGTCATTTTTCTTCCTGCCTTATTAAACCATCCAGTACTACTACTTCCTATAAACTTCTTAGTTTTGTTCTTTGGCCTACCATGAGTGCAGTCCCATTGCTATTTCCTTTCTTTTTCATAAAAGGATTTTCTACAGAGTTTTTACTACAGGTAAGTTTTATTCATCGTGGGTGTGCTGCAAGTATAATCGAAAGACAAAAAAATATCACAAAGGTCATTAAACCAGCTCTACTCTAACTCTATTTGACACAAAGGCATGCAGTAAACTATTCCAAGAGTATAATTCCAGTTTTTCCAAATGTATAGACTCTGGCCAAAAATCTTTAAGTAAATATGTTTCACTGGAATGGGAAATTGTATGCCTGATTTCATTTCTAATAGCCCTATTATGTGAAAGCTTTATGCCACAACACATACTCCTTTTAAATTCTCATTCTAACTATGCTATAGAAAAGAAGGAAAAAAGGCTACCCCTTTAAAGCAATAGCAAAGAGAATATATAGTCCTCCTTATCTCCTGCAAACTAGTTACTGTGACATATGCAACAGAAGATACAACTGTTAATCAAAATAAAATACAGAAAAAATAAAGAATGACACTGCAAACGGTACGTATCCTTATTTAAAGCAGCAATCTCTTTGGCCTAATCTAGTTACATACTTTCGTCTTTTCTAAGAGTCTGCCCGCAGCAGATAAACACACAAACCTTCTTGTGCTGCACCAACTGACGTCAGCAGTCGCCTAGGAACAGCATTTGGTGCAAAAGTGGTAGTACCAAAACTATGTTTACAATTGAGAAAGAATGACAGTATGCAGGGCTCACCATAGTTTCAGGAAAGAAACACAAATTTATAAATAGAACTACAAAAGATCTTTTCCAAAACTTCATGCATTATTCAAAGAACTTTTATCTGCTTAAATATTTTGCAGTGAATACCAAGAGTAATAGATTTACTTTTCTATATTCTAAATGTTACAATTTCCACTTCCCACCACCCTACACACACCCCCAGAAAAAAAAAAAAAAACCAACCACCAGTTTTGGAATGCAAGCTTTGAGCTTCTTTCACTTCTGTTTAATCTGTAAACAAAAATTCAAATCCAGTAACAACTTCATTGGCTAACTGTTTACAGGGACAAAGCCCTGTTGTTCCCACAGCAGGAAAACAAAAGATCTCACAAAACAACCTGCACCAGTAGAAATAATCATCCCATCACTATTTTCTAAATCATCAAATGTTTAGAAAGTGTATCATTTAAGGAACTTAGAAGTGCTCTGCCTTAAATAACTCAATACAAAAATTATTCTGAAGACCCTGAAGAATAAACAACATAAAACTATACAGCTACGAAGCAGTTTGTGACAGTTTCCCAAATAAACTTAATTTTACAGTTAAGAGAATTTTAATTTAGAAAGAATGTAAGTGAAAACTGTACGTACAGGTTTAATTTACTGGTCCAGAGTAACTTACAAGTAAAGCTCAAATTTTGAGTAGCCCAATACTTCCCATTCTGTAACAACATATTATAAAGTTTCTAACCACTTGTTACACTTTTGGAAATCTATTGAAGAAGGGAAAAAGTGCATAGCTTGCACAAGTTCAAAAAAATGTTATTTAAAGTTAAGCACTAAATTTATGGATTACACCTCTAGTAGGCATCCTCCAGCTTCAGGCTGTGAAAATTAAGCAGTTTTCTCATCAGAACTGGGCCTAATAGGAATGCACTGCAATGTTAGAGAGACTGTACCTTGTGTGCTCACGTTCCACTTGCTAGTTCTGAGAAAACATGAAGGAAGAGGCTAAAACTAGAATGCCAAAAAGAGGACACTGCAGAGAAGAAACCTGAATAATATGAGTCAATACTACAAAAAACCAGAACGCTTATTTTCATATTATTTTGACGTATTTCCAATACGAAACCTCATGTTCAACAGTCACTCTCAACCCCTGAACTATAATTAGTTACTCAGATACAAGAAGCTGTGTATGCATTTATCACAGTTTTTTGCTGTCCACATCTCCAATAAAAAAAACTGCATTGAAAGAGAACACAATCTACCTCTTCCTTTAAGCTAACATCAGAATTACTACAAATTTGAGAAGGGTAACTGGAACATATGCTATATCAAATGGAAGTGATCAAAATCAGGAACATTCCCCCTTCATCCCACCATCCATATGCAAAGTGGAAAAACTAAATAAAGGACTGTAAACAGGGCTAACTCTCTTTTTTAAAATATTAACTTCCTGACATGCAAGCGCTTTTACACAATTCATCCCCAAATTCTCTAAAGCCAAGGAAAAGGAGCAAGTAACATCAATTTGATCTGAAGCAGCTAATGCATGGTTCCATTCATCTCAGCATTTTTTGGTCTGCTACCAGGAGTGGGAGAAAGCTGTTTCTGTGATTTCAGTGCACCCCTAAAGAATATTGTCTCTGGACAATGTCCAGAAGTAATCTGGGCCAAGAATAGCCATTTGATCCCAAACTGAAACATTCTGACACCAGCCGAAGGTCTAAGTAGTTTATCTGGAAGTCAAGCAGAGAGATCTGAAGAAAATAATTGGCTCTACTAAACTCAGCAAAGCCTTCCTCGTTGATTCTGTTACAGTTCAGAAAATGCTTCAGCTTGCTTTCTGATTTATATACCCGTACATGGACTCTAAGTCAACTTTTCCAGGATTCTGAATTCACTTCGCATCACACCTCCCACCATGACAGCTGAGAACTGAGTTGCCAGTTTTCTAGTACCTTTGGGAAACAAAGCATCATTTTTCTGCTGCTGTATCTGGAAATAATCACGGTGACGAAGGAAAAAACTAGCTGTTCAAACTGCTATACTTTTAAGAAATTTTGAGGAGCTAGAGCACAGTTCAACCGTGCTTCAATGGACAGCACCAGCAGGAGACTGTTATCCAAGGCTCACTGCTGGTAAACCTCCCATGCAGAGACATTCAGAAGCTTCCTGGATAATCTTTTAATATAACTTGTGATAGGAAGCGAAGACCCAGAAGCAAATGTCCAGTCATTATGAAAAATGCAGTCTATGCACTAAGTGCACAGTTGCAGAATTCTGCTTAGAATTATGCTCCCACAATGCCAGCTTTGTATTCCATAAAGAGGTAAGACTTACTGGGAGATCAATTTTGTTGTTGTTCTAATAACTGGCCTTGGATATGGGCCAAGTTTTAAATAAGTGTCTTTTTTCCTTCTTCACCCTCTCCTTCATAAACCTTAACTAGTAAATAATTTTTTTAAAAAAAATCACCTCACTTCTGAAATAGACAACACTCAGATATAAACAATTAAGAATAAACATACAAACCATCTTATCCGCCAACAAAATGTGGACTTGAAGATTCAATGAGAAAGATACTTCACTCACACATAAGTTACTTTTCTTACAGGGGGAAAAAAACCCACCTCGGAGTATCAGAAAACACTGAGGAAAATGAGTGGGAATTGATGTTAATAGAACTTTAGGCTTTCTGATCATTCTGAGAAAAGAAATTCTATGAAAGTTCATCTTTTCCCTGAAAAGCAAGCTTCTTGACTACATCCTTTTATCTGCTGTCCATTTTACTATTCAGGGCTCCAAAAGAATGGACTGTGACCTATTCTTCTACTTCTGAATAGGTACAACACGAAATAAAATACCAGTGAGAACTTGCTTTCACATCCCAGCAACAGCAGTGAAGCATGCCTCATGCTCAGTCAAAACCTGTTTGAGTGCCTCCATCAAACAATGGCCATTGCCATTCCCATTTAGCAATCTGCTACAAACAAGAAAAAAAAGTTATAGTCTACTGCTAGAAAGGCTCAGAGCATAAATAAATCAGCCAATAAATGAGACAGCATTTCATTTACCTTGGAGCTGTCACCGCTAGACAGCTTATTTCTGTAACTGGTAAAGACTGAAGAGCAGTAAATTAAATCCTGTAACGTGACAGGAAATATGCTGTCATGCTTCACTACATAGACCATCTTCCCAAAACTCAAACAAAACATCTCAACAAGCCATATCAGAACAGTAAACACACTTTTTCAGAAAAAGAGGTAAGTAATTCTGTGAGGAGCACAAGTGACAAAATCCTCGAAACTTTTGGCTTGTGACTAGACTACCTGGCAGGAACTTTTGTCTTATGCCTAGATTACCTGGCAACTTGGAATCGCAAGCTCCAAATGCCCCGTTTTCCTGTGTTTAGAGTACTCATTCCATCTGTCTTTTGTGGCTTCTTCAGTCTTTTTCATAATGAGGGTGCTAGTAGGCTCTCTTCTTTTGCTGGCTACAGATTTTCATGAAACTTACAGGAAATGTATTATTCAGGATGATTAACCTCTGTCATATTTAACTGAAACAAGCCAATGAATTCAAAGATACTAGGGATGGATGATCACATGACAAAAAGGTACTTGAATTAAACACATACAATGTACATGCACATTTGTAAATTTTTATACATTTATAAAATCCTACAGACATAATTTAATAAAGGCTTATATTGCCAATAAGTTAACCTACAGTGGTGCACCCAAAAAGACGATCAGAATAGCCACTTTAGGGGTGACCTGGAAAACAGGCATCTGTGGCAAGGAAACAAAAACTCCTCACCAAATGCAGGTATCTGACAGCATGGGACAGTATTTTGTTAGTATTTAACAGGAAGATAAAATAGGAGAAAGGAAATTATTTCTTAAACACTTTTTGTCTTGTAACATAAACTATAGGGATACATTTACATAACTAAAAGATGCTTTAGCTTTGTGTAAGGACTATGATTTCAAGTAGTGCAAATTCAGGATTAAAGCTATAACAATGAAAGATGTTTAGAGGAAGCTCAACTTGGAGTTCACAAAAATTAATTGGCTAAGACTAGAAAAGGCTACTTACAAAAGAAATGCCGATTCATTTGCAGAATGGAACAGTTCAATTGATTTACTCTTCAATAACAAAAAAATATTGGCGCTTAAAAAAAAGTGATGTGGAAAATTGTTATTGCAAACACTGTAAGACTGACTCTATTACGTTTGAACAATTTTAACACTCACTATCACACTTAAACAGTTTTAATTAATTGCCTCAGGACACAGAAAGGGAGCTACTACTTTGCAAACCAGAAAATGCGGTTTCTCAGTGTGTACAAATGATTACTAAAAATGATTACAAGCTGCTTAAACAAAAGCATGCTGTACAGGTCATATAGGTTATAAAACTAGTCAGAATACTAAATATGTTTTAAATGTCAATATGCAAAAGCTGTAATTTAATTTCAAAGTTTTTTGTTATATTTTTGACATTGACATTTTTGCTAATATAAAAAAGTTGTGTGGCTTCTTTGAAGTTATGAGATTCAGTGCAAACATACAGGGCATTTCACAATATTTAGACACATCCTAACAAGTCAGTCATTAAATACACCGATCTGAAAATGGGGTAGGAAAAGCACGTTTTGTGAACTTCAGGCATTCTATTTCTTCCTTTTTATAAGATTTTTGAAATTAAGTGTATGTGGATTTGCTTTTTCTTAATTTTTTTTTTTTAACGTTGAAGTAAGTGTTCTAACAATCATTACTAAAGTACTAACACAGAGGAATACACCGATCCTTCAATCAAATAAAAAAATAAAGCTACACAAAGCACTCCAAGAAGTTATGGAATGAACAAAACAAAAAATCCGTATCATTTCACTAAGCAGTATTCATGATAATCTCAATGTTCCTAGTTTTCATAGTGAAAAATTAAAACATTTTGAATATTTTGTTGAAATTCTCTGACAAATTATATCTTCCAAAACTGCTACCTTTAGAGCACCTTTGCAAAATAGGAATCCCTTGCTTTGTAAGTGTGCCAAGAAAAGAGAGAATAAAAGTCTATTTTATATAATGAAATGTAATAAATACAAATGCTTTTTTAGCATTTTGACATAGCAACAAAACTGTAATCTTATTGTGGATTAAGCTGTATTAAATGCCAATACAATCAAACACTTAGGAGATCCTGAAATTGCTTCTGTTTGATACATTTTTCTGTCCAATAGATAAAAGGGTAACCTTTAATTCTCCTCAACCCATACAGGACTGTAACAAAATTAATTAATTAAATCAGCACACAGTACATGTGCATTGAGAACACAGCCTTTAACATATAAGAGAGATCAGGTTTTGACTGGAGGCCCCCAGATAGTGCAGCATAGAAAATAAGGCAGGGAAAGACAGGGAAAACTGATTAGAATTGTCCAGTCTGGCCTTGGGTTATATCCCTGTCAGCATTGACCATTTATAAAAAACTTTAGCTAAAATTCACAGAACATTCAATTTTTGACAGTTCATCTGCCACAACAAGGAGTTTTGGCAATATATTTAAGCTTTGTGGGTTACTTGTCCAAATGTTCAATTAATCAGAAAGATTAATGGCAGAATGGAATTCAACACAAACTATCCACCCATGGGCACCCAAATTCCTGATAGGTTTCAGAGTACGCTGTGAATTGTCTCAGTTACACCATTAGCAGCATGGGATACAGCTGTTTTAAAGCCAACACAAACAGTTGTTTCTGTACTCCTTTTCTTGAGATGTTGTAGGGTCATTATACCTTTTTGCAGTCATGACAATGGATGACTGCTAAGGGCCACTCTTACACTCTTCAGGAGTGCTTGTCGAACTGTCTCAGTCAATAAATAATTCCCCTCAACTATTTCTTGCAATATATTCTGAATAATGTTTTCAGTTGAAAAGGCTTTTATACTGTTTTAACTTTTCAATATATTTCTACCAGCTAGCCATACTTATTAAAGATCTTACAGACCATGTTCTAGGAATTCCAGTGACAGAGGACCCTGCACATCCCTTCATACTTCATACAGCACTGTCGAAAACAGATGAACTTATACAATCACTAGCAAATAGATAAAGCCCTAAGAATTGCTAAATCCTTATTTTGACATAAGTGTTCTAACTCCATCTTCTGGCTAGGAATAATTGGTATGGAAGATCAAAAAAAATTACCAAGCAAATTCAGCCTGACATCAGGCTTTATTTACAAACTTTATGCTTCTATAGTCTTGTTTCTTCTTTACGTGATTAAAGTCGCCCCAGTTCATCATTCCTTTCACTTCCCTCTCACTTCTTCTGTGTTATTTAATCTTTGTCAAGCAACTATTTAATCAACATTTTTGTTAATGTTTTGGTTCAAAAAATACGAACTTAATAAAGGGCAAATTTCTGCTTTATCTTCCTGAACATTATTTAAAAAAAAAAATTAATTAGGTGATGATAAACTGTCCTTATATTAGGAAAGCATTATTAGTTGCACAATGCAAGATCTAATATTTCAGATTTCATAACAGTGTAGAGCTAACAACTCCAAGCAGCAGGGCTGCAGGCATTTTCATAAGATTTTCTCTTTGATCAGAAACCTCCAACATGCAGCAGAAGAAAAATCAAAAACTTCAGAGCAGAAGCAAGTACCTGAACTCATTTGTGTGTGCACCTCAATAGACAAATTTATTCAAAAGCTGAAACAAGACATGTGGTGTGCCTGCTTCCATTTCTCCACTGCCAACTCCTTCTGCAAAAAAATATAATTGTAGCTAATGCCTTTTACATTGGTGATTCTACTGGGATGATGGACAGAACATATAAGCAAACACCTCTATAAAATGAGCATATCACAGACTCAGACTTACTATGTGAGGAATGAGTGATACATGATTAGATTGCATAATTCCATATTATAGAAAATGGTAAATGAGATAGAACTCAAGCTGGCAGGAACAAAGCCATAGGACCTATTTGTCCCATGAATTTCAGTCTGGGCTTGAACTATTAATAAGAAACTGTAATTTTGATGACATTTTCTTTTTTCTTGCTGTCACATATGTGACTTTTTTGGCAATGTGAAAATTAAGAGCCAAGGAGGGTTACTGCAAAAAGCTGGGTTGAAGCTTTCTTACTGTAGCAACTTACTTTATCAGAAACCAGGTACCCAGAAAAGTAAGCAGAGAAATCATCAAAATACCTAGAAGCATCAGAAAGGGACAGACCTACTTCTTGACTCAGCATGAGTCGACATCCACTTCCATATTCTAAGGCAACATTTTCCCTCCGCTACCGTATTACATAGTCCTGTAGACAGAAGCATGATGGATTGATGTGAGTCCAAGACTTGTAAAGTGACTCACAAAAGTGTTGTTACAGTTGTATAATGTTTTCCTTTTACTTCACTCTGAAAATAATGAAGAATTTTCACATAAACACAACAGTATGAAAGCCCTGTTTTAAATGAGTGCCACATACTCAGGTATTAGGAAGAATCTGAGTCACATGTGTCCTTTATCCGTTCATTCTGTTCTCACATATGAATGTGGTATGATTCTGTCACCACAAATTGTTTTTCAAAAGAACCCTCTGCCCCATTTACTGTACAAATCTAACTTAGATATCTAAATTTTCTGATTTTTCCTTTCCTGTCAAGGTCTTTGTGAAAACTTTGTGTATAATGTTGGATGTTGCAAGCATGGTACCACACCTGACTGCAATTGCTTAATACCTTACATTTTAAGTACCCATTTGCTCTATTTCAGCTACCCAATGTTGAAGCATTCTGTTCTTTTTATTTCAAGTGGACAAATGCAAAATACACAGTTCACATAAGACATGAAAAAATACAGAGGCTTTTGGGTGTGAGGGGATGCTTTTTTGACTTATTTACTGGGAAGTTCCAACACATCCATTCTTTATGCTGCAGTGCCATTAGTTCCCTCAAATCAGTACAACTTGGCATTGCCACAAGAAAGGAGCAGTCCTGCCCTCCCTCAGCTGCTCATTCCCATCCCTGTGTCACTCCCTTCCCTTCTACAGCAAAAGCATTCATGTAGACAACGTGGCAAGGAACTACAAAAAGAACTGATTACTTTTAACAGGGATTAGTTCCCCAATTTAGTTTGCTGTGTAGTCTCGTGCATGCTTGTGTCAGCACAAAGGGGGATGGTGCCAGGGAAGGAATGAACGGACAGTGCTGAGAAGGACCACTCCTTTCAAGGGGAAGCACCACAAAGCATTCAGGGAATTGGAACATTTGACTAGAGGTGTTCATATTAGAAATGATGCATCTGAAGGTCAAAATAAAATTAAAAAAATCCTTTTTTGTGACTACATAAAAATTAATCTAAATTGAACATAATTCTTAGCATCTGAAAATTATCAAGCTCTGACCTCAGAACTCAAAATTTTAATCAAGACTTGCACTGCAATTGTAGCTTTCAGCTGACTATCATGCATTTTAGTGAGTTCTGCTGCTGGTATTACCAGCAAAAAAACCCTCAAACCACAAAACACCAAAATGTAAAGGAACAATGAGGAAGGAGGGGTGAGGGAGAAGAGTTCAGCATTCCCAAATGCCAAAAAAACAAAAAAACAAAAAAAAAAAAAAAAGAAAAAAGGAAGTATAGAAAAGTTACTGATATCACTGTGTCACTTGACCTTCAAAGCCACTGAAGTCAGGTTCCAATGGGCATCTTAGTAAAAACATTTCCTCTGAATAGCTACAATACACAGAGGACACAACATTTTAGTCAGAATTGTTTATAAAATTAGTATCCCAGAAGAAAACCATTGTGGCATATGAAGACTGAGAAAATCATCTGCAACTGTAATCTAAGGCAATGAAAAGGAAAAACAAGCTCTCCATTGCACAAGATTTTAGGTCATTATTGCATTCTATTGATTAATTAAGGACTCAAATTCTATGTGGATACCTAACACATCAAGAGAAAGCCTGACACTCAAGAAACTGGAAACAAGTTACCTGCTTGGATACAGGCAATAAATGAAATGATGAAAATCACAGAGAGTAAAGGAAAACTTGTGACATGCCAGGAAAATTTAGAGATGGCTAAGGCACACCTCTCTGTAATTCCTCCTAGTTTTTATCCTCTGAAAATCCTAAACAAAGAAGCCAATGACAGGTGTACTGCACACACTGAACTTGTGATGTCCTAGGGTCGAGCTGTGAAGAAACTTCCAGAGGAAAAGAGGAAAGAGGTAGATTTTAATACCAGGAGAAAGGGGCTGCTGAACAGAAGTCTACATAATTTCCTCTATTGAGCCTAACGATTACATGCAAACAAAAAAACCCCAAAAACACATTACTGGCAAAGATGGTTTGAAACTGAAAAGACATGGAAGAAAGTTATTCAAATTAGACAATGGGAGTAACTAAGTTTTAAAAAAACCTGCCCATCTTAGGTGATTCTAATGATCATTTAGGAACATAACCATATGATGAGAAAATGAATCAAAGTAAAAAACACCTTTGTGTTGCTCAGAAAAGCATTTAAATACTCCTGATGCACAAACCTATCCATACAAGGTGATCTGACTGCTGGCCATTTTAGCTATATACAAAAACAAACGATGGACTGTCAGTCATTTGATGCTTTAATTGAAATTTTCTACAAAATAACTCACAGCATAAGATTTGCAAAGAACATTTTACTGATTTGTTTTCCTCAGTAAAAATCACAATCAGGAAAAGATGGAAGAGACCTTAATCCCTCTTCTCTTTCATAACACCCACCTATCTGACTGGTTTTAAAAGTTACAGAACACACTATATTAGACAAGCAGACTTACAAAGTCAGGATACTACAACAGATATAAACCAAATGTTTGCTCAGGAATCACACAAAACTTCACAGAATGACTGAAAGATGAAACAGCCAAGTAGTGTCCTACTATGCTGCAGCTCCACCTGTTATTACAGATTTATCTTTTGAAACACGCATATATACCAGTCTGGCTAAGAATAGGACATTCAGAAAACAATCAAATGTTGTCAGCTCATAAAAGCACTTTGAAATAGCTAACAAGTGCCAGAATGAAGATTAAATTCACATATCTAAGCAATATTAAAAGTTATGTAGAAAAATAAGTATGTGAACTTGTAATTCCCATCTCCTTAATTGAAGGAAGACTAACAAGGCTTACAGGGCTGAAGATCTAAATGGGGATAAAACAAAATATTATATATGTTTGATGTATTGTGTAATTTGCAGGCACCGCCCTAAAGAAATGGCAAAGTTACTGGACATACACTCATAGAGCCCAACAGTGACCTGATGACACCATAACCTCCATTTTACTGTGTAGAATTGAAGGGATAAAGAAGAAGGACAAAATTTACAATTCAAAATCTGCAGTTTCCAGATCTTGCTTTGTCGACACCTACATTAGCTCTTTAATAATCACACAGATTTAAATTTCAGTACTCATTGAATTCAATGGTAAGACTTCATAACTTGGCAATTGAGCTAATACAAATGCATACCAGATAAAGCACACACCAAGCAGTGGCTACACACAACGTGTTAGCAATGTCAGTAACACTATTTTGAACCAGCAGCAAAACCAGTTGCTTTTCCTTTATAGAGGCATCCCAGTGCTTTAGCCACTGCCACCCATACACAATGTATATTTCTTTTTACAATAAAATAAAATTGAAGAGGATCCTGTATGAAGATCCGAGACCAGGTAGACAGTGATCACCATTTGAAATGCAACCCCAGTGACCAACTAACCATAGATGACACTGGCTGAGTGTGAAAAATGTCTTAAAAATAGGGACTGCCAGTATTTTACAGCTAAGTTAATTATCATAAATGTGCAGGAACAAATAATTCTAAGCCTTGTATTCAAGGATTCGGGGGGGGGGGCGGGGAGTTGTTGCATTGTTTGTTTGTTTTTTTGGGGGGTGGGGGTAGAGTCAGGGAGGTTTGGTGATTTGGTTGCTTGACTTTTCCCCACCAGGAGCTTTGTGTATACCTTTCAGATACTAACACAGCTCTAACTGATGAACTGTCAAAGTTATTCTTTTAAAAATGAAGAAAATGCAGGGGTATTATTATATGGAAGAATTATTCCAAAGTAACTTGAAAACCCTAGTATTTAAACATTTAAAATATGTTAGCTTTTTAATGTTCACAAAAACACAGGAACACAAGCGTATTCTATATTAACTTTGGCATTTTAGCAAGTTTAGCCTTTAGCCACCGTTTAAAATCCAAGTTTATTTATGTGTTTGCCTGTGTAACAACACAACAACAAACTC
The DNA here is from genome assembly GCF_015220075.1 of Falco rusticolus. Lineage (NCBI taxonomy): Eukaryota > Metazoa > Chordata > Aves > Falconiformes > Falconidae > Falco > Falco rusticolus. Next base: position 7,089,209 of record NC_051196.1, read on the forward strand.
CACACACTCTTCTTGGTTTAACCTGTTGGTGACTGCATGGTTTTTTTCTGTAAAAAAATAACCAGCCATAAGTAGCCATAAGGCAATACTCATACTAACAACATACATCAATATTAAAGCAGTTACTGTGAATTTGTTTACACTGTAAGTGAAATGCAGAAGACATGATGATTTTCTGAGATAAAACACATACTGCTTGCAACACTAACTGGTTTATATTAGTGGCTAGGTAACCACTGTAAGTTACTGAATTTTAATCAACGGAGGAAAAAAGTATTTAGGAAAAGAATCCCTTGCTTTAGAGGTTAAATTTTCATACAGATCACAAAAATTTGATTGCACATCTTTCAGAATCAAGCACAACTACAGTGTTCTTTGGAGAAGTAAGCTGGAGAGTTTAAATAATTTTACAATGTATCCAAAGTAACTCTTTGCAAATTTGCATGAGCACCACAGCAGCAGTCACTACCAAACAGTCTGAGATGAAGCCAGTCTTTTCCTTTGTAACAGTCGAGTCCAGCTTGCAACACTATCAAAAATAAAAGAACTGTAAGCTAATTGCTGGCAAGTATGACGCAAGCGGTTTCCTCGGTAACAGCCCAAGTTGCTGAAGTGCCTGATCCAGCATTTCCTCATCTGTTTGCACTCACACCAGCAGTCTGACAATGTAGTCACTGCATCCTGTTTCACTCGGCAGCCAGCGAAAAATACTGAGCTTAACCCTTGACTAACATCTTCACAGTTAACCAAGCCTATCTATAAATTAACTTTTACAATAGCGTTTTCTGCGTGCCTCTTTAATTTTCTCACCTTTGCAGTAGCTGTCTACATTGCATTTTCTTTTTAACTGAGAAGGAAAAACATGAGAAAGAAAACATCATCTAAAATTTAAAAAAGCGTAACATATCTTTCAATTTGCGTTTGCACTACTGAAAGTTTCTGCCACATGTTAAGTTTAAGAAAATTAGTCACCTGCAGATCTTACATAAAACACCAAATTACCCGTATCTCTGATTTTCATTGAATGGTTTTAGCTTTATAGTTCCAGAATTTTCCTCATTTTGTACTATACTCAAAGTAAATTGGATACAAACATCAAGAGGATGCATCTAACTACCGCTCATTCACTTCAAAAAGATGTGTATTCATATATAACTAGGAAGCATGTTTTAAAAATTTGTCACAGAACAGTTACTGTATACAGCCAGGAAAACAAAAATCACATTTTGAGCTTAACAAAAAAAATATGTAGAGCATGGATCTCATCTGTGAGCTATCTTGCAGGGAAACTGCAGATTCTGGTGGAAAAAAATTGTTAAAAAAATGCAAATGCTGGCCTTTCTGACAATATATTGCACATGCAAAAAAGACAGTTTTAAGTTTTATTTTTAAATGTGAATTTGAACTTGGGTCATTTCGGGACATGAATAAAGACAAAACAAGCACAAAGCCTTTATTTGCTGACATTGTTGCTTATCTGGTGTAAACCGTAACTGGTTTTCTGTACTATGAAATAGTTGCAGGGCACAAAAAAAGCAAGAAGGCAACATAGAAGTAGTATATTTTGTTTAAAAATTTTAGGCAATGCTTCACCAAGGCAAAATACACATGAGACATACTGCTGAAAAAAAGTCTCCCACCTTCACTGGCCTACCAGTGTAATTTTAAGTGGAAATCCCCTAAAGCATTCTGAAATAGACAGCCCACAGGCAGCCAGAACAACCTGTCACAGCAGCTTCCTGGCCACTAAAGAGAACTAGGTATCAAAAATGTGAAGGTGCAGGGAGGAGGCAACATTAGGGACTCTTCACTATTTCTTTCACAAAAGCTTACTCACTCATGAGGCCAGGTTCATATCAAATTAGAACCACTCTAAAAGGAGATCTAAAGCAGCCCTGACTTTCCAGTAAGTGGAAGTCTCATTCTTTCAAATACATCATGGATCCTCCAGTTTCTTGGGAAACCTTCTTAAAATCTAGTATCATAACTTACCCAAATTCCAAAACACAAAATATGAAGTTTTAATCCAAAAAGTCCAGGGGTACAGGCAAATGAGTGGCCTGTAATAAAACTCTGAAGAACAGTATGCAGTTATGCACTGGCCACCATACTTTTGTAGGAAATAAGAAACATAAAAGGGCTACCACGTTTCACAATATGATTGATGCTCTGCTTAGTTGGTAATTAACTAGTTGTTAGCATCTCAGCAATGATGTTCTCTAAATGCAGATGTTTCCATCAGCAGGCTTTTCTATGCTATTAGTATAGTTTTCTTCTGTTATCACTTCTTAGCTTCTTGCCGTACACCTGCATTACTCTTCATTCTGATGTTGCAGTACCCACACAGTAGGTAGGAGGGCAGAAGAAAAAAAGAAATAAATGTTTCCTTTACCAATAGCCTGTGTTCCTCAATGGAATGGAAAGCCAGCTCAGAAAAAAAAAATACATTATCTGGTATGTAATCATGGACATTCCAGAAAGAGATCAAGAAGTTTCAGGGATGAAGAGGCATTGATAGGCAGAAAACCTGTGATTGCACAAGGCATGTTGAGGAACCCAAATATCCCTGTAGGGGAGGGAAGCAAACCAACACAGGCTAGTGAGACTATTGTTGCAGGTTTATGCTGAGATACAAAAGATTCCCACCCCAACTCTACTCATCAGCTGATCAGGAATCCCTGAGAAAAATCATGAGCCACATGATGTCTTTAGGTTATGGGATTCAAGGCTGAGACAGGTTCTCCAAAACTAAAACATAAAATGGTTGCTGAGGACATCCTCAATAAAATGAGGTTTTAGATGTCTGGATTAGAACCAAGTGGAGGAACATCCACATACAAGTTCTGTCAGAAGGCACTATCTAAACATAAACACAGGCATCAAATGATTTAACCATTTCAGTTATGTAGCTGATACATAACAAGACCATTTTGCATAGAAGGCTAGCCTCTATAAAGCTTGGAAGTCTACCCAGTTACTAACAATTTAGTACTTTTTCAATACTCAGAATTGTTATCCACCTTATACAAGTCCAGCAACTATGGAATCCACCATCACGATATACATTTTTTCTCCAGCTATACCCTGACTGGGGCACGAGAAGAAAAATACAGCTCTCTCCACCAAGCTAGATAACCTCCCAAATGACACTCATGACAAGACAGATGCAGGGAAGTCACTGCTTTTTTTTCTTGGCTTACCCCTCTTCCTGTAATTGGCAGGGGTACCACTGCAGAATGTCTCAAAAAATGAAGCAGAGTTCATGGGAAGAAAAAGACAGACCTGGGACACAGCTGGGAATCTAACAGACACGTTGAGACAAAGTACTACTCAAAAATTGGAACTAAAGTTCAAAATTTCCTTCAAAAAAGAAAATTCTACAAAAGTCCAGTTAAATTTGCTTGCCTTGTGGAGGCAAATAAAGCTCAAGACATCAGGACAGAAAATATTCCTCTGCTCCTACTCGCCCTGTTGCAACCATAGCTGTAATCAGAATGAAATACTTCAATTAAATTTGTATATGAATTTCAGTATTATAAAGATCAGGGAAAGCTTTCTTAAAGCTCTCAAAGATTGCAGGAAGGTACATCAACAAATACAAATCCTGTAATTCTTTCCTTCCATTTTGAATGGAGAAATGAAGGGAGTAAGATACTCAGTATTTATTTTTTAAGGCACAGTTCATTCCCTATTATCATTAGTCAGCCATCTACTCTTGCTACAGCTGCAGCACTTGAGCTAATACTACTCCTATTTCTCCTTCCTCACTTGTTTACAATAGGAAAGAGGCAAAACATAAACGAGATGGCTAAAGGCTTAGTCTTCTCAAAAAGAAAACCCAACAACCTAAAACCCCCAAAACACACACAAACAAACAAAAGAAAACCCAAAAACCTAGACAACCTTTGTCCCCTCTATCCAGGAAATAAACAGAGGGCTGTTTTCAGCTTTGAAACCACGCAGACATACAGATTCTCTTTGGGCAGCAAAGAGTAAGTTCCTAACTGCAAAAGCTTACATATTAAGAGCTCAGATCTTACAAATAAATTTGCAGTTATGCTTATAGAGAATGAAGCAGGCGAGTAAGCACCTTGCATCTAACTTGCAGGACTAAAATGATAAAATGAAAAAACAAAGACCTTTACAATATTGTATAGTATCAAGGTAAAGGACAAGGTCTGTACGAGTATGTCAAAATAAATGCACACACCTTTTCAAATGTAGTCTACTTATGTATCGTTCTTCAATAATGGACATTTACATGGTACTGAAGAGATTCTAGAAACATTTTTATGCCGTAAATGCAAGGAAATATTTAATATATTTTATAAATTGTATGTTACCAAATGTTCTACATAAGTGTGGGGTTTTTTAAACAATAATTTCATTACTAGGTTTCTAAAGAAGTGCTTTCAGCCAGAACATTTTTATGTCTTTGCTGAAAGATACGTGTAATTTTGGACCAAGATATGTTACTGATCTTGTAACATGTTGAAGGAGAAAGAACACACTGGTAGGAAGAGAAGCTAAAATAATTATAAAATTAAAAACAGGTAAGGACAAGGAAAGAGAAAGGTAAATGATGGTTCAAAAAAGACAAGCAAGCAAGCAATTTACTACTGAACATTGATGTCCTGAGAAATTATTTTTCTTGTACTTTCAAGGCCCATTTTCTAAAAGCACACCAATCCTGTCCATCATCAGTCAGGTGAAAGGAACATAGCTTTAAGAATGTATTAATTTGTGATTGTTAACACTTGCTACTAGAGGGCTAAAGTTATAAATTAAATTAAACCCTGTGAATTTTTAAACAAGTAAGAACTACAATCTCAATCCTTAAATACATGTTCTTTTCCACTTGAAAGCATAAAGAGTTCTGCTGACTCTAGGGAGCTTCCTACTAGAATAACCTTTAAGACAAGTATAGAAGACTTACAGATCTTTAGCAATGAAATTTTAGTCTCACAGGAAAAATTACGTAAGACTAACTATATACCTTTATAGGTTCATTATTAAAACTGCATTCTCTTTTGCAGTTAATGTCTAAATGGCATCTCTTTTTTTATGAGACACAGTTTGAGTCGTTTCTAAAGTTGTAAGATGCTTTCCTGAACAGGATATCGATTTCATATTTACAGATACAACACCAGTTTCTAGATTAGTTTGTCCTGAAATTTTATCTTTAATGATCTTATTAAATGGATTACACAAATTTCATATGTAAGCACAGAATTTTACTCAGTTTTAACAAGACTGACTGAAGCTTAAAGACTTTTAATTAGTTTTGATTTTTAGTCTTCATAAAAAATTGTTATCCTTCACACTGACTGAAACACTATATTTTCTTCTTCACAACATTCTGCAGATGTCTCTGATATGACAGTCATTGTCTCATCTCTCATTTGAAAACAGGCCACACTTAAAAGCAATAGTCAGCACCTGTCTCTCCTCATCTACTCCCATTTTCTAACTTTCATCTTGACATCATGGAAAATCACTTGCAAACCTATTATATTCAAGCTCCTTTAAAAATTCTTTGGCATCTAATGAACTGTCTGCCAGTTATAAAAAATAAATTAATTAAAAGCAATGATGACAAAGACAGGTCATTAACACAAAAGCTGTTCTAAACGATTCTTTCTTAATTAAACTTGTTCAATGAGAAGCTCCAAATAGAAGGAAAAATCAGATTTTCAATATTACCATGGCATGGAAACTTTCTTGCTACTTTTTATTCACCATGGCAGTATCTCTTATAGAGAGTCTAATTAACACTTTTCTACAACTACATAAAAATAAATTAACAGATACTTGTAATCAAAATACTTCCAACTACGCTTTGCCATAACAGCACAAAGCTGTTATTTACATCACGGTAACCACTTACTTTGACTTCAGATAAACATACTACATTTAATCAATCATTGGAAAAATCTTAAGTAACATTCCTCAGCTTCTTACTACTTCACAATAATAATAAAAAAAGAGACTAAAAGACACCTAGTTAAACATGTATGTTCGTAATCAATTGAAATTCTCTCCTTGGAAGTTTCATTTGAAATTTGCTTTGTAAGCGTGCTTCAGTGATCCCCACATGGATACTATGCTGCCCTGAAAATGCAGTTAGTTGAAACAAGGAGAGACAAAGGGCACAAACAAGCTTGTTTGTATTTTCTAAGACATGAAATGTGCTGCTCTATCCTATACCAACATGTTAGGAAGAACCAAGCCCCTCTCATCACTACTGTTTGTGTTTGTTTACCCCATTCTATAAGCAGCAATACACAGCAGGTATGTCTGCATTTCAATGCACTTTTGTATGCACAATCTCAATGGAAACAGTATAACCCAGATCAACATTCATCTTTCCCTGAGCAAAATAAAGCCTGCTTCTCACAGATCTGACTGCTCAAGAGTAAAATTGTTCTAGTGTGCCTTTACGTCTTCCAGTTTGAGCCAATTCCTTCAGGGCAGTGCCAGAGCAGATGGCATTTCACAGGCACAGCAGGATCTAAACTTTTTCAGCCTGCTAATCACACCTTCAGGTTTCAACACAAATTTCCCTCCCCTACTATCCACATCTAAGACGATAACACTTGTAGCTACAAAAATGCAGTTTAAATTAACTGAAATTTAATTTCATACTATGTAATGAGGATAATCCTATTCCAAGGGAGTAAGAGTGTGCAGCATACTATGGAACTGCAAGAGCTTGTGAGTGCATTTACACATTACACTATCTAGGTGGCAAACCAAATGAAATGAAGGCTAGTGCGGATGTTAATCAAAACAATAATCACTTAAGAAGTCTCTTTAAAAAAAATTCCTTTCTTTTTGAAGTTTGAATTGTTAAACTATATGCATGACAGTGAATTTTACTAACTACTAATGATGTCCTATAAATACAGAGATCACTCCCTGCCTCCAAGAAAGCTCACAAAAAGGCAGTTCACTTCCAAAGTTACAAGCCCAGCTAAGAAGCCGTTCACTTCTGTAAAGCACACACACTGCCAGGTTCCCTGGCCACCATACAGCTCTCACACAGAAGACAATGAGATAGCTGAGGTTTAGTGTTTATCAGTCATCATGTTGAAAAACATCAGCAATTTGTGTGAAAGGATAGAAACTGTTCTGGAAAGCCAAAAAGTACTAGAAAAACTCACTGATACCTGTTCTTAAAAAAATTACTTCTTATCCTATATTAGTAACTTAAGAGTACCCAGAAATTTAGAAATCCTTTAAGAGAATCCACTAGGCAGAAGGCACAAAATTATATTCCTGAAGTAGCAAACAGGTATCACGCAACAACGCTTAGAAGAAAAATAACTACAGAATAAACCCCAGAAAATACATTATGATTGAATTTGTAATGTTAAACTGACTAAGAAAAATAAAAAGATCCTAAATGTAAACACAGGCCTTTAATTTTAGGTCACATTGAAACAAAAAAATGCTAAAGACATGGACAGCAAGCCTGATATAATAATGCCTTTTTTAGCCTTTTCTTTAGCTCCTATCCTGTTAAAAGGGTTTAATCTAATCAAAGAGAAAATGTAACATGACCAATAACGAAGGCTAAAAGAGACACTGATACCACAGTGCCTACACAGGGCGTCATAGTTAAGCTATTATTGCAATAAAACTGACAAAACTTCCCTCTGCAAACCTTAAGCTTCACACACTTTCAGAAGAGTTTATTCTACATTGTGAATTCTGCAGATAAAACTGTACTGAAAATAGGTATAAACAGGCAGGTGTGACACAGGCTTGCTGTATCACTACCTAACAGTGGTACAGTTCTGCTGGGGCAGGGGAGCAGCACCGGCCGTTATGGGTATACTGAAAGTACTCACCCCAAATTAAAACTGCATGTATATTTCTCAATTACTATTACCAGCACAGATATAGCTAAACCAATGTACCTGTATTGCTAATTCAGACAAAAAAACCCCTAGAACGTTCCTCATAAAAAAGGGAAGCTCTCTTAAAACCAAACCCAAAGCACCCAAATACAGCTTCTCATGGACATTTTCTACTCAATTTCTTGAATAGCTTAAAAATAGTAAATCATATAGGAAAAAGATCATTTTAACTTTCCATAAAACAAACATTTATCAAATGAACAACAAATGGACCATTTGCTGCAAATATGCCTTTAATGTTCCTTTATGCAAACCTGAATACCTTCACTAAGTTAAGGTTGGCAACTCAGTAACGGGTAGCAAAACTTGTCAGGATTGGCATTCAATCAGTCATTTAATTGGTAATATGTCAGCTTTTTCCGCACCTCCTGTACAAAGTGAGGTTAGCAATGGTAGCCATGAATGTATTGCATAGCAGCACCGGTTTGAACTATCAAACAAACAGAGGGATGTAAAAAAATCACTCAGATATCTGTGCCCTGTTTTGTCCCTTTTCCAGTAAATTTGCACTTGTTTCAAAGGAACATGCTACATATAAAAGCTATGAAAAAGTAGCGATGGCCCAACACATCAAAACTTACTCCTGGTCACCAGTAGCCTGAATTTATGTCCTTTCCCAAAGCTGTATGATCCATTTTCAAATATAAAACCACTCTGGGAACTATAATTTTATGTCAGCAGTCATTCATTGTTACGTTGTCTCTAGTTCCCTAAAACACTTCATTTTTCCACATTTGCCAATAAGGCCATTCACTTAACTGGTCTTCCTTAAGGACAGATCTCTCCGATCTGTTTCTGTTGCACTTCCCCTTCCCAAATACCATCATCTGTCAGTTGACTTGTTACCCTGTGAACTCTAATTTATTAGCATCCATGGTTCCTGTCTGTTTGGAAGGCTCTAGTATGCTTTTACTTCCACTGGATCCCTAAAGTTATTGATCCTTTTTATGTTTCATTAATCTTCACTCATATATTATACAGTCTGCCCTTACCAATCCAAGCCCTCACTTTTACCTTAAATGTTCATTCCTGCTATTTGAGTTGCAGAAAAGTTGCATTATTATTTTTTTCCCCACCAAAATTTACTCTGCTGTGTCATACTATCTCGCTAAGCATTGTTTTCACCCACTGAAAAAGGCATGTTGAAATTCAATATTTCCTTTCACTCTTCTTTATTCTCATCTTAAACTATTCTTTCAGCTCTCTCTCCACATAGTTTTATCCTGAAAAACATGGGTGAGATCCCAGCAAAATATTCAATGGCTTGCACCTCCTGTGATCTGCTCTCCCTTCTTATTTGGCAGGCAGTAGTTTTTCTCATCTGTTTTCCTCCACAAATTTTTGCATCAATGACAGAACAGACTACATCTCCCAGTTTCCCTGTCTGCAATCCTTATCTTTGCACAAAAGTACAAGATTTACTCTTTCCCATCTTCAGCAACTAGTTTCTGAACACCAGACCTGAGTTGGCTTTGTTAATTTGTTCAAATGAATGACGGTAAGACTGCATGAAGTTTCCATTTTTAGGTATCAGAAAACTAAAACCAGCGGAAAAAAGCTTTTTTTAAAAATACAACTTTCCTATCAAGTGTCAAGTAAGGCCCCATGCTTTAACAGAATTCCCACCCCCCAGTTCTGGTATTCACTCATGAAATACATTTACTTATGTAAAGTTCAGCTCGCACTGCAGACTTGCTCCATGTTGGGGCATATTCCATAGGGTCTCTTCACTTGCCACTCATTTTTTTTTTCATAAAACTTGCTGGAATTTGGTATCTTTGAAAGTTCTAAGGCCATAGTATTCAGTCAGTTCAGTTGGTCAAGTTTAGGATGGTACTGTCAGGCATATACATGCACACACATACACTGTGTCAAAAGATGAGTCTCCTCCTCAGGAAAATAAACCTGACTCCTTGTAATTCTCTTCCCTTTCATATTTAACCTCACAAAATACACTGTTCATGAACTGCAGCATGGAGGCTGTCCTCTTTACCATTCTAGAGACTCCCCTAGGAACCTTTTGTTCCTCATCCCTACAGTTTTCTTTCGTAAGTTTAAAATACCTTCCTAGTCAAAGCTGAAAATTAGTACTTTATCCAATTTATCCTGTTAGTTTTCTTTGACACAGTCGATCATACAGTTCTTAGAACCTTCTCTCCCAGCTTCCTCCATTACTTTCCTACTGGCGCTCTGGTCACTCCTGTATCATGCCACCTTCACCTTCCTCCAAATTTCTCCAATATTTCCACAGCAGTTGTCTTTGATCTCCTTCTTTTCTCCTTTTACCTTTTCTTGCCAAGAAACCACACCTGCAGAAACAGTCAACACCCTTCGCTCCACTGACAATTTAAAGACATGTTTATTTCCCTGCTTTTAGTGTACTTTTCTGTCCAGAACATGAGCTGTCACCAAGCCTTGGATATCTAAAAACTGGCTTAAGGTAAACTTAGCTAACAGAGTTCTTAACTGCACTCAGTCTCCCTGAGGGCATTCTTTGTCATTCTCTGTGAACCAGAGTATGGTCCTGGCAGTGACTTTGCCAGAGGATACCATCTTAAACTCTGACCGATCTACAGGTCTCTATGGGCAGACCGTGCTCAAGTAATCCTTTCTTTGTGGTATAATACTACAAGAATATAACTTCAGGATGAAAAAAAAAAAGAAGGTGTATATATTTGTGTGTAGAAAAAGTATGCAACTCTTCCCAAGAGTCTTCTTATTTCACATTTCAACTACTGCAAAACATTTTGTCAGGGTCAGAGAAAACCAGACAGAAACAATATAATCCTACATATCTTAAATACGGTTGGAAAAACAGTCTTCCAAGACTGTTGCTTTCACCATGTAGTCCTTTCTCTTTGTGTATTCCCTGCATTCAGTCACATCCCATTGAAATTGACTACATTTACAGCTCAACACACACATTTTTACTTTTATTTTCCCCACAAGACAAACAATAAAAACCCAATACGAAGATTCTGTTAACAACGGAAACAAATCCTGACATGCAGGTACACTTGTGGTAACAGACATTGTAATCATTAGGGGATAACTTAAAATCTCAAAAGAGCTATTTTGTTAAATACAGAGCAAGATGACTTACATTTTATGTTATTAGCTGCAATCAACAGGTAAAGGCTCACATGTTACTAGGCTGCAAGCAGTATCTGAGTGTAACAATTTTAAGACACTGTAGAATACACATTAACAGACAGTATCTGCACTAGAAAATTTATCCCCCAAGTACTTAAGGACAAAGTATAATCTATTTCACAAATAGGTGACACTGATCTAAATTGTCTAAGAAAATAAGGAACTGCATTCATTTCAAGTTACGTATTTTAGACTTTTCAAATCAAGTCCTGATCTTCCTAAGCTAACGCTCCAAGGTACAAGATAGGTTGGAACACAAACTGGGGAAAGGTGGCAGTCAATTCAACAACCAACCTAACCACAGGACAACTGTTCTGTGCAACATGAAAGGAGTCTATCCATGAAATACCCCAGCCTTCCTATGTGTTTGAACCTAGTCAGGTAACTAGGAAAAGTATTAGCTCTGTTTGCAGACTGTTTTGGACACACATCCTACATATTTAATTAGGAAGGCCTATTCTCTACTCAAGGAAGAATATAAATTTTAGAAACCACATACTCTTTCTGGATCTGAGAAGTTCCTATGTATGAGTTCCTACACACAGTTATTTGCTCTCAAATACATATTCATCATCATGTTAAAGAATAAATAGCTTTTACTACAATATTTTTCAGACATAGAGTGTTTAGAAAATCTGCAACACTGAAAAGCACCTTTTAGATTCCCAATTCGTATACAGCTTTCATGTGGGGGGAAAAAGAATTAAGAAAAATAACAAAGTGCTAAATAGACAACAATCAATGAATATAAATCCTTTGATACCAGTAGTGGTAGGTACAGCTATGAGATTAGCATCCAATTAATACATATAATCTAAACATAATCTACACAAAATTTATAATACCAATTAATACTGCAGCCATACTGCTAATAAGCAATTCCTCTCTAGGTCCAGGGCAAATACTGAAGTAAGAATATAAAAAGCCTGTTTACTGCTAAAATCATATGCATATCTGTGAGCAGGATAAGTGTTAATGTAGTAGTTCAGAAAAGACACTGTATTTGCATAATTTTTAACTCTTGATTTTAGTCACATTGCTTCCTTCTATGTGTATGTTTAATTTTTTTTAATAGCTTTTAAGTAAATCTTTAAATTTTTATGTGAGTATAATCTATTCAAAACTCTTTCCCACCACCTCAAACTACATTGGTAGCCACATGTACTACAGAAAAGCCATACACAGCATGAATTTGTAGACTTTGGTGGCTAAACTAAGCATGAACACTCATATAAAAGGTAAGAAAAAGGTAATTAATTTTATCAACCTTCCAGCTTTATAGCTGCCGTACCTGTTCAAGTACAGAAAGCAATAATCTAAATCTTTGTCATAAGGATTGCTCAAATTAGTAAGCATTTACAGGACTGTGCTCACAGGGCCTCTTTCCACTTCTACCCCAGAAAAGAGCAATAGCTCCATCCAGTTCCAGTGTGCACACACTACTGGTTGCACATACCTTTGTGTGTTGTCCCCACTCTCACCCTCCATGCACACAAACCCCTTACAGTTTCTGGCTTGATCTTATTTATGAAAAAGAACAGTCAGGTCAGTATAATAATTTTCTCATAGACAGAGAGCCCGACAATTTCAAACAACAAGCATCTGGAAACTTAAGGTCAATACTAGTATTCCCTTTTTTCCTCAAAGAGCAACTAAAAATCTACTCAAGAGGAAAGTTTTTCACAATGAGAACAATCAGCCACTGGAATAACCTTCCCAAGGAAGTGGTGGATTCCCCAACACCAGACACTTTTAAGATTCAGCTGGACAAGGTGCTGGGCCACTTTTCCTAGGCTGTGCTTTCACCAGGAAAGGTTGGACCAGATGATCCTTGAGGTCCCTTCCAACCTCGTATTCTATGATTTGATACATCTGCCTTTTTTGTTCTTAAGCGCCCCTGCTTGCAGAGGTTCATATAAACCTCTGCATACAAGAGGTTCCTAACAATCATACAAAATACTTTGAATAGAATCACAATAGCAACTTAGCTCTCATTCATCAAAGTATTCCTGTCACGGTGAACCTGCAGCACATTCCTTGTACTCTGCCGACCCTCCTAACAATGCTCATTGAACTCACTCTTATAACATTAATACTACAAAAGAAATACTGAAATATTTTAAAATTATCTGCAAAATGTGCATTTAGTCCTTAAAGAAAACACGTATAATAAATGCTCTCTGGAAAGCATTAAGTGCATACACATTCCTTCTGTTTCAAGAAAGCAATAAAAAAAACTTGTAGTGTTTATTCAAATAAAGTCACACATTATGGACTTAGTTCTTCCCCCCACCCAAACAATTGACACTTTATCAGCTCTGCAATGTCTGATCTCTCTCCAAGTCAGACAGGAGATCAGTGGATTTAACCTGTGTTATGCTTATAAAATGCTACGCAAAACGCATATCTCTGAATACCACTTAAACTCTGCTTCATAAAGGACAAATATTTATTGTAAAGTATAATAGACTATTAGGAAAGCAAAGAACTTCAGATCTCTTTGTTGTTTCTGTTCACTTCTAGTGATAACAAAGATATCAAATTCTGGAAGTCTACCAAACAGTTACATTTTATCATGAACACGTATGATTTAAGTACTGCCAATAAATTCTATGTATTTAGTTATGGTTGACATTTATGATGTTACTTAAAGAATAATAAATGCCTTAACTTGAAATATGCGCATACCTTTAGGAAGTGAGCCAAATATCAAAGGGAGCATTTAGTACGTTGCATAAGAACAAGTATCTTCTGTTATCTAGAAAGGTTAATGAAACCACATTTTCTGAAGTTTTTGTACTGCAGACAAATGTGGCAGAAAGACAGCATTTACTATCCAGAAGGGAACAGAGAAAGTAAATTACTACACAATATTCCCTACATACCTTAAACACTAGTACAGTAATTTAATGTTTGTGTCACAGTATGCATTAGATAGCTCATTCAGTAAGTTTCAAATTATTTCTGAAGGCTGTTACAGCATACTTGCATTTAACCTTTTATCCAAAAACAATTACCGCTGTATTATTCTGTTGTGCAAATGCAGGGAAATAAATGCTTGAAAACCACTCACCATTTCAGATTCACCTCGTATTTTCTCAGACCTGTTTCACTGACAATCACAAGAAGTGCATTAAGGAATACACGTCAAAGCAAAATTAGAAAATTTAATTTAGTATCCATGGATTTCAGCCACAACCTTAAGTAGACAGGGGCCTCTGCAGCAACAATCCCTTCTCAGAAACTGTTCCTTTGCACGTTTATTAAATACACTCCCCTTATTCTCTCTCCTATAACGGTCTGATAATCCACTTGCAGCAGCCTCAGGCCAGTTTCACCGGCGACACAACTCGATGTACTTGCAGTTCACGTGCAAGTTCCCCACATAAAAACAAACTCCACACACACAGATGGAGGGTTACGCTACAAAAAAACAGACTCATTGAAAAGTTTTCCGGGAGGTAGAAACCAACAGAGTTCCATTCAAGAAAAGTGAGCGTTTCGGGAATCCCTCCAGACTCTGCTGAACAGCTCTCTCTTCAGTAAAAAGGAGTTTCTTAAATCTCATCAACCCAAACCTAACGTTAATTTACGTGGAACGAGGAAAAGAGGGCGAGAAGGACAGAGAGAAACAAGACACAGCAATCTGCAAGGCAGAGGGACAGCTGCCACTCAAACAACGCCAACATTTGATAAATAATACCCCTCAAAAACTGGTACTTCTTTAGCACTCAACAATCATTTTGTCGACAGAAAAATGGGAAGAACCAGAAGCGCCAAGCAGCTAGAAAGCTGTGGTTTCTTTCTCTCATAAAGTCTGCCAGAAGCGGAGGAGGTGTTGGGCTTCAGAAAAGAAACAAAACAGCAAGGTATCTGATAGCTGAACATGTTTCGTTTGGTGGTTTGTTCTAATCAATAGGAACTACTTTTTAATATTTAAGATCATATGAAAACCGAGCAAACCTTCTGTCCTATAGCAAATACATTATTATGATATAGCTTCTATACAGACAGAAAGGATTATACCAATTCTGCAGAACAGAGTCGAGAAACCCACAGACGTAACACTTGCCTCCGTTCCTCTAACAGGAGTTTGCCAGTTAGCAGGCATCCAGCAGAGACATACACAGCAGTTAGGAAAAGCAAGTGGCGTTCATTTCTCAGGAAGTTTCTCCTTCCAGTTTCGAAGACACCTACCTGCTCTCTGGAAATGCAAGGCAACGAGGGTCTCCTAAACATTTTGCAGCTGCCATAGTAGCTGGCCGAAGTCTCGCCTAAGGATACGCAGCTAGACCTCCTCCTGGGTCGGATCACAGGCACTTTTTCCTCCACGCTGGGGAGCCGTGGGTGGTGATGATGCTGGTGGTGCGCTCCTCGGCTCTGAGCCGAGAAGATGCCGTGCTCTCCGCCACAGAGTGCTAGGAGGCAGCCTGCCACCCCAACCGAGCTGGCCAGCAGCGGTCTGAGGGCTGGGGGGAGCGAGTGAAGGGTGGTGAGCGACAGCAGCCACACCAGGCTGGAGAAGACCAAGACGAGGAGGCTCCGGCGCAGCTTCAGGGAGCTCTGCAGCAGGGTCAGCGCTGCCACCGAGCCCAGCACCGCCAGGAGCCTGCCTAGGACCACCTGAGGCTCGCCGAGGGTCTGGGGTTCCTCTTCATGTCCCTCGGCGGGCAGCAGCCACTGCAGCGCCACGAAGTCCCCCGAGTAGCAGCACACGGGAAGCGCCAGCAGCCACCAGCGGGTCGTGCCGCCGCCGTGCTCCCCGCGCCTGCCGGCGGCGAGGTAGCAGGTGAGGAAGAAGAAGGCACAGGCGATGCTGAAGAGGGGGCTGAGGCAGCGGGACAGGCACAGCAAGGCGTGCAGCGGCCGGGGGCTCCGCCAGCTGCTCCCGTCCTGCTGGCCCCCGGCGCTACCCCCGCCGTGAAAGGCCAAGAGCGAGAGGACGGCGGCGGCCAGGGCGCCCAGGCTGAGCAGAGCCCAGGAGGAGGAGGACGAGGCGGCGGTAGGGAACAGCAGCAGGGAGAGGAAGCTCTTCGGGGGGTCCTGCCTCAGGGGGGTCGCGCAGCTCTTCACGTAGCCGTTCCGCAGGCTTTCCGGGCTGCTGCCGCTGCCGCCGGGGAGCGCCAGGGGGGCGGCCGCCCCGCCGCCGTCCGGCTGCGGGCAGTGCTGCGGGGGCTTGCTGGGTCCGTGGGGGCAGGCGGCCGCGGCTTCTCTCTCTTCCCTCATGGTGGTCGGGGACGCGGGAGGGGGCAGTACGGGGGAGAGGCGCGGGTCGCGCTGGCTCCGGCCCGGCCGCGCCTCCCTCATCTCCTCAGGAGAAGGGCGCCGGGCTGAGCCGCCGCCTCCCCTTCGGCGGGCAGCGGCGTCCGCGGCATGGTGGGCGAGGACGGGAAAAGAGAGAAAAGGTAAAAGTCTCGCTCGCCCGCTCGCTTTCCCCAAGCGGATCCCGCGGCGGGGACTCGCTGCCGCCTCCCAGCGCTCGCCGGCAGCAGCGGCCGCTGGCGGAGCGGCCCCGGCGGGGGCGGGAGCGCGGCGGGGAACGGCCCCGGGCCGCCGGCCCGCCTCCCCTCGCGCCTGCCCTCGCGCCGCTGCACACGGCGCGCGCGGAAGCCCCGGCGGCGGCACGCGCCCCGGCAGGGGCCGCGCGCTAACTGCCACGCGCTAACGGCCGCGGGGGCTGGGCGGGCGGGGGAGAGGCGGGAGGCGTGCGCGGGCACGCGCTCCGGCCCCGGCGCGAGCCTCCCGCCCGAGGCGAGCCCAGGGGTGCCGGCGGGGCCGCGGGCCCGGCTCCCCGCAACGGCGGAGGGACCCCGAGGGGCTCTTCCCGGGCGTGCGCGCTCCCGGCGGGGGGGAGCGGACGCCCCCCCAGCTGCCGCTGCCCCGGCCCCTCGCATCTCGCCTTGCCGTGCCGCCCCTGGTCCGGCTCCAGCGCGCACCGAGTGCCGCAGCGGCTTCCCTTTAAGGACCGTCCCTCTTTTTTTTTTTTTTTTTTTTTTTTTTTAGACACCTGAAAAGTAAGTATGGGCGACAGTCATTTTCTACACTTTTTTTCCGTCTTTGTTAGCTTTTGTTAGCGAAGTTTCCAGCAACCTAAGGGCCAGGTTTCGTTATTTGCACAGCTAATCCCTTCGGAACGGATCAAACTAAATCACTTTGCAGCAAACTGTTGCAAGCGTTCGTCCCGCCGTCGGTGCAGACCGGCCCCCGACGGGGCTCTGCGCGGCGGCTTTGCTGCTTCGTCCCGGCTGTTTGCTTCTGGAAGAGCTGGGGCTTAGCACTTGCGAAACTGCAACTGTGCATCTTTACCTCGTTGCTTAAAATACTTGTTCTCTGCGCCACGTTTCCCCGTCGTGCTACGCTGCCTTACTAAAGCTGCTTTAGAAACCGGGTCTGTCGGTGGCTGCAGTTTTTGCTCGCGCACTGGAAGCGGGGGTTCCGGCCCTGCCGCCGTGCTGGGCCCGCGGCTGCCACAAACCGCCCGGGGGACCGGCGGGAAACGCGGCGTGCGGCGGCAGGGCCGCTTCTGCACGGAAGCAGGCTGGGGTAAGCAGTGATGTGTTGCTCAAAACGAAGCGATGGGTTTGCACGCTGTTGTGCACCACCTCCTGTTAGCGATACGCCCACGCTCCTTCCCCCCCCCCAAAAAAAGAAAAATTCTGTCCTGACTGGGTACAAGACCCGTGTTAAAAAGTCCTCAAAAGAGAAAACACAAAGTTCCTTTGCGGGTTATATTCTTACATTTACTTGCATTCGTATGTTAATGGTCTCGGTTGGGCACATTCAGTGTGTGTGTAAATGTTTTCAAGGCGGAGACATACCTTGCTGCTACGCACACATCCTTTATTTCTCAATTCCCTTGAATTCAGCTATAAATAAATGCATTACAGAAATAGTTAGATAGCGTCATCTTCATTATAACATCATATCTGAGCATATGTGTCAGTGGACAGTAGAAAGTGCCTAAGGAAGGACATTGTATGATCCCTTAATACCTGAATGCAACCGTCTGTGGCTTCAGCACTCTCAAAATCAGAAGCAGTGCCTTACTTTTAATGATTCTCAGTATATTTTTATTCCACAAATTTGTCCAGTCGTTGGGGTTTTTTTTCTAAGTCAATGTAGGCTTTTGGCAAGGGCAGAGTACGACAGGAAGAGGTCCTTGCTCAATGCAACCTGACTGCGTTGTGTGAAACGTGAGTTTGGGTTTTTTAAAGTTTCCTGTCTGGCTTAAGATGATATTCTTGCCATTTTGGTAGAGACAATGAACAGCTGCTCTCTGGTTACCTTCTCCCTTCAACTCATGATTTTGTATCTTGCCTCAGTCTTGTATTTTCCAGGTTGCAGAGTTTTAGTCCATTTGATTTTTTCATGTTACTATTAATGTCTTCTTTTAATTATTTTTTTTCCTGAGCACTGCTATATGGTTTTGGAGATGAGGAGACCAGGAGTTACACACAGTGTTGAAGACATAAAAGCAGTCAATATAATGGTTTTCATGTCATTATCCAGTTTTTTCCTTATAATGGCTGTCATTTATTTTTCTTGCTCTGTTAGGGAAGGGAGAAAGCAGATAAACTGAGCATTGTAGTAAGTTGCTCTGTTGAGCACTGAACAAATATTGAACATTGTTTTCATGGCATTAACTATATAGATCCCAGGATCTATTTTCTGACAGTTAACATTTACGTCCGCTAGATAGTTTTATAGGCAAGGATAGGATTTTTTTTCCCCTGTGTTTACAGTATAGTTCTCTACACTAAATTTCACCTGCCTGTGCACTCAGGATTGGGAGGCTGTGTGCAGATTCCCTCAGCCACCTCTGTTCTACTACTCTCAGTAAATTAGTACCAAGAGCATACTTCACCACCTCACTATTTATTTGTGTTCAGATCATTTATCATTAATTAATTAGCTTTTATTTCTGTGGCATGTCTGTGCAAAAACACCCTGAAGAAATGTATACACAATTCACTCAAATGTAATGGGAGTATAGTTGTTCTCTAGTAGCGCCACTGTTGCCTAACAGTGCACTTCCTAGCATATTCCAGGCCCCTGTCCTGAGAGTTTAGCAATCTAATCATGAACAATTGCAGTAAAAAGAAAACGTGGTTTCAGTAGTTTAGCATCTATCATAAATTAGAAGAACATTAACTAAATTTCTCCTTGCAACAGAATAATTTGTAGAATAAAGAAATACCTTTTCTTTTACTATTAAACAAATGCAGAAAAACATAAAATGTTTCATTTAAATTGGAATGAAGACATTAATTTCAGGGTAATGTAATTTTCTTGACATCTTCCAGTTTCACTAGCAAAAGAAGAGAAGTAGCTCAGTGATTTTGGTTAGTTCTTAAGGTACCATAAGGTTCTATGGCCTCGGCATACAAGGAAATGTCTTCAGTTGCTATTGGATATGCTTATAAATGAAAATTGGGCTATAATATTTCAAATTAATGAGTTATTGTTTTTATTGTCTATTCTTTGTTCCAAATCAGAATAACTAGAAAGAGCAGAGGGTACAACCATGACTCTCTTCGCTCAAGGCCATAATTTTGGCATCTTCTTTGGCCCACACATCCAGAACATGCTAAATCTTACCACATCCACTTGAATATTTCTAAGTTTTAATCATTCCGTTCTGTTTGCACCGCTCAATTTTTATTTTTCTTTTTTTTTGGTCAATGCCCTGGCTGCTTGTGCCCTGTAATCTTAGTATGCACAGGGATCAGCCCTGCTCAAAATCGCTGTGGTTGTCACTTCAAAGTACAACCAAGTTGTGGTCTTCTGTTCTTAAGACACGTCAAATACAAACATTTGATTATTCCTTCCTAATTTAGTCCTGTGATTCTGATCAGTTTCTCACTGTGGGGACAGCTTTTGCATCTGTTTAATAACTTTGGACATAGTTGCCCAGTTCTTCAGAAAAACATTTTGTGCTTTCCCTTGTACCAGCACAGAAGGGTTAATCAAATTCTAGAGAGTCTTCTTTAAAGTTTCTCTTCAACCCTTCCATGCTGTATTCATCAATGTAATAATAATAGGATCTAAATACTATTGTTTGTAATTGTGCCCAGATGGTAATCCTTGCCCTTTTTCCATGGGGAAAGAGATTAAGAATATGGTGCCTAATTTGGAAACTTTCACAGGGTAATATTTCAGGAAATTGAGACATATCAGTGTTTTCTAGATTCTCCTTTTAGTGTATCTCTGTGACAAAATTGTCTCAGATACAGTTGACAGCTTCTCAGGGACTGAACCTTATCTCGGCCAATATGCATCTGTTCTATTTGAGATTCATTTTTAATAACGGCCTTAGATGTAATCAAGTTCTTTAAACAAAGTGTCCTTTGAAATTGGAAACAAAAGAAATTTAAACCAGCTATGTGGTTTAAATAACTTGGCTTTCTAATCATAAGCTGGGATCATTTGCGTAGAAATTCTTGTGTATGACTGAAGAATGGGTAAATTGATGCCTTGTTCAGGGAACAATATCCTACTACCTGAAGCTGGGGTAGTGCAGAGGGCATATTTAAAAAAAAAAAAAAAAAAAAAGGTGGGAACAGGGGACATGTGTTGGAACTCTGAGTTAATAAGTTACTGCATATGCTGCTTTTCTTTCATTCATATCCCTGAGGAAGTTGATGTCTGAATACCATGGGTTTAATTATTTTTTCTTTGAATATTACAGTTTTAGAAGTTAATTTTTCAATTCATATAAAGACAGTTAAGATGATGCAGGCAGTAACTGTGTCAACTTTGTTATCTGTTTTACATCAGATGCTTGAATGAATAAAGAAATTGCATTGTTACAGCCCTAATCAGTTAGCAAAAAAGAAACAACAAACAAAATAAGTATTAGACTTCCAGAAAACCTATACAAGTCTGGTTCACTTGGGGAAATCAAAAGTCTTGACCAAACTTGAACGAAGGTTTGGAGAAACCCCAGCATTACGTATCATCTTTCTGAGTTCGTGTTCTAGCAAACACTGTGGCTGCTCTGTTTGGTCAACTGTAGAAACGTGCTGCAGCGAGGAACTAGAGCAGTTTGGGTGTTTTTGTATTTATCTGTGTCCTTTGAAAGCAGGCTGTGATATCAACGGCTAAGATGTTCGTATGTGCTCAGCACTGAAGGCCTAGAAGAGATCTGCAGTGGTTCACAGGCAACCTGGCGTAATGGAAACAAGTGGCTGAAGGGTACTGAGATGCAGTTACTAAGGGAATTAAAACCAAAAAACAACAGGTAAAAGAGGCTTCTTGCGCAAGTGTATTTACTATGCATGATGTCAGTATACTTGCAGTAAGATGGTGTTAATGTATTTGTCCTGTCTAAGGGTGGGAAAGAGATTCCAGCTGTATTCCACATGAAGCAGAGCACTCACTTTCAAAGGTAAGTTACATTTTGATCTTCATCATGTGGCAGCAAAGACCAAGTTACTACAGATTACATCTTTTAGTTTAATTTGTCAAAAACAGGCACATGGCAAAGAAAACTGGAAAGGAGTAGCAGAGAAAGTGGTTCCTTCTGTGACAAGACATCTTGAGTAGATATAGCACCTTTCTGCTTAAAAGGTGTGTGTGGTAGTGCTACAAGGATGGAGCCACTATGATATGCCATTGTTAGATGAGATTTCCCATTTCTGGCGAAGGAAAACTTCGGTCCAATGATCCAAGCTGTAGCTTGGCAGCAACAAACTTTAAGGAAGAATCAGTGAGTAACAGAAATACCGCATTGGCCTAATTTAACACTTCAGAAACTAGGACACAAATCTTGGTCTGGTCTCTCATTTTTTTTCTGGTGCCCGTATTTTTGTTTTTATGAAGAGAAGCGGCAGTATGCTGGCTTCTGGTGCTGTATGCAGATGCTTCTGCTGCTGTATTGTAAATCTACGCAGTCACCCTCCTCATCTGAACAAACCTGGGACTCTTCTGAAATGGACCAACACATGCATCTCCAGATAAGTATGTAATGATGTGCAATTCTACAGCTGGAATGTATTTTGGTCATACCTTACGTCTCACTTTAAAGGTGAAATTGTCAATAGACAATGATTTTTAATGTTTTACAAGCAGAATCTCTTGATGCTGATGTGATTTCAATATTCAGGCCACGTATGTATTCCTTCAAATAACATTAATAGTCTAACACTTCATATTAGCTTTATAGAAAGTTTTAAAGGAATTGCATAACTTTGTAAAACATCTTTTTTATGCAATATATAATGTATACATTTTAAAAAAAGAGTATTTGAGAAGTCATTCAGAAATAGGCATTTAAATAAAGGAGGAGGTCTTTAGCTGGTTCTTTGCCCAAGCTACCATGAATTTGGATGCTTATTTCTTAATAAAACTAATGGGATATCAAGTTTAAAAAACAGCTGCCGAAATTCTGGCTTTAAGATATTAGAGAACTGGGTAATTATATAAGGTACTGATTTTTTTACATGAGCTTATTTGGGGAATAGCAAGATAGTTTAATTTTTTTATAATAAAAATGCAGGAATTTGTCAAAAGTGAAATTTTTGCCAGGTTTCATTTTTTCAAAGCTAATATTCAAGTACAATTTGTCATTCTATGGTATAAGCAAAACTGAAGAGTAATAATAAAACAGAAAATAGGTGATGCTACATATGTAGCATCTCTCTGTAAGAAGTTTATGTTATGCTGAATCATGTTCTATTACAAAATCTACAACTTCAATTAAATTGCATTAAACTTAAAAATACATACTAATATTTCAATGGCAATTCGGTCCTTAACTTGCTAATAGATGTTTCTGTCTTGAATTGAAATAGAAGCATTTTATGCACTCTGCTCGTTAATAATACTAAAGATTCAGTCTAACTAGGGAGCTGGTTTGTTTTTTCACAGAGGTCTGACTTACCACATGAGCATCAGATGCATAAATATATTCTGAAAAAGATCAAAAATCAGTCCAAGTCAGGTCATTTATTGGGAGGGAGAGAGGAGAAAAGAGTAAGCTGAATCGCTCAGTCAGCTTCTCTCATTTCCACATCTTTCCAATACCCGTTTTATTGACCCTAAATCATTAAGACAGGTCCTTGTTAATTAACATTCATTTAAATTCTGTTAAATTGCTAAAATTGCATTATATTGGCAGCAGACGTAAAACAACCTAGTAGAGAAATTGTGCTGAGTTATACCTCTTCAGGGTCTGGCCTGTGTTTCAGCACGTGCTTGAGTATAACCTCAACTGTTTTGTCTGGCTGTATTATTTCATTCAGTTATGTGTATGAAATCCTTATAGGCCTTAATGTATTCAGAAATGCATCATACTCAATGCTTTCTTACAGTAAATACTGTAAAAGCTTGGACCTAGAAAGAACTAGTACTAACATATTCACTATTTCTTTTGTTCTTAATCAAATAAAACTGAAGCTTTGACTCAAAGTATCAGGCTGCAGATGCCTGAATAATAGTGCTTTGACAGAAAATATGTGGAAATATATGCAATACCTTACCTCTTGAATAAAAACTAAGATTATTGTCTGCAATATTAAGCATTCAAAGGTTATCATAAAGTATTATATACCATTATCTTGATTTCTGACATTGTTGGAGATCAATTTGGGTTTACCATTCAAAGTAATGATGGTCTAATAAGACATCTGGGTAAGCAAATGTCCAGAAGACGACATGTAAATGTAACTCTCCCGCACCCCCTGCCCCAAAAAGGAGGAGAAATGTATCAGAATTCTGTAATTGTGACTTAGTAACTATTTCTTCTGGAAATGCAACATGAGATTAATAAGAAATAGCAAAATTATGCAATTAAGCTAATTAGCTCATTAGTGTGGAAGTATTCTGTCATTCTAAGCACAGAAGGAATTCATCTGAATAAAAAAGCAGACAGCAATAAATTGTGGTAGGAGACAGAAATCGTCTCATTTTAAAATGATAAATTTACATGTTTCATGTCTGTCCTCTAAACCTAAGCACAGCACCAGTATTTCTTAGGCTAATTTTATTTCTATTAATTGTTAAGATCAAGTTTTTCATCATCCTTCTGTAACCTCAGCCTTCTATATTGCCGAGGAAGTCATGTAGCAAAAGTGTTCCAGTTTCAAACAACTTGCCTCAGAAATCTTTTCTATTTAAATCTATTTTTGTAGCTCCAAGTTACTTTTCTTCCCCTTACAATGCAATAAGCCCGTTTAGCATTCCTAATCAATACTGCATGCAGCTGCAGTAATTGATGAGCCTGCTCTTTTAGCATCTTAGCTGAAGCCCCCCTTCTCTCTCACTGCTGGCAGGTTATTGAAAGCAGCACCCACTGCATGCCTGTAGCTTAAGAAAACTCAGAGCCGTATCAGAAACTGCACACCAGCTAAAGGCGTGAAATGGTTTTGCAGCTCTGATGGGTTTGCTACTTTTCCTTCCTCTGTATGGCACAATGATGTATCCTGATTCTTTACAGGCATTGAGGCATTGTATTTAGCTGTCAATGGCAAACAGGTAAAGCAGACAGCAGTTTTACAAGATCAAGTAACAGGTAAGTGGCTTGATCATTTAACTCAGCTATTTTTGTGCTCAAAACTAGTGCTTATTACCTGTAGGCATGATGTTGCACCAAGAGGAAGAACAGTTGCATGTGAAAATGTATTTAAATGTTTCCAAGATGTTCCTTTTTGTTATGACTAAGAATAAATAGGTTCTTTTACAAAATATTGCTCATCTCTGTGGGGCTTACCCAAGCAGCAAAGACCAGTCCATCACAAAAAACCTCTCTTCCCCTATTGTTAACGTGTCTGAATTGGCTATGTAACCAAAAATGAGGGTATGCTATGGAAATCTTACAAATTCTGAATCTAGTTAATATACAAGTGTTTAAACTTCACTTGATTAAATTTTATGTGCTTATCTGTAGCTCAAATGCGTCCAGCGTTCTGGGGTACAAAGTAATCCTGTAGGAACAATCGGCCCTGTGCACTTTTTGATTCTTTCTTGTAACAGAAGAATAATAATTGACCTGCAATAACGAAAGCAATACATTTAGAAGGGTTCT
Organism: Falco rusticolus; assembly: GCF_015220075.1. NCBI lineage: Eukaryota > Metazoa > Chordata > Aves > Falconiformes > Falconidae > Falco > Falco rusticolus. The sequence continues at coordinate 7,114,307 of NC_051196.1, forward strand.
TTTATTGCTTTGGAATTTTTCCTGCTTGAATTAACAGTCTGAAAGGATCTTGGAAGAGTGAACTGGACACAGCAATAGGTTTTACTGGAGCTAATTAATCAAACCCAGAAGTTTACATTATGATACCTTTGCACTTATGCTCAATTAGTAATAACTAGGTAGTAACAACTGATGCATAATATAACAAACTCAAACACTGTATCAGTGCAGAGCTACGTTTAAGTTTATATCATGAACTGATTTCTTATTTATCATGTACTTGCAATATCATGTATACCATTCCATAATGATTCCTGTTGTGTAAGACTTTATCGAAGCATGGAATAAAATCTTTAGGGTTTTTAGAGACCTGAAAATCTGTCTAGTTCAACCTTGGTGGAATTTTAATTACATTTGGAAAAAATGTTACATCAGTTGGAAGTTACATGAAACACACGCATCTCATTTTATTACAGCTGTTAGCGTAACACGGACCATGAACTGAGTTACAGAGGTTTTTACTTATTTAGCATTCAGGTTTTTTTCAAGATTAATAGATATTGCATAATGGATTTCACTGCTTCAGTATTCACAAGTGCTGATCTACAACAAACTACAGTGCTATGTTTACTTGATTACTCTTATTGCTATACTCAAATGTCTTCTTTACTAGAATTAGAATGTTTATTAGATGTGAATATTATGCTAATATATTGCAAGGGAAAAAAGCATAGCAAACAAGCAGTACAATTAGTAAATTAAGTGAACATGTACCTGTATTACCCTTTATTATTGTTTGCTTACTTGCTGATTTGTAAAATTTGCTGAGTTAGAATCTGTTTCTCTGTGACTGCTACTAATTATAAAGACTCTAATATTCATAATAGTTACTGCTTAGTACAAATGTGTGCTTGATAATGTTTGAAAGTTTGTGATGCCTGGCCACATCAGTTTTTAGTACTTAATTATTGTAAGGCTTATTGCAATGTAGTAGTTTCCTAAATGTAAGTCTCCTAGATGCATGCAACCTTTGGGATTTAAAACACTACACACTGCTTTCATTATCTGATATATAGGAATTACAAAAAAAAAATCTATGTACCAGGGGGTTAGCCAAATACCAAAGAAGCTGAGTGACGTACTTTAACTGTACTTGCTTACATCACATATTCAAATTGCTGCTGTTAATTCTGAGGCACTTCTATATTAAGATAAAACATCAGATGCCAGGTAGTTTTGGTAAAGGTTGGATTTAAACAATATTTTATATTCTTCAGTTTTGCCCTTGATTACTTACTGTGAAGTTACTTACACAGCCCTGTTTGTTTAAAATATTAGATACTTGGCATTTTTGCTTTTTTTAATGCTTAAATGAGGACTCTATCTGTTATACACAAACTTAATTTTGCTTTCATTTATTAACATGTCCCCTTGTCATGATTTGATGCATTTTTCATGCAAGTTCTGAGAGGGGTTGAAGGAAGAAGGAAAACGGCATTCCACTTTTAAGGAAACATTTAGTTAAACTTTCAATGCCTTCTGATACTTAGGGAAAAAAAGATACTCGTTTTCCAGACTCAATTTATATACTGTGTAGTTTAGGAATTGTTAAAATGTACACAGAGCAGTTACCTATCCTATCTAGTTACATCCCCAGCCAGGTCTCCTACACAAATAGGTCTGTACCAAATCTAACGGTGCAAGTAACATATTTCTGAATAGAAAAACGTTGAATTGCTGTAAAATATATTAGTCTGGCATGTAAATTAAAATGACTAAGGAACATTCAGGTTTTGAGTTGAGAGGCCTGATTCTGTACACTGCCCAGCAAAATAAAAGAACCTTAGATAGGCAGGAATGCTGCCTTAGTATGTATTTTTTATACTGAGGCTTTAGGCAATTATGATCTATAAACAGGATCATGCTTCTGAGAGGTCTAGCTAAAAGCCTTTGTTTTTATAGCAGATACAGAAATATATTGGCTTGGGACATAAATGAAATGAGTATATAATGGTTTATTATGCTATACGTAAGGTAACAAGATTCCAGTTGCCAGAGCAAGTACATTTGTTTTCTGTTTGTGTTAATCTGAAACACATATAAACTATTTTTATAAATGAACATGACCTTTTATAAGATGTTTGTGAAGTCAGGCCATGCTTTCCCAGCTACTCAGAAAGTCAGTCTTAAATGGCAAAATGTCTTACAGAAATTTAACTTACATGAACCTTAACCAATAGAATCAGGTACTTTCCATGTAATTCCGTGTTAATTACTTAATCACTGAACATAGTTCACAAGTGCAAATGTAACTTTTTTAGATGTAGAATATAAACAATGTGTTCCAAGAGTCAAAAGCCATTTCTTCTGATAAGAAATCTGTCATCTCCCCCGCCTTTCCCCCCTACCCCTTTCCCCCCTCTTTTTTTCCATATAGATAGGCTATGGGGCTCTCTAAGGGCTAGCTTTCTTTAAAAGCTTCCTGGATGATTAATAGTACACTTATACTTTGTTTGCATATAGGCAAGGATTCAGTGTTCTTTTTATCAGCTGATCTGTGTTTGAGTTCACACTGAGAGCTTATCTGTCAGATAATCTCATTGATAGCAGCAGGAGCATGCACAAGTGTCAACCAGCTGCATAATGGCAGTGTGACAATAAGCGCAATACTCTCTTACTCAGTTGCTCTGAAACATCTACTGATTCAAAATGGTCCTTCATTTCATGTAGTACCCGTGGTGTGTGGAAAGCTGACTCCCAGCTTTGAAACTTTTTCCATTTTTTTTACAGCTAAGAGAGTTTTAGCTACTGCTGGTATTTTTTTTCTACTCTGTTTAGGTTCTGCACTGGGGTTTTGAGAGGTGCGTTGATCTTGGCAATTGTTTTTTAATCTCAGATAACCATTCCCTTTGCTCTGATAGCCTGTGTTCCTGGGAAGCTTTGCTTTTTGTCCACTGAGGTCATTAACACCGGCTTCAGGAGTATTTGTTAATTAGGTTTGTGGGTTCTTCAGGACCAAGTAGCATTAAAATAGCTTATTATCCTGTTAACACAACTGAAGAATTACTTGTGAACACCCTGTTTCAGTCAGGATGGGAAAGAGCTGTACTCTAGACAAAGATGAAACCCCATACTTGGGACATTCTAATTCCTGAGCAAGGCCTTAGCAGTGGGTCAGCTCCATGACCAGTGCGGCAATTGAAGAAGCTTGTCAGACCTACAGCTTCATGCTACCGGTCTTCCAGAGAGCTCTAACACAGCGTATTGCCATATTATCACATTCTTAAGGAAATGATCTCCCTGTGGTCTAGACCTTCACCTCCTCTCCGTGCTTCCTAAGTATGTTCCAAGGCTACTTTTCTGAGAACTCCTGGGTTACTTGTGCTCCATAAAAGACTGGGCTTCTCAGCCTCGCTTCAGTTCCACATTTGGAACTACCTTGTGTGCTTCTCAAACTGCATCCACAAGATTTTTCACCATCTGGTGACCTTTATCAGATTACTGCCCAAAGATTTTTGCCAGAAGTTTGACACTCCAATTATTGAGGGTCATATGTCATGTAGAACAATCCTGCAAGCCTCACTTGACGCAGCAGGGACGGCAGTCTGTGCTTTCACCTCCTTATTTCTTAGGCAATTTTCTTGGCTTCTGTGTTTCCAGGGAGAATAAAACAATTATAAAGAAAAAGGTTCTTTAACATCCATTCTAAAGGAGCGATATGGACCACAAAGGGGTGTAAACTGGAACACTGTACCGTAAGCAAGCAGAAGTAGTAGGAAATAGCTTACTTTTCTACTGGTTGTTTAGTGAAGTTTTGACCTTTTTTTGAATTATGGACTTTTTGTCGTTGAGTCTGAGCAATATTATTCTTGGAATGTTCTTCTGATTACCCATTCTTCCAGGTCTTTGTAACAGATGCTTGCTTGCTTAGCTAGAAGTTGTCCTTGGGTGACTTGAGATCAGAAGGACGCATGCTGTCCTCCCCAGAAGTATAGTGTATCAGCTAGCAATCTGCCGGGTTCTTGAATGAGCCGGAAAACAGATTAGGTCTCTTCAGGCATTCATATCACAAGCAGGAAGTCCATGACAAAGTTCTGGAGACTTCTACAAGAATGTGGTTAACCAAGAACTATTCTTCCCATGGACACCAATAGGAAATGCCATGCTTTTTACTCAAGTGTCTTCCAGTCCCTTTTGTAATCACTTGTTAGAGACAGATGCATTGTCAACCACGCATATGTTTTTTAATCTTCAGAGTTATTTTGAAAGATAAAATAGGACAGCGATGATCATTCTGATTGCTAAGGATGAACATAAGGCAGATCGGACATGATTTCAACTTTTCTGTTCAACTTCTCCGTTCAACTTCATTATTGAAATCCTTTTTCTTTCTTTTAAATGCCTGTAAATGCTTTTGGGTTTTTTTTTTTTCCCTTCAGAGAAATACCCTAATTAATAGAAGAACAAATAAAAGGCAAATTGAATTGGCAAAGTAGACTCAATTTGCCATGTGATACACAGAAAAGCTAATTTTCCTTTCCCTGGCCTCATCGTCTGGAATTCTGCTCTATTTCCTGGATGGCGCTGGGCTCCTCTGTCAGCTCAATCTATCTGACAGCTGTTTCAGCACTGTGCTTCCAGGCTGGTGGCTTCTTGTTTTTTGTTGATACTATAGTATCTTGAAGGGTTTGTTAATATTTTTTCCTCCTTTATGTATTAGTTTTCAAGTAGGATATGAATGTTATAGTTGTTTCCTCTGTTTCTGAACAATTTTTGAGTGGCCAGAAGTGGTACTTGAGCTTTGAAGTGTTTGTGAATGTTCATCACAGGTCCGTCATAACTTACACTAATCTTGGAAAGAGGCATGCATTGAGAAAGAAAAAGATGGAAGAAGAACAACACATGCAAAGCTAGAGATATGTATATTAAAACTGTTACCAACTGTTTAAAGAAAAGACCTTAAAATGGTGATCATGTGTATGTGTGTAAGTGCAACTTAAGAAATGGCATTTCCTGAGCTGAGAAACGTTCTATGAAATTCACATTCACTTCACTTGGTAATGAGTTCATCCGTGGCTAGAAACCAGAGAAAGTTGGTCAATTTGATACCAAAGCTCAAAAGTCTATTAAAGGAGAGGTAAACCACTCCTAAGCAATGAAGTATTGCTGTCATTGCACTTGTATGCTACAGTTGCACAACACCGTATGATTAAAACCTTTTGCAAAAATACGAATGTGCATAATACATTTGTCATTCTGTCAAGTCCTGTAGTGTTTTTTAAATTTCTTTTCTTCTTTGTGGCTAATCAGATTTGAGCCAAAACCCAGAAGACCATTCACAAATATGTTGCTGCAGGCAACGTTAATCTAGATGAATTCTTTAAATTCACAAAGCAAACGCTATGATATGAAAATTCGAGTTATACATACATACCAAACAGTTTTCAATAAAAGCAGAAATAAACTGTATATACATTCTTGATTTGATTTAAATGTGGCAGTACTGACTTCCATGGTCAACATGTCATCTAAGTAAAACTGTGGCTATACTGAAGTCAGTGAAAAAAATTATAATGATATAAAGATTGTAACTCAGTGAATTTTAAAACTGAGGTTGAATATATTCTGAAGAAATGATTGATGAGTTTAATTTGCATTAGAAATATATATTGATACCACTTCAGTAGAAAGCTACATTATGAAAGGGCAAGCCATATATCTGGGTGAAAACTGGTAATTATTGATAAGGAAGCAGTATCAGAGCATACTTCAAATTACATTGTGTAAGTGGGTTTTGGATAAGATCCTAAACAAATTTACTTAATGTTTAGCTTTAGTGGTGAGAAGACTATTTTTGTCTGAAACTAATTAAATAATGTGTTTTCAGTATTGTGTAAAGGCAATAGTGAGAATACAGAATCTGATAAAAGGAGCATTCTGTTTGAGAGTAACTTATTTGTAACTTTCACCTATGTGATTTTGCACAATATTAAGAAGAAATACAAATCCATTCATATTCGCTGCTCACTGTGAAACAAGGAGGTACCCAGGGCTTTCTGCTAATTGTCTTAACGCATTTCAGAGTTGCATTACAAAAAATTGATAGCCTCCATCACTGGACACTTTTCAAAATCCTAAGGTACATATTCAATTTCCAACCTGGAAAATAATCTTTTTGGGTTTATTAATTATTTTAACACTGTTGAAAGGGTCTACACAAATGCAAAGATAGTCTTCTGATTTCATGCTCTGTGGTTTGGGGTTTTTTATTTCCCTCTTCAAGTATGAAATCTTCCATTTGGTAATACCTTTTGTCTGAAGAATAATTTCTATTCATTTAATGATGTGATAAACACAGCTTAAAACTTTTTTGGTGCCACAAAATCTGTTGTGAACGAGGCATCTGTAGTCACAAATTTATTTGATATATACTTCTTGAAATCCAAAACAGATGTGCAGATGTGTTGAGTATATAGTGTTATGCTAATAACTACTGCAGAGAATTTTAGATACTCACTAGCTAGTTTCAAGACAGGGTTGTATCGATGTGGTCTGGAATTAATTTGGAGCCCTTCAGGCCCATCACTGAATCCTTCCATGGACCAGGCTTAAAAGCCAAGAGTTGTGCCAAATACTCTGCATTTAGAATTATCCTTACATCAATGGAATTTGTTCATAATTTAAGCACGTATGATGCACTGTCTGAGCTCAGTGATCTGTCAGAACGATTGCAGACAATGGACGTTACGCTGCCAGAAGCTCTCTCATTTGTCTGGACAGGCTTAGATTTCTGCTTGCATTGTTGTTAGTTTAAGAATATGTGCAATAAAGATGGCAGTGCCAAATAAAATTTGTACTATGGAAACAGGGATATGCATGACAGCAAGGCTGTTAAAATCCATGTAGCAAAACAAGGAACTTGGCAAACAGTAAAAAATCCTGGCTGATGATAGCAAGAGTTTTAAGACTAAAGCTTACTCAAACATCTGTATTTTTCTGCATATTAATTCTATATTGTAGTCGTTCCTAATCAAAAACTGAATCCATGCTAAGAACGGGCTGAGTCACTTTTTGAAAAGTGTGGTCCACAAATACCAGGATTGTTGCTTAAATAGTAACTGACTATTACAGTAAGTTTAACTCTCCCATAGAACCTGAAAATGCCTGTAAGAAGTGTCGCAGGAATCCTTAATGTCTTGCCAGGAATAGTAAGTCATTCCTAGGGTCTTTTCTCTCTCTCTCTTTTTTTTTTTTTTTTTTCTTTTATTTTTTTTAAGGTAGTTTAATAGCCTCTGGCAAACTTATTTCTGTATGTGAATGTATTTCCATTTTCAAGCAGAAACTTTTGGCAGTAATAGATGTGCCATAAACATTGTGAATGTTTTATTGTGTGATCTACATATAAGTACTTATTGTAAAATATTTATGAAATATAAATGCATAAATAAGAAGGTAATACTTTGTCTAGCCATTAATTTAATATGACAATAATGTCCATCATAAGGAAATGGAATCCATTAGTGGTCACGTGAATTACAAAGGCTTTATTTCTGTATCACTCTGTTATTTCCAATCTGAAAGAACTATATTTAATCTTTTCATAGGTAGAAATTTTGAAAAATTTCATCACTAATATAACTGATACAGTGTTTGTTCATGAACTTGTGCATCAGTCATAGATGTCTGTCTCAAAATGTTATATATCCCCTCTTGAATGTTTGATGACACTTTGGTTTTGATTCAGGTATGCTCAGTCAAAAATAATTCCAACAATATGAATCAACAGTAGCAAATAATATATATTTGAAAGTTTTTATGCAGCTCTCTGCTCACTGAAATTATCTTTTGTCCTCAGCAACTTAAAACAATAACTGCCATTCTTTTTCATTGAAATAAAAAGCTTAACAAAATTTCATAACACTCCAATAATGTATTTCATAATAATCCCATAAATTATGATAACAGTTCTTCAGTTAACTTTTGGTGACTCAGACAATACTATATAAACTGTTTAAATCACAACTTCTAGGCTAGCAAGCAATTTACAGCTCAAAATATATTCTTATTATACAGAAATCCATCCTCACTCAGAAAGAAGAAATAGATGTCATGCCCAAGAAATACCTAGCAATAATACCCATGTGAATTTCTCTCTAAATACATTTTAGTTTTTATTTGTAAATTCTTGTTTGAATAAAACTATTTCTGTGACCAGGATATGCTACAACAGCTCTTGTTTGTCCCAGGACCGGACATAAAGAGCTAGACTTTTTTCTGGAGTTCTCTTTCCACAAGGATTATTTCAGCCGCTTTCAGCACTGCCTGGTCTTTCCCAGCCAGCTTTGATGATCAGACACAGTTAGTTGCCCTGAAGGCCTGTCCTGAAAAGGATAAATTATGTCAGTTCACAAAAGCTATGGATTTTAAAAAATTAGGAATAGATTTGAAAAATTTGTGTAGTTAACATTTTTCATGACAAAATATTCCAGTATTTTATATTAGTCAGTCGTTTAAAAAAATGTTAATTTGTGGCAACACAAATACAAGACTGTCATAGAGAAAGAAATGTCTGCACCTCTACTGAAATTTGCAAAAGAGTAAGAAAGGAATTTGGTGTCGTTTATAGAGACAAGTTACATTTTCCCTATTTACAGTACTAAATACAAAACTATTTTTTTTTCTTTGTGAGCATTTTTGAGTTAATCTTCAAATTATTATAAAGACATGGACCTACTTTTAGAGCAGCTGTCAAATTTTTGCCCTCAGCCTTGACCTGATGAAAACATCATCAAATACGACCAATGTCGTACAAGAATGTTTACAATTAAGTAGTCTTTTTACCTTATAAAATATCTGTTTATGAAGTAAATTTATTACCTGCATTAAATCAAATACAGACTGTTCACACTGTCGAGAGAGTAAGATGGTTCTCAAAAAACTTAAGTCAAAACGTTCAGTACTGGAAGTATTATGACAATATACAATTTAATCTTAAGATTGATGAAACCAACCTTTGTACATGAAGCTGAAATGTTTGTATGTTTGTCAATGTGGGATAAGGGTGTTGGGGCCATTATTTAAACCCAGTTTTATTTTAGAGATTAAGATCCAGGTTTGTGGCATTAAAATCAAAAGACAGAAATTAATGACTTGAGAAGTGTAAGAGACTCTTAATGTGATTATCAACATGGTGACTTCAGACTAAATTAGATGTAAATGTAGTCCAACCACATACAGCATATCAAAATGAAGTTCATTCTCTTGATGATCGTTTTTAAGACAGTCTTGTACTCTGTTCAAGAAGAAGGTACCTACCCCCTCTCATGTTGGCCTAGATGACTGATCATCAAATTGACATTCACCACAATACAAAAAAGGGAGCAAACTGTACAAATTAAGTTCTTCCTGCGTCAGGATTTTGCTGTGCTTGTTTTCTCACATGTGATTTAAATAGGGATAGCATTGCTATAAAACCTTTGAGAGTTACTTGCCTAATGCAGCTCGCTCTGCGTTGCCACATGTTCTTGCCTATGCCACCTATTCCAGGAGCAGCCTGACTTTTCCTTGGCGGCTGAGCTTTACTTCATCCTTCCTCTTAATGCAGATTGACGGTGAGTGGTATTCCAAAAGGGGGCTTGGCGGAATGTGGCCTTTTCAGCAGACGAGGAGGCATAATGGCTTTGCCTTTTAGTTCCTGTATATTAATCTCCGCAGAGCAATGCCTGTCACCTCTCAGATGTCAGATGCTGCTTGTAACTATGCTGGAAACATGACACAGAACAAAATGGTATACATTTCTCTTGAGACTGTATATGTGTGGTTTAGGTTAGCTATTTTTTCACTGCTGCACTTTGTTTAAACATTGTATCAGCACTATTGCGAGGTGGCTTGAAAAGTTGTTTTGTCCATGAATTTGTCCAGTTGCTCTCTAAATACAAGAGGCCACAGTGTGTTCAGGTGCAAAGGTTTTCACAGCACAGGTATGACACGTCCCAGGAATTACCGCCTTGTCTTTGCTTGAACCTGCTGCTTTTAATGACACCAGCGCTGGAGGGAAGAGAGAAGCATCGTACCTATTCAGCATCTCTGTGCCAGTTGTGATTTGACGAGTGTACATCACCTTTCCTCCCTTATCTGTTACCTAGCCTGAAGACTTCTAGTCTTTACTGTGATTCTTTATATGAAACTATTCCATAATTTGAATTATTCTTTCTGCCTTTCCCAGTGTCTTCAGTACTGCCGCATTGTTTTAAGGTGGGAAATGAGAGTCATAGCGGGTATTCAAATCTGAACGGTGTCAGGGGCAGTATGGTTTTACACAGTGACACAGTAATGCTTTACATTTTGTTCTCCCTCCTATAATTTCTAACATTTAATTGGGTCCTTCCTGAGCTTTGGACATCTTTTTGTAAAGCTACCGATTGTGTCTTCATTTCTCTGAAGTGATCCTGATTATCAGGTTGCCAATTGTGCTTCTAAAACTGAGAAAACACTATTTTTCCCAACAGAGATGTTTTAGAAATAATTATTTAAATATGAGGATAGTTTTAGTTGTACTTTTCAGTCCTGTAGTCTCTTAGACAGTGATTTCTTGTACTATGTTGATTGCCGCTTGTCATTCACTTTGTTTCTCCACAATTAAATTTGTATTTCTCCAATCCTTTTCCTATGAATTCAAAGCTTCTGTAGAACTATGCAAGCACATCTTAATACTGGTGTTAGGACTGTTACCAAAGAAAACATTTGATGCATTTTCCTATAGATTTTAGTATTATAAAATGAATACTTATGCCACGGATAATTGGGATAGTTTTGTAGATATTTATTAATGGGTCAGATACAGCGGTAGCAAAATGAACGTGCAGTTGGCCCCCGCATTGCCTCATCAATGTGTCTTAGGGCCTGGAGAAAACATCAGTTTAACCAGCTTCATCTCTCACTATTGTTTTTTCTGCTGTGTCTATCAGCTGCGTCTGTGTTACCGTAGCCTTTTGTCATGTGGATTTTTATCTCCCATGAAGCTGTCTAAAACTGTCAGATCATTTCGTGCAGGCCACTGTACCACCATTAAATACAGCAAGGGTGACGTTTTCTGAAGTGCAGAGGTCAACATAATGCTTACGTATCACTTAAATTTTACTGAAACTCTCGTTTAAGGCCTTCATTCAAATTTTCTAACAACTTTGAATAACTGACAAACCACTAATTTCAGGAACTGCCATATTTGGGTGAAATATATAAAAAATGCATCCTTTCTGCTTTGATGCCTTTATTATCCGAAGAGGAGGTCTTTAATTTTGCCTTGCTCATTCCTTTATCTCATTTTGTATTTAAATATTGTACTCTCGGTTCAAATACATCAGCGGGAAATAGGTTGGGTGCTTTTTCACACCAGTGCACTGAGGTGTAATCAGAAAGAGATTACAAACCCACTGGCTGTAGCCCTGCCTATGGAGGGCTCATACTGAAGCCTAAAGGGCAAGCAGGAGCATTCAGAAGGAAGTGAATGACTTCCTTCCGCCGTAAGCACTTCCCCTTTCTAGAGATTATTTCTGCGTCTGACATCCTCTTGTGCTGCTGCCTTGGGAATATGGTAACAGTTGTGCCGCCTGAAGCAGCGGAGCACAGCTGGAGTGCCATTCCATGCCACCCTTCCGGCGGTCACGTGACCCGAAGCCATTTGCTTTGGAATAAATTTTTAATAGCTGGACATCTGGTTAGTTTGGTTTTTAATATATTTTTCTATCAGTTTAATAAAAGAAAAAAATATTACTCGGGAAAAGAGTTATTTAATAAACCTCTACAATAGTTCATATAGCTTCCAGAAGTTCTTAATTTATACAGCTTTTACCACTTTTCTGTGGGAAGTTTTACAAATCCTGTCTTTTTATCACTAAAAGCGTGGTTCCCAGCGTTATTGTTGTACACATACGGAACAACAGAGAGTCTTGGCATAGGCTAGCGTTCTATCAAAACTGAGGCGCTTTTGCCAAAAGAGAGGAAGTATCTGTCTATTGTTCTGTTGCTGTAGGTGGAGTAAACGGACCTTTGGGGAGTCCCTTATTGCTGTGGGAAGTTATTACAGAATGGCATTCTAGCAGAGACTATGGGAATATTTACAGAAAGTTCAGCGAGAGACTTCAAAGCTGTTCAGCTCACTTAATAAAATGTTTATATGTCCTGTTTCGGGGCACACCAAACAATGTTGAAGAAAGGAAGTTATTTCAGATCAAATGAATTTTTGTTAATCAGAAAGCTTAAAAATAACAAAACAAGTTAAATAATTTACATCAGTCTGTTTAGATTTTTTGTTTCCTAGACAACACTGTGGCCCTGTCCAGGGGAAAAGAGAAAATGCTCCAGTGGTAAAAGAAACGTGTCATTGGTCCTGCAGTAACACAAGCTGCTAGAACACTAGTTCGACTTTAAGGACTGTGACCTCAGCAGCTGGATACTTGTTTTTTTTTTAAAAAGAAAACATATGAATACAGTATTGATTCTCTTTTTTCTTCATGGTTGAGTCACACAATCCTATAGAGGAGTTATCATAGTAATATTTAACTCATTTTTCATTTACAACTATATAAAAATATTTCATATAGTCCAAAATAAGAGCTCCAGTAAGCAACTAATCTTTGTTAAGCACTTGTAGTTTTTTATCTTTGAGAGCAAAAAGACCCATTTAGAAATTTAATCACATCTTAGCTCTAATTAAGAAAGACATAGTAATATTGTTCTAATATTATTCATAATAGTGCTTCTCATGTAGCTTTATATAATTTCAGAGACTTCCTGTACCCTTTTTTTTTCCGAAACAGAAATGTACGAGGATTTCCAGTCTGCTACATCTGATTAAGAGTGGCTGTTGTTTTACTCCTACCCAACTGCCTTTATTTGGTTTGGTAGGGTGTTGTGGGTTTTTTTTTTGGTTGTGTTTGGTTTTGGGTTTTTTTTGGTTTTCTTTTTTACCCTAATCTGCTTAGGCTCATAAGTTTTGTTAGCCTGGACACCGCATGAAAACTTCACTGCAGTTTTGGGAAGCACACTTCATAAACCACATGCTTGTGATAAAAGGAGAATGACTGAAATACAGCTTTGAAACCTTGTAGTGGTTTTAGAATAGGTAGGATTGGACTCTGTAGCCTGCTAACCAAGATGGGTGCGACATATGCACGCTGGACAGAGATACCCTTCTGTCGACAGTGATGGATTTTAGCTCCGAGTGGAAAAAATAAGTGAGGGGGCAAATGGTACAAACCTAATATTGGTGGTTCTGTAGTACCCTTCTGAGGTTGGTGTGCATCTGTGCACAGATTTGGTGAACAAATTCTCATAGCTGTTTCAGAGGTAGCTTTTGTGAAGCTGGCAGCGGTGGGGGTTTGATTTTTTTAAAGTCAGTTTTTAAAGAGTAACTGGTGATTGATTTTATCCATATGTACTCCCCTCTGTACCTAAGGGTTTCATAAAACCTAGAGCATATTCCTAACAACGACCATACCACGGTGTTTTTTCCCATGCCCTCTTCATATCCTGTGACTATGAAGAACAAAGGCAGAGTTTTCTCACTATAAAGAGAAGGCAATTAATAGCACATGGATCCTATTTTACGGATCCTATTTTACATCGGCGCCTTTATCTTCAGCAGTCTTTAAAAACCAGCAAAAAGGCTAACATCGAGTTTCAGTAAGAAAAAGAAATTATTTCCAAATTCCACAATACATGTTTTCCTCAAGTAACAGACTTTTTGTATTGCATGCAGGAATCTTTAAGAGCCGTTCTGCACCGTTTTGAGTAGGAGAAACACTGAACAGCAAGAAAACCGCGGTCAGAGCCGGCTTAAGGAAGCCGTTCGGGGGCTGCAGCAAGGAGCAGCTGCCAGGCGTTTGTCAGCTGAGGGCTGCGGACGCCAGGAAACGTGCCGCGACCCGAGCGGCGCCTCAGGGCAGCAGGGAAGGGCCGGCCCCCGTCTCTACTCAGCGGGGCGGCAGGGGAGAGCCGCTCCCCGCCTCAGGGCTCCCCGCCTCAGGGCTCCCCGCCTCAGGGCAGCAGGGGAGAGCCCGGCGCTCTTCCCCCCCCCTCACGGCTCCCTTCAGGGCGGCAGAGGGAGAGCCGCCCCCCCCCAGCCTCACGGCCCCCCTTAGAGCAATAGGGAAGAGGCCCCCCCACCGCCTCACAGCCCCCCTCAGGCCAGCGAGCCGCCCACGCCCCGCGATCCCTTCCAGACCGCGCACGCGCTAGCGGGGCCGCCCCGCGCTACATCGCTCGCCCGAGGGGCGGGGCCAGCCGCCGTGCGCTCGGTCGATGACTCGAGGTGCGACTAGCGCTGCCTAGGCGCTTTCAGACCAGAGCGGTCGCTGCCGGAGCGGTCCCCCCTCGCTGCCCCGGAGCCCGCGCCGCTGTTGGGGGAAGGAGGATGGTGAGGGGCGGCCACGGCGGGCCAGCTGGGGCAGCGCGCTCCGTGCCCCGTGCCTGGGTTGCCGAGCGGGCCTGGGGGGAAGGGGGAGGCGAGAAGGAGGGAACGGGGCCGTGAGTAAGCGGTTCCCGGGCTGTGCGGGGTCTGGCTCGCCGCGGGCCGGGCCGGGCCTGGGCCTAGCTGCCGGGGCCGCCCGGAGCCGGGGGCGGCCGCGCTAGGGCAGGCGGGGCCCGGGGGGGTGGGGGGGCGAGCAGTGGCGGCAGAGCGCGACCCCTTCGGCCCGGCTGGGCCTGGCGTGACGCTGCAGAGAAGCCGGCCGTGGCTGCTGGGCGGCCGGCGGGGCGGGCCCCGGGCCGGGCGACGCCGGGGTTCGCAGCGGCCCTCCCCGGCGCGGGCACCGGCTCCTCGCCCTCCGGCTTCCCCGCGCCGGGGCTGCGGGTCGCTGCTCTGCCCCCTATGCCTGTGCTCTTGCCCCGGCGTGGAAAGAAACGCGACGGGGGGTGGCCCCCGTGGCAGGCCGGGGAGCTACAGCTGCACCTGCAAGGCCCTGAAAAGAAAACGACCCCAGCTGCACTCGGGAATGCTCTCCCTGCCTGCGTATTAGTTACACTAATGGATATTTTTTTTTTATTCCTTCTAGTTTCGTAACCAGTATGACAACGATGTCACAGTTTGGAGCCCGCAGGTAAAATCTTTATAAGCATGCTGACTGGCTCTTTGCGTGCTTTTTGGTTTTCCGTCACTCTCACAGCAGTGGTATCACGGTAATGCAGACTGTGTTCAGGTGCCTAAAGCTTACTGTCGTCTGTGCCCTTCTTGTTTTGTGGGCTGTAGGTGTCTAGAAGGCCGTTAACGCCTCTGAGCTGCTGCTGTGTGGGCCCTGTTACCTCAAAGTACTTAGGGTAGTTGCTTTCCAAATGTACTTATGAGGTACAAAATAGATGCTGTCATCACTGAGGGTTGGACTTGGTCTTTAAAGGTCCCTTCCAAAGCCAACCGTTCTGTGACCAATTTACAGACCTATATTAAAAAGTTGGTATTAAAAAGCATGAAACCAAGCTTCTATTTTGCCAGTGTTAGACTACTGCTAGTTCATTCTCTCTTTTATTCCCTAGCTAATATTGGAAAGGCACCATTCGGTTTGCAATTGGGAAGAACTTCTTTGGTTGGGGTATTTCTGTATTAAGAGCTTTACTGCTTGCAAATTGTTCAAAACAAAATAAAATTACTAAAAGTTAGTATTTAGTGCTTAAGTGAGTATATGCTGGCTTTTTCAAGTGTGGTGTAACAGCGCCTGCTTCTCTTTTTTGTGTGCACACAACTCTCTGCCATGTAAGCCTGTACTGGAATGACTATTCCCATATGCTAATCTGAAGCATGGCATCTGAGATGCTGATTTTTATAGTATAAATGTGCAGAAGTTAATTTTCTAGATTGAAATGGTCACAAACATCCCTGTCAAATAAATTCCATATATAAAGCTTATAATTATAACATTGAGAGCTAGAACATTAAGTGGTTAAACGCCATATCCTCTTGTAGTGCAGTTTGCGTCGTGATTCAGTGAAATCTGTGCAGCGGTGTGTCCCTAGTTTCCTGTGTTGTAGAATGTTACAGAGGCTTCATGCTATCTGTACTTCAGATTATATTGAGATTTGCACTTGAGTTTTAAATATTATTACCTCTAAATCAGTTTCACACTGTGTATTGTTATTAGAAAGATACATTGTGCCTTCTAAAACTTACATAGGTTATATTGACTTCAAAACAGATACTCCAGAATTTTAAATGCAAGTGTCAATTCATGTTGCCTCTTCTCTCCATATGGACATTGTAAGATAGGATATATATGGAAAATCAAGAGTCTTGAAAATTGACTCATTTCTAGATTTAGCAAAACTAAAGATTTATTCTAAATGCAAATAGCAAATCGTATTAGTCTAAAGTTAATGTGTCGTTAGTTTGTGAGTTTGTATTACTATGGAAAACCTTCATGGTGTAATGGTACTGCTTAAAAGATACAGCTTCAACACACATTGTAACAGAGCATATTTTATACTTTCCATCCTATATGAAGACAACCTTGAATAATTGGGTGGGTTTTAGTCAATACAATGATAGTTGTAGGTGGCTTTGAACTATTTTCGTCCTTATTAATGACTGTGTTTCTCTGGCAGATTCTGTATCAGGAACTGTAATTTTAAATCTTTTAATCTGTCTGTTACTTGAAAAATTACTTTAAAAACTATAATATTCTCTTGAGACCTTTAGTAGATATTGTGAAGTCATTAACAACGCTAATTTCTATTTTTTTTCCATAAATTGCCTTGAAAATGTGAAGTGTTGTTGTCTTTTATAAAAGACATTTAAAATTACTAAGTGCTGCCATTACTGCTCCATGTATTCTGGTAGGTGAGGCAGTGATATGGTACCATAATAGTTCTTGGTATTGTTAATAAAGGAGCGAAGAATAATGATATTGTCTTGGGGGATGTTTTCAGATGTTATTGTAAAGAAAAGGAAATACGAGATTAAAGGAGTTTCATACTTTTACAGCCTTGCAAGTCATTCATGAAAGTTGATAAATACATGTTGGACAGGTCACAGTGATTCCACACTGCTCTCGGGCAGGAAATATCTGATGTTACTGAAATTCCATTTATAACTTTGTGAATTAAATGGAACGTTAGGGTATTTTAAGCATCTGCTGCACTTTGTATTCCTCTATGTAAACCAGATCAAAACCCCAAAAAACTCCCCACCAACGTTGTAGAAGGTGATTTCCTGTAGATTATCCTCAGTACATTTTATTATAACAGCTACTGTGTTCCACTCCATTACAACTGGTAGGATGCAACTGTGTGCTGTGGTTAGTAATTCTGTACTTGCACAGTAGCAGTGAACATGCTGGCTATTGGACATAGGCTCATCAACTCAAATGCAAGAAATTAGCTACTTTGCTCTCAGTGGTTGCATTAAAAGGACATTGTCTTATTTTCCTGCAAAGCTCCTGGCTGCCTTTGCAGAACTTAATAGTGGGACTTAATAGTCTGTGAGACCTCTACTCCTCTTTCAGACTTTACTGCAGTTGACTAATAACTTGTGCAGAAGTTATTAGGGAATGATGGTGAGACACAGCAATTGCATAAGACTAATTTCTTGAGGAAACTCGATTAAAAGTTACATGTCCGACTTCAGCTGGAAGTTTTATCTTTGTATCACATTGGGTCAAGTACCGATTCCTTTAAAGACAGTGACAGAAGTCTTGTGATTATAATCTCAAGATTATTCGCTCTTTAGCTTTTCCAGTTTCTTTGTATGCAGTAGTGAGTGGCTCAGAAACGGCCAGATTTTTGTGGGTTAATGGTGAAGCGTTTGCAGAAGATAATTGAGGGAGTCTCATGGTTGTAGGTTTAAACTGTAATGCAGTTAGTGTACCTGTTGGGGCGGGGGGATCAAAGGTCTGAAAATCAAAAACCATTGAAACTTGATTTAGAGGATGAACTTCAGAATTATTACCTTTGGTTTTACTCTGTAGGGCCGAATCCATCAAATAGAATATGCCATGGAAGCTGTGAAACAAGGCTCAGCTACGGTGGGGCTGAAATCGAAAACACATGCTGTTCTGGTTGCTCTCAAGGTAACCTCAAAACTGTGTTCTCAGGACACTAATGTTAGGAGAAAAGTTTTGGTTTGGCAAATCTGTTTTGGGCAGTCTGAGCTTTTATGTGTAGTGTAAATGCAATGCCAGTTTCCTTTTGCTTGAGTACCAGTATAGAGCTATAAATACTTCCAGTACCTGTGCAAAGTACTTTTTCACAAAATTAAGGAAATGAATGAAAGATTATTCCCCACCCCCTTTAAAAAATGTATCCCTTATTACTATTTTTTATCCATTGGTTACTAAGTAGTAAAACTATTTCTTTTCCCAAAGCTTGAGTGTGTGTCTGTCCTTTCTTTAGTTCTCACAGTTCCCTACTGAACTGGCATCAGATTTTTCTTGTCTTCTGTTGCAAGTTTATACATTTTTTTTTTATTATTGTTTCATGTCATATTCAGTTCTTGCTATAAATGTTAGCAGATTTCTCCACAGTGCTTGGCAAACCGTTCAGTCTGCTACATAGCTTTCTTCTTTTATGCGTAGAGAGCACAGTCTGAGCTGGCAGCTCATCAGAAAAAAATCCTGTATGTTGACAACCATATTGGTATCTCAATTGCTGGACTTACTGCTGATGCAAGGCTCTTGTGGTGAGTATCTTAGTTGTTGACATACACAACATACACAGTTCTGCAATAATGAGTGGAAAGTTCATTTGTAGACTATTGCGAATGAAATTTTCTGGTCAGCTAAGGATTAGTCTTAAGTTACTGCTCTGTTGTACTATGCCAAAGACCTCGGCATGAAATTCTGGCAGATCTTTAAGTAGTTGGCAGAAATCTCATTTGTTTGGCCCACAATTTTGCTCTTTGGTTTTGTTACTAGTAAGACTGTCTTGTCTGGTTTCCTCCGTGTGATGGGGTTTCCAAGCAGTCTGGGAAAGTGCATCACTCACTTCCCTCTAGCAGCTGCTTCTGTGTACACGCATTTAAGCAAGTTATTAAAAACATACACTGCTGTATGCTTGGGCTTTAGAGTGGCTTGCTTTTTACCTGCTGGCCACATGGTTTCATCAGATGAGGTAAATGTACATGGAAGAAGGCATTTTCCTCAGTTTGATAGGAAAGGGCAAAAAAAAAGGCATAGGAGGAACTTCTGAAATAAATCTTAATTTCTGTGATATCACAAAGAAATGTTAGAATTTAACTGTGGCTTTTTTCCAGATGATCCATCTGTTGCTTGTGTGACTACTTTCTTTGCATTTGTATGGCTGAAATATTATAATACTCTTTCAAACCTGTGGTCAACTTTCTAAATAAAAATTATAGGTCATGATGAAATAAAATTATTTATTGCCTTTGGCCCTTTTTCTCAACAAGCAGAGCTGAAACAAAAATGCTTACCTTAACAACAAGTATTGAGACACAAACTCATTGTGACTTTGATCTGTGCATTAGTTTGGTTTTTATTCTTTATTCTTATTTTTCTGTTTGGTTGTTTTTTTTTTTCTCCTAGCAATTTCATGCGTCAGGAGTGTCTGGATTCTAGGTTTGTGTTTGATAGACCTCTTCCAGTGTCTCGCCTAGTGTCACTAATTGGAAGCAGTATCCTTTTTCTTTTTTTTTTTACACTTGTAACACTTCTGTAGCTTTTTACTCCTTCGTGCATGTTCATAAAATTATTTTCATATATCACACCTTAAAAGGCATATTAAATTTAAAAAACCTGAAAGTTAATTTTTCTTTATTCGCATTGCTTGGGTGTTCTTTCAGAGAATATCCCATAACATACGCTGAACTGGTAGAGAAGCGATAAAGTGCTGTACAACGTTTTAACACCGTGCTCTTTGTCACACAGCCCCATGCCTTTGGAGGTAGGGGGCAAAAGGTGACTGCGCTATTCAAAATGTGATTGTTGCATTGTAGCTGCTTTGTCAGATTATTTCTTTTTTCCCGTGGAAATTTCTATCTTTGCATAGAACACAGCAGAGGCCTTGTGTTCTGTTATCAGGTGCCTAGAAAGAGTTCAAAGGGTTAAGAAATTAAACTAAGCTGTGCAGCATTAGGTGAACTGTTTGTATTACTTTGTTGAATGCACCACTTTATTTCAGGAAAGATAATTGCTAAATTTTCTTTTGGTGAAGAAGTTGGTGTTGCAAGTAAGTTGCAAGATCTTTTTCTCTTGAATGTGGTCCTCACTCCTGCGGAAAGGTTTGCAAGGACTATATAATGATTTTGGTACATCTCCGCTTGGCTGAGGTAAATGTTTTGGGTAATTAACATGTTATTTTGAGATTGTTTCCTTAGCTTATTTAAGAAACCCAGATACCAACGCAGCGTTATGGCAGAAGACCGTATGGCGTAGGACTGCTCATTGCAGGTTATGATGTAAGCAAGCTGTTTCCAATAGTAACTACTATTGATCTAGAAGAAAATGTGCTTAATGCAATTTTATACACCAAATGGGGAAAGATGGAAGGGATGGACTCATCAGTATTCTTTGAATAAGGAAATAATTTTCTGTAACTTACCCTAAACATAACATTTTGAAATGTTGCTTAATAGCTAATCCTACTTATGATGTGTACATTTGCAAAAATGAAAAGCTAATTAAGGTGCAAAAAATTAGATTTCTTTATGTTTTAAGAGATCAAAATGTTGATCCCACAATGGCAGTAATTATTTTACTATCGATTATGGAGCTTTACAAACTATTATTTTAAATGAGTTTTATAAAAAATGGATGTGGAAATCATTACTGGCCTCTCTCTTGTTTAGCAACAAGTTTGCTTAATGCAGCACACACAATGTCTGACCTCAAGAGTTTTTGATATGAGCAGGGTTGAAGGAAATTGTCGTCTTGCCTGAAATCTTGCATGGCATGGTTGAGTCTGCTGCAGGTTTTTACTTTTTTTTGTAGATAATACAAAAGATAATATGAAGTGTAAAGTGTCTATTGCAAGCCATGAAGTAGGAAGCATACATATACACAGCACAGTTTATGGAACAGAAAAAGAAACATTTTTGATGCCAGCTATCCTGTCCACGTAAAAACGGCAATTTAATGAACAAGGTGTAAAGAACTTTTTTTTTTTTAGATTTCACTTTCTTTAACAGTAATTTTGAAGGAATTGTATAACAGTGACATGATAAGCAATATAAAATGTATTTATGTGCATATATATATGTAAGCTATGCAATGTACCATGAAGCAAAACTGTTTTAAAAAATGTATTCCAGGAGCAGACTTGGTATAAGCTTATACATTTGTTTTACCTTCTGTGTGGGTTTTCCCTCTCTTTGTAGGATATGGGTCCTCACATCTTCCAGACTTGTCCCTCTGCAAACTATTTTGACTGCAAAGCAATGTCTATTGGTGCTCGTTCACAGTCAGCGCGAACTTACTTGGAGAGACACATGACTGAATTTACTGACTGTGAGTAATGAAACCCTGTCTTATCTAATGTTATTCATCAATTGTGCACTTTTTCTGCTACTGCTCTGTTCTTTTGCGTTAGTAAGACAGGAAGATAAATTTTGGGAGCCAAGTTTGGCATAAGTGTAAATCTGCAAAATTTTGGATAAAATGTTACAAATTTTCATACTGTAACATCTGGATGCTTATTACATGTAATTCAAAGAGAAGTTGTGCTCAGAAAAGCAGAGAAAACAGTAACAGGGCCTCTGCCCTGTTTAACTGAGGGAAAGTACAATTTTTCCGTATCAGAGCAGGGATAGTATGTCAGGGCCAGTATTTAGGTGGTGCATTTCAAATGGTGAATTTATTTTTGTATGAAATGGTGATGAAGAAGCTATCGAATAGCTGCTTGGTGGAGGGGAAAAAAGCTTTGATTATGACTTGTACTGGAGGCAAGGCAGGTGCCAAACCCAGATGCGTTCAACCTCACATGTAAGGAAGGGCTGGTTTTTCAAGGTGTGCTTTTTATAACCAGCTCTGTGTTTGGTACCAAAAAGAAGAAAAGCTCTGGAAGTCAAGTTAGCCAGGCTGATTTTCTAGTTGTCTACTAGGAATAGGAATAAGAGGAAGTGAGTGTCTAGAGATAATACCGTACAGTTTGTAAATGTCTTTCTGATTTCATTTTAAGGTAATCTAAATGAGTTAGTTAAACATGGACTGCGTGCCCTGAGAGAGACTCTTCCTGCTGAGCAGGATCTGACCACCAAGGTAAATACTAGGTTTTCTTAACAAGAGTATTTTAGTGCCACTGTTACTAGAAATTACTGTGACAAAATTTATATAAATTATGTCTGGCACTGAAATTTGGAAGCTGAATGCTGGTAGATAATATCTTCTTAATTTTATGTCACCAGTGTACCTACAGTTTCCTTAATTATCTTGGATTTAAAAATTTTTGACAAAAATTGTACTTTCTCTAAATGAGACATTCTTTCCTTGGTTGCTTCCTCCCATTTTAAACTTTGATCGCCGTTAAAGTTGCATTACATAGAACTGGAATCACAATTTGCGTTGTCAGCAGAGTCAGTGATTCACCTGGGATGTGAGGGAAGGTAATGCACAAGTAGTTGATTAAGTATCCAGCGTCAAAAAGTAGCAGAAATTCTGACAGTGAATTGAAGAGGTGTTGAACAAGAAAACTGTAAGGATGGCTGTTAGTTGGTGTTCTGCTTGTGGCTGATCTGCCCTTTTCCATTTTTAATTTTTTTTTATACTTAGCCCTTTACTCTTTGGTTTTTAGAACTCTTAAAACAATGAAAATTCAAATTAAGATTAAAATAAGTAGTTTTGAAAAATTGTGTATGTTTATTAAAACCAAAACAAATGTTGAAAGAAAGTGAAACCCTTGAAAAGTAGTTTTACTTACAAGATTTTGAAACCTGATAGCTTTTGTAAGGTATAAATCTGCCTCCCTTTCTGTTCCTAGTACGGTTTGCCAAAGGAGTTGTGTCTCAAAATGTCCTTTTTTCCTTAAGTGGACACAAACAGCACAATGAGTCTCTTTATCACTGGAGGAAACTTTGATCTGTTTCACAAGCAAAAGCGAGAGTTATTTGCAGAAAAATGCTTCTCACTTCTTTCAAAACTTTGCTTAACAGAATGTTTCCATTGGAATTGTTGGCAAAGACATGGAGTTTACCATCTATGACGATGATGACGTAGCACCATTCCTAGAAGGTCTTGAGGAGAGACCACAGAGAAAGGTGTGTGGTTCAGATACAAATAAATAGGCTTTGTTGAAAGACACCATTTTGTGATATATGACCTAGCATAGTTATGTTTACTATGTTTAACTCTCTACTACGCTAGTAGAGTTTTAGGAATGTGATTTTTTAAAAAAAAAAAAAAAAAAAAATTGAAGTTGCTGTATGAAGACCATATAATATTAGCTGGAGACTGGGATGCTTATTAAGTCAAGTTATACTGAATTGGTGCCAGGCTGTTCCCATGCCATCTCTCTTCAATCAAGTATGTCTGTCTTTGACCAAATACAAGTTTTCACTGTTTTTGCAACAGTGGCTACATGTTTCTCACACCTGTGGCAAGATGCATCCTTAGTCTCCTAATGACCAGCTCTGTCCTGCTCCACGCTAATTTGGGTAACACTACTTCGTAAGCTGTTTGGTCACGTGAGCTGCATTTACCACTCATGGTGCTGAGGCCAGGATAAAGCTGATTTGCCAGGTGTTGTCTTCTGCCTTCCTAAAATATTTATTTTTCCTCTCTTTAAGCCTGCTCCGCCTGCTGATGAACCTGCAGAAAAGGCAGAGGAGCCAATGGAGCACTAGTTGGTGGATAAGTTCCTTCGTGTTAATGTATGTCTAAGTATACAGGAACGTTTATCAATTTGTTGGTAACTTTATCCTCACCTATATGCGTTTTCTGCTGATACGTTCTGAGGATTACTCTTAAAAAGAAAGAAACCAACCCACCTATCCTTAAAAGGTAGACAGGACGTCATAATTGGATGTATTTTCTTTGACGAGAAAGGTGTAATCATTTTCTAAATAGTACATGATACTGTTTTTTAAGAAAAAGCATACTGTCTTTAACTTGTAAGGACAAGTGGAAATAAATCACTTTCTTGGAATCTGCTGTGGGTTTGTGTTTTTTTTAATCTGAACAACTATTCAAATACTTCTGTCATATGAAGGTGCCATCGTGTATTTGACCATTTGTCAGAGTGAGCATTTACTTGCTGTGTATAAACAGGGTGCCCTAGGAAACTATGGAACTGAGAGAACTTTAAAAGGCCTACAAACGTACAAAATCGTTGTGGAGCCAGTAGGATACAGCGTGTTTCCCCACGTTGTCTTGTCATTGTCTGGAACTCCACTTGCAAAGACATTTCTGGTGACGAGTGGTTAGCAGAAGCATTACAGGCTGGAGAAGTGTGAAGCTGCCAACCAGCTTGTGTGTTGGTTTTTTGAGTTCCCTGCTTTAGTAAGCCCCAGCTCGCTTGGAACCCAATTTTATCGCTTGCTTGCTTTAGAGCTGCCAGCCAGCCATGAGGCAGCAAAGGGCTTTTAGCTCACTGATGGCCTACAGTGAAGTTGCAAGGGTGTAAAATGGCTGCCTGTATTTTAAGCAAAATGAGTTCAGCGTAATTTTTTTTTTTCCATGTTGGATCATTCTATTACAATTCTCACTAATGAATACGTTGAAAAGGATAAGAAATTTTTGGCGTGGACTCGGGGGGGTTTGATATCCTGCTCAATGTACTTTTTTTTTTTTTTTTTTTTAAGGCAGAAACCTTGCATTTGGTATTTATTAATTAATAAAGCATGGCGCTGTTTGGAACAGGCTTTAAAATACTGTGTTGGATCCATGTAAAAATAGCAAACTATACAAAATACATAAATAGATACAAATATAACAAATATAAATATACATAGATAATACAACAATATAAAAATATACATAATAAAATATTAAATAATAGATAATGATACATTAAAAAAAAAAGAAAATCCAAAAAAAGCCAGGGCTGTGTATCTGGTTTTAAGCACTAGACAAATCTGCTTATAATTATTAATTTTTTTTTAAATACTTATTTTCCCTTTCTCGAATTATTTTCCCTTATTTATCCACTCATTTATTTTTGGTTGTTTGTTGGGGGGGGGTTTTTTGCCCTGTGAGCTGGTTTGTTTTGTTTTATTTTTATTGGATTTTAATTTTTTTTCCCCTCTGGCAATGTTTACGGAGGGTGTCCCGGGGGGTCCGAGCCCGCCTTCCTGCCTGCGCGGGAAACTCCACCCCGCCGCAGCGCTGACGTATCTCTCACGTGTCCGTGACGTCAGAGGCGCAAGCCCCGGCTCCCGCCTTCGTGGCACTCCGGCGCGCACACCCGCCCGCACGGTAACGCGAAAGAGGCGGGGCCGCCCGGCGGCCCCGCCCCTTTCGCGTTTCCATGCGGGCGTGAGGCGTGTCCCGCTGGGGCCGCCGTACTATCGATGTGGCCTGAGGAAGGAGCGGCTCCACGTCAGCCATCGCCGGAGCGGGAGCGCCGCGGGCAGAGCTCCGCACCCGGGGCTAACTCCACCGCACCGGGCCGCCACGCCACCGAGTACGGAACCTTGCGGCCTCCCAGGGGTAGAGGGGGGGAGGCTGGTACCTCGGAGCGGTTGGGGCCGGGGTGGTGCCGTGGCTCCGGTGGGGCCCGCAGGCCCGAGGCCTCAAGGCCCCGCTGATATCTTCCAGGGGGGTCCCTCAGGGGAGGCCCAGCGCTGCTTGACCGGGGCCTGCGGGGGCTTGGGCCCTTTGTGGCGGGGCTTCCCGGAGAGGGGCTGCTGCGCGGCTGTAGGGCTCCGGGTTTCTTCAGGGTAGTGGCAGGCAGGCAGGGGCAGCTACATCTTTGCAGTTTTAACTTAGCGCTAAAAGCACCTGGAAAATTAAGGCATAGATCTCCCTCAATAGGCTATACTTTAGGATTTTTTTAGTAAGTGTCTTTACGTTATATATTGTAGGTCACACACTAATAAAGCAATGCTTTCACAGGGTTTTGGTTCATCAGGTAGCCCCCGGGTTGTACAGCTCCCCAGGTTGGTGAGCAAGTGTGGACTTTTGTCACCCTGTGTTGTATAAACTGTAGCTTTCAATTTTCTTCTGTAGATACTCTGTATGTGGTGATCCTCTGTAAGATGAAACTGTCATTTCAAGGCTTGGTGCCTTGCAGGGAGGAAGACTTGGTGGCCATTCTCTCTGCCAAGTCTTCCAGCTCTCATTTTAGGAGGGTTGGTTTTCACTGCTGCTTTTCAGAGCCTAAAATGCACTCCACATTTTCATGTTTCAGAGACCAGTTTGGCTGGGATTTTTGGGAGAATTTCTGCGGTTGAGACCTTTGTATAAGTAAAGATACCTGGTCTACTTTTCACAAAGATCCACTTTGTGGTCTGAGTTGTTACTAGAGGTGAAGGTGTTAGCTGTAGGGCTTTGAGACAGGAGTTTTGAGCAACAGTATGGAAAAAGTGTGCAAAAAGAGGCAAGAAAACAGCTGGATTTCTAAAAATGAGCACGATTGTTTATGTAGATATTTGTAAACGGTGAGCTTGAAGAATCTTAGCCTTAAAAATCTACAATTCGTAACAGAAAGAGGTGTTTTTAAAAAAAGTATGTATTGCAGTTATATTTTTGGGTAGTAGTTGTGGTACAGTTCTAGTTGCGTTGTCTTGTGTAGAAAGAGGCGGCAGCCCAAGTCAGCACAACTTACCTGCTCACTGTTCAGCCAGAAGTTCTCTAGGTGTCCATTCGATGAGAAAAGGGACTTTGAACCCAATACCAGCTTGTGTAGTGTCTCAAGTGCTCGTTCAAGCACTGCCGCGCCACGTCCCACCTTCTCTCTCGTCAGAGCTACTTGTGGGGTGCTGCGTTTAACCAGGCTGGGAATGGGTGTTTGCTGGTCTGTCAGTTTATTTTTCTTACTGTTTCAAAAATAAGGTGGCAGTGGAGAGTTTACAGGGTTTACATCTCAAAAGTTGTCCGCACAGATAAAAGAGGTGATGTGGGGATAGGATCTGGTGTCCCCAGACGGTAACTTAAACGGGCATGTTGTTGAAAGTTTGTGTCACAGATGTATGTCCCTGTGCGGGATCATTCAATTTTGAGAAAAAGTGATCTGCAGCGAAAGCATAGATTGAGTTGGAGAGTTTAGTGTTTTCATCTTTATGTAAATTACAACCTTTGATGGGAATCAGTTTGTTCGGTTCTCTATTATTAATAATAATAGTTGGCTCTATTTTTAGTTATTAAGTATATAAAAATGTGCTTTTACACATTGACTGAGGTACATATTGTAATTGAAAGTAAAAAGGCATCTTCCTTATTTAAATGACTTCTTAAACTCAGTCTAAGACTTCCAGAAAATCAATAGCAATAAAGGCATGAAGTAATTTTTCTATAATTTTTTTGACACATTTTCTGTAGAAAATACAAAATTGCTCATGTAATCAGCAGTTTTCTTTATTGTGCTTGTAAGTAGGGTATTATGGCATTAACTGAGCAAGCACAAACCTGAGCGTTTTTCATTATTTAAGAAATGAAATAAAAAGTTTTATTTGATCCTAGATGTCTGTTATATAAGGAAGAAACAACCATGAGAATGAGGATGGAGCTTAATTGCTGATTTTGTTACCTGAACTGTCAGCCATATAGCAGCTTTGCTAGATCTGTAACCTTGTCGTGCTTTTTCACCATAAAAAATACTTCCCTCTAATGCCTAGCAGAGCAGTTAGACAGTAGAGTTGAGCTGGTCTGATGATCCTTGGCTGGTAAAAGTACAGTCTTGCTTCCCTCTCCACATGTTGCCTTTTCACTTGGTTTCTGCTCAGCTGGATCTTGTCCTTATCTTCAAGGTTTCCTTCATAGGTTAATTCAGCTTGTTAAACAAGTCAAAAACTCTTCTGCTTTTTTAGTCTTTTTTTATTATTATTCCTGTGATTTTTCAGCTAATTTTGCAGCTTGGGCCAGTTCACCTGGAGGGGCACAGGACTGCAGGGAAGGCAGTGGGAATATATAACTGGGAGCAGGGGGTAAGTAGGTGATGGAAAAGCTGCTGCATCCGTTTAGCTGCCATCAGGTGTCTGTACACTTCTGTTACCTCTGACCATGCCTTAAGTATTGGAAATATTTCTTTCATTTTTATTTTTATTTTTCTTTGGGAAATTTCATTTTTCGGTGCTAAGAGGAATATTTTAGTGTAAGAGAAAGTTGAGAAGGCTTTTGAATGTGGCTTCTCAAGAAACCCAGCAATCCCTTCAAATCATTGAGTGAGTTGTAAAACATTTTTGTGTTGGTTAATAAATTCTCTTCACTTTAGGATGGCTCTGTGTGCTTGTGTTTTAGGTTGCCTGATACTTGTGTCAAAATAATTCTTCCATTGAGAAAACTTCTGTAACCAAGAACCATGACTGCTGCAGAGAATGTGTGTTACACATTAATCAATGTTCCAATGGATTCAGAACCACCTTCTGAAATCAGCTTAAAAAATGACCTAGGCAAGTAATGGAGAATGATTTGAAGGATACTGCATCTTACCTGAATTATTCTTATATTCTCTCATTGTACCTTTCCTAGAATATTGTGTATGCTTTATAAACTCAAAACAGGTCAATTTGATGTTTATTTCCTTCTGTTGATTTTCAAAATGTGTGCATTCCTCTGTTTGCTGTGTTTTAAGAAGCTTTGTGATATTTATCTTACATGTTTTAGTTTTGTTGGGTTTTCTTCCCCCCCTCGGTCTGTGTGAAAACTTGAAATCTTTTTCTGGTTTTCTCTTTGAAATAGTACCTGTTTGGGCTAAGGTAGATTTAAGTAACGTAATGATAAGCAACAAGTTGTCTTATCACTGTTGAATGCGCTGCTGTATCTTGCTGGCATTAATGGCAGTGTTTTTATTTAGTATACATATGACATCAAAGCACATTGTAGTATCCTGGTATAAAAGGCTGTTTAAATTTAAGCATTGAAACTGCCATGAAATTTGTTGAACTGTGTTAATTCCAATATGTTGATCCTAGATTTAAGTCTGAACTCCATACTTTTTAAATCTTTCTTGCTTCCTCTTTGTCCTTTTAGTAGAAGTAAGGGTGTGAATTTTATTGATATGCTATATTGCGTGCTTTCAGAGTGGGTTTGGATCTTCTGACACTGAAGTTCATGTTCCTGTTTAAAGTAACTGTGACATGTTAGCCTTCCTGATTTAATTTCCTCCTCCTCTAGAAAAAGGAGATGTCAAGTTGAAGACAGAGGCCTTGAAGAAAGTAATCATTATGATTCTGAATGGTGAAAAATTACCCGGGCTTCTGATGACCATCATACGTTTTGTACTGCCTCTCCAAGATCATACCATCAAAAAACTGCTGCTTGTCTTTTGGGAGATAGTGCCAAAGACCACACCAGATGGCAGGCTTTTGCAGGAAATGATCCTTGTGTGTGATGCATACAGAAAGGTAGCCCATTGTTTCTTTCATTGCTTATGTTTCTATACCAGATCTCTCTATAAAGTATCTCATTTTTTGTTACTTAATAAATATAAAAATGGTTTATGCTCGGCATTTTCTTCCTAACCGTTAGGTTTTAGTGCTTCAGAGCTGGATAATTATAGATAACCAGCAGACCTACCACCAAGGGTTTTTTATGTGTTCTTTTACTATTGCGACTTAACAAAAATTTATTGTCTTAGTTTCCAAGCCAGTGAACCTCAAAGATGAGGAATAATCTAGTTACCGTCCTCATAGTGTCTAGGGACAAACCATGGGTCATAAAAGGACACTAATTTTGGAATAATTTCATCGTTGTATATTTGGGAGACACTCTTTCACAAAGATAATAAAGTCCCTCAGCTTCTTTGGGAATGGGTCAGAAGCAGGTGAACTAATACAGACTAGAGGTTCGTGTCCAGTGTGCAGGAATGGCTGTGGGGTAAGCTTTCATAGCCTTAGCAATTGGAGAAAACACATACAATGCAGGAAAAAAATCCACAGGCTTTGTAAGTTTCACTACACAGAAATACACATTTTTAAATATTGTGGGGCAGCAGCATTTTAAGAAGGTGTTTCCTGAGGAGACGGTGGCATGTCATTGTGGATGTTGGGAAGCTGTGCCACTGGAAGCTGAGTGTGGGAGGAGGCTGGCAAGTGTGTTCATCTGAGCTTAACAATGAGGCTGAAAAGTCTGGCATTTCAAATATGTTTCTTGTTGATTTTAGGATCTTCAGCACCCAAATGAATTTATCCGAGGCTCTACTCTCCGTTTTCTTTGTAAGCTAAAAGAAGCAGAACTGCTGGAGCCTTTGATGCCAGCCATTCGTGCATGTCTAGAACATCGTCACAGCTATGTGCGCAGAAATGCAGTTCTTGCAATTTACACCATTTATAGGTAAATGCCAGAAAGTATTTGCAGTCATGGATACAGAGGACCAATGCTGGCTTTAGTGATCTGGATAGCTTTTGAGATCTCATAAACGTTTATCATGTGGTGTTTGGGGTTGTGGGTTTTTTTGCTTGTTTGCTTTTTCTCATCTGTATAATGGACTTGCTTGAGGAAGCAGCAGCAGTACCTTTAGTTTTTCCAAACGTGACTGAGGTCCTTATATTGCAAGTTAATTCTAATGGGCAAATGCCTTCCTTAGTGATCTAAATGTTATTAATCTTAGCCATTGTCCACAACCATAGATCTAGAAGAATCCTTGCAGAAATATGCATATATAGATTTATTTGAAGTGAAATTTTCTTCTTGTACTGCAGCTATATACTAAACATCATTGCAGTTGTTACCTGAACAGTGTAGCTGAATGTTACTGTTAACAGAAATCATTGATGGGGTAGCTGCCATGCTAAAAATTTTTTTAAAGCTCCTTGAGTCTCTCCGTAGTTTCAAATAGCTACACAAGGCTATGTATTGCCATTTTATGCTTTTTGCATTTTTGTAAACACTTGTATTTAGGATATACACTTAAGCCTTAGTTTCTGCTCCTTACCAGTAGTTCTTTTATTTATGTTGTTGTTTTTTTTTAAAAAAAGAAATTTTGAACATCTTATACCTGATGCTCCTGAACTGATCCATGATTTTTTGGTGAACGAGAAAGATGCAAGCTGCAAAAGAAACGCATTTATGATGCTAATTCATGCAGATCAGGTAAGGGTACTCATCCTCAAACTCATTCAGTTTACAACTTGAAAATGTGCTAGGTAACTAGACAGTACTTTGTTGGTAGTATTGACTATTTATATTGATAAAAGAAACATATATGATAGCATTAACCCGTTTGTGGAATATTGGGTAACTGGAAAAGTTAAAGTAGGTCTTTAGTGCTGTTTTCATTTTAAAGGGGAATTACTGTATTTGGTGAAGGCATATCTTGGTGCTGAAAACTGTAATTAGTTTTGCCAAGTGAGCGTAACCAGACTGAGAAGTGCTCCATTACCTGCTGTTTTATACCTTTGTAGTCAAGAGAAAGAAATAGCTATTTCTGTCTAGTGTTTTGGATTCTTTGCACTACAGGCAGTTGCCTTTTGTGCCTGATTACCATTAGTTTTGTTTCTGGTTTTTCAGTTTTATAGACAGAATGGATTAATTTGCTCTTCAGGTTTGCAGTGTTTTTGAAAATTATTTTACATTTAAAGTTGAAGGTTGAATATATGCTGGTTTGTATTTTGATTTTTAAAATGTGTTTTGATTTAAAATATAGCTGGGTGGGCAAACTCAGAATACTTTAGAATAATGTATCTTTTATTTGTATAGGATCGAGCTTTGGATTATTTGAGCACCTGTATTGACCAAGTCCAGACATTTGGTGACATTCTGCAGTTGGTTATTGTTGAACTAATCTATAAGGTAAAAGGGAAATGGCTGTGGCATGTTTAAAATAAATGTACATGGTAGATGGTATTAGACTCCTTTTTAAAAGAGAGAGAGTGTTGCTGGAAAAGACATTATAGCTAGCATTTAGTCCGTGTCAGGAAAATGTCATTGTTTAGTAGAGCTGAATAATATTTGTCTCTTGAAACAATAAACTGCTCAAGTGTGCCCGCTACAGAGCAATACGTCTTGCCTGATTTGCCGTGATGTGGACTGTGTATTATCAGACTGTTTTTCATGGACATGAGCAGGGCATCTGTCGCAAAAGCTAGTAGAGGCTATGCCCTTCCTTTTGGTCTGAGATTTTAAGACCTTGTAGCATTGCATGGAATTATCAATAATAGCTTTTTAATAGCTTTTTGCAATTAGAGTTTTACAACTCTGAGTGACACTTCCTATCCCCAGAAAAGGTCATCGCCTTTTGCTTTATTTTCTCCTTGTAAGATAATGGAGCAATTAAGCTATGCGATTGCTATTTTGTTTTTTTTCTTTATCTGTCAATTATGCATTGTTCTTGTCTAGGTCTGTCACGCAAATCCATCAGAGAGAGCTCGGTTTATTCGCTGCATCTACAACTTACTGCAGTCATCGAGTCCTGCAGTGAAGTATGAAGCTGCAGGTACTCTAGTTACACTCTCCAGTGCACCAACAGCAATCAAGGTATAAAAGTGATGTTTTCAGATGTTTCAGTAGCTCTTAGTGCACTGCAATGAATACTGTATGCTGTACACTGGTACTTTGAAAGAGCGAAGGCGTTAGTAATATGGGGTGTTTAACATTTCATATGTGAAACTGTCTTAAAATATCTCTTAAAACTGATCACAAAGGAAGGATGAGACGGTATTTTGCAGACCTGCAGCTAGTGAACTTCATGCCGCTTTGGTAGGGGACAAGCTTGAATACTGTGCAAACTGTTGTACAGTAGTTGGTGCCAACCTGCAAACTTCTTGGAATACTGGTGTGTGTACTAGTACATACAAAGCAGGCTAAAGCTGAAGATCTGCAGAGGCTGCATGACTGACTTTGCTCATAAATATTACTCTTCTCAGACCAGAGTGGAAGCATAAAGCAGTGAAAATTTACACTGATTACTGATTGACCTTGGGTTCCTAGATTTATGTTTGTACAGCTGATTATTTGAGATCACACAGAAATTTTGAACTTGTATGGAAATTTAAAAAATAGAATATGCAAGCCTAGATTTAAAGGAAAAGCATTTTTAATAGTAGTCTGAAAAGATCAGGAGGAGTATTAATTCCAGCATTCTTGCTTTCATGTAGTAGTTTTTATTGAGCAGGAATATTATATGTAGAAGCTGTCATTAAAATCATACCTAGATACGCTAACACTGGCAACTGTTTTAAATCTGTTTTCATGCCCTGTTGTGTACTTAAGTGGTGACTCAAAGCATGCCAGAACATTGATCTCTTTATGACTTTCTTTGAATTTGAAATCAAGTCTGTGTTTGTAAGCTGATGCCATTGTGAGCTTTCCTGTGCAGTTTTTGTAAAATGGTGGTGGAATTGATGCTTACAGTGGACCAGGAAGTTTTAAAGTCTGTTCTCAGGTTCATTTCTGTGCCAACTCTTTGAGTAGTTGCTTTAATAGTAATGTGGAAGGTGTCTTTTCCTGAATTGCTCTCAGAAATTTGCCAGTTTATTCTCTTCATTACTTAAATAATATTTTTGATCCTTTTAATTTTAGGCAGCTGCCCAATGCTACATAGATTTGATTATTAAAGAAAGTGATAATAATGTGAAACTGATTGTTTTGGATCGGTTGATTGAATTAAAGGAGCACCCCTCCCATGAACGAGTGTTACAGGTGTGTTATCTGTCCCTTTTCCTGCAAGCTTATTGAAGGCTTTTCTTTCCTAAACAAAACTTCTGGGTGTTGTGATGTATGGAAAAATGTACTTCTGAAGTTTGAATCTTCTGTTGATATATTTTTGGTAAAAGCATATGGGATGGACTTTTATATCTATGACTTGCTGCTTTTATTGTCTGCGTAAGAATTAACGGCAAATACTGTCTTGATTGTAAGGCTTAATGTAGCTTGAGTGGTAGTCTTTTATGTAAATGTGGAATGTGTTAAATGAACACTCTGAAGTTCCTAATGCCCAGAAAATCTTGTTTGTTACTACGTTATATAGTGTGTGTCCAGAAAAGTCTTTGAAAACCACTGAGAACTAATAATTAGACTTATATGAAAAGGAAGTAATTTAGAGCAATGAAGTAGTTACCGTTTTGTTATTGTTTCAGGATCTAGTTATGGACATCCTGAGAGTGTTGAGTACCCCAGATCTAGAAGTGCGCAAAAAAACCCTTCAACTGGCCCTGGATCTTGTCTCTTCAAGAAACGTAGAGGAGGTGAAATACATGTTACTTTTGTTTAATTACACTATTTTTTATTCTTTGGAAAAATACATGAATTTCATCAATTTGATTTGATCTTTTCTGCAGCTTGTGATTGTTCTGAAGAAGGAAGTGATTAAAACTAATAATGTGACAGAGCATGAAGATACAGACAAGTATAGACAGCTGCTTGTTCGTACATTGCATTCCTGTAGTGTTCGGTTTCCAGATATGGCTGCGAATGTTATTCCAGTGGTATGCAAATGTTTAATTATGTTGTCATAAAATATGTTCTAGCTATACCCAAAACCTAGAGAATAAGTGAAGCTGGGATGTTTCTAACAGTGGCCTCACATGAAGCAAGACTATTTTTAATCCCTAAAGAAACAGAGGACTTTTGATGTAGTTGTTTGCCTTTTGAGACTTTATTTTTAAAATTTTTGAAGAACATGAGCTGAAGAGTACCTTTACTTAAAAGTGCAATAATTTGTATCATTAGACAAACAATTTGGGGATTATGATAATTGGTGATTGTTTGGAATGTACTTAAGGTTGTTTATTTTCAGCTTTGTTTAATGGGAGATCTAAATGCAGTTTTATTTTTCTGAATGTAGAAGGAAAATACTATTATACAAACTTAGCCATGCTGCTGTTTGTGCTCATGTTCACTCTTTCGTGCCAGTTGATGGAGTTCCTTAGTGATAATAATGAAGCGGCAGCTGCTGATGTCTTGGAGTTTGTGCGGGAAGCGATCCAGCGATTTGATAACCTCAGACCTCTCATTGTTGAGAAGATGCTTGAAGTCTTTCACGCTATTAAATCTGTCAAGTGAGTCCAAAATATGATATCAAACAGACATTGGAGCACCCTGTGGCTCACTTGCATTGAATATATATTGTCATTAAAAAGGTATGAAAATCCTTGCAATCCATACACAAAGAATAACTGAAGCTGGGATATTTTGGGCATAGATCACTTCTAGGTACAGCTTCCTTCTTGCCTACTTGTACACAAGATGCATTGAGTGCTTGTTGCATTGAATGAAGAAAATGTATTCAAATTTCATTTTTATGGTGCCATTGGTAGTTATATTTCCACTTGCTAGAAGATACCGTTGTTGATGAAGGCTGTCTCTGAATGCTATGTTTGATAAAACAGAGTTACTAAGGGATGACTGCAGCAGGAATTGGCACTTGAAGGCAACTGGAAATACTTAACTGTACATCTATTAGAAAACCCAATCTAACACAGACTGGGCTTTGCAATCTGCAAAGCTTCTTTAGTACTTTTCAGCACTCTAAAAACTTGTTTTTCTGATGGATCTGCAAAGGTGAAGTCATATGAGAACTTCTATGTATCAGGACACTGCTCTGCCATTCTTCCAATACGCAGACAGTCCGAATCCTATCTCCATCATCATCTCATGAAGTGGGAAAAAAACCCTCTGAAGCTTTGCTGTTGTTTTTTTTTTTCCAGATCTTAATTTGTGTTCTTGTTTTTCATTTTCTCCTATATGAAGGAAAAATTTGTCTTGGTTACCTGGGGAAACTTCAACTGACGTAATTCACATATAGTAGAGTTATTTCATTATGATCATAAAGAAATTT
This sequence comes from Falco rusticolus, assembly GCF_015220075.1. NCBI lineage: Eukaryota > Metazoa > Chordata > Aves > Falconiformes > Falconidae > Falco > Falco rusticolus. Next base: position 7,150,091 of record NC_051196.1, read on the forward strand.
AATTTTGTGAATATCAGGATTAACACAGATGGAGATAAAGTTGTAGCAGAGGATATATCTCATTTGATATACTTGTTCGTTAATTTACTAAGGCTGAAAGGGTGACTGCTTTTGATCGAACTTGCTTTCTGTCAGTCACATCCTTCTGTATTTGTTGAGACTGGCTTTTACCACCTGACCAAAAAAGATGCTGGTTTGAGTATATCATGAAAGCATGACTTAAGTTACTGTTCTTGTCTTAGGATTTATCGAGGAGCTTTGTGGATCCTTGGAGAATATTGCAGCACAAAGGAAGATATACAAAGTGTAATGACAGAAGTTCGCAGATCACTTGGAGAGGTGTGTTTACTTTGATAGGTTAGCTCTTTGTGGTTTTACTTACTGTTATGCAGTATGTTTTCTAAGAAAAAAAATATTTTTAAAAGATCCTGTAAGTTGCAACAGGGTGTGAGCTCTTGTGTTATGTAATGGCATATGCACAAGAAATCTAAAGTAAAAAAAACTTACGGCAGCTTTAAGATATGGTTTAGTTCTACCTACTAAAAGAGTGCTTTAAAGTCTGGGTTGTTCTGAGAGGGATCTAAGACAATCTGTACAATCTGAGCTTTGTTGCATAGGTAGGAGGCTTCTGTATATGTTTCAACATCTGCCTGTTTCAAATTCTGTCAACTGTGGCAATGTAACTGACCTTTTACTTACAAAAACCTAACAATGTGGATAATTTTTGTTAAAACCTTCTGCAGAACAAAACTATCTTTTTTTTTTTTTTATTAATTGTAATGATTGTTTCCTGTTCATTTCTAGATCCCAATAGTAGAATCTGAAATCAAAAAAGAAGCTGGTGAGCTAAAACCTGAAGAAGAGGTGTCTGTGGGTCCAGCCCAGAAACTGGTGACAGAGATGGGCACTTACGCAACACAGAGTGCTCTCAGTAGTTCCCGACCGGCCAAAAAGGAAGAAGACAGGTATTTAGGATGTCTTACTAGGCCTGGAGTGACTTGGTTAATTACTTTTTTTAGTTAAGTGGTATTCTCTCTCATACTGAGTTTAGTGGTTGAGGTAACTTCCTGTTGTATTATTAGATATCATCATCTTGGTGCAGGAAGATGCCTAATTGCTTAGAATTTGTAATCAAAGCTTACTGTGTATCAAAAAAGACATTATTAATTATGGTATTCTAAATTCTAGTTGATTCTTTATAATTTATACATAAAGTTCCCTCACAATTTTAATTGGATACAGAGATGTTGCCTTTAGATTAATTTTTTTTCTTAATATCACCTTGCTGTAGTTTAGTTTATTGGTAGCTAGAACAATTGCTATATTTCCTTAATTACTGCAAATGGGCTACTTCATCTTGACTAGTCATTATCATCTCCGAGCTACAATGAAATTATTATACATTACACTTTTTACTTCACTCCGTATTCTGTGTGGAAATGGTTACGTGACTTGTGAGTATCTCTGTATGTGGAAAATTTCTTCTAGAGTAAATAAAAAACAACTTCTGAGACCTTTCAAGCTTGTTTTGTTTGTACAGTACGGATGTTATGGTATGAAGATAAGTAGGCTAAAGAGCATTGTCCAAAGCTAGTTTTCTGATTATCATTTGTCTTTGCAGACCTCCATTACGGGGATTCCTGCTTGATGGCGATTTCTTTGTTGCAGCTTCCCTTGCTACAACTTTAACTAAGATTGCTTTACGATACGTGTCACTAGTTCAGGAAAAGAAGAAGCAAAATGTAAGTCATCTATTGTTTCACGGTACTTGTGAAAATGAGCTTCTTGTTGCCTCTCTTCTTTTAAACAGATGCAAAATGGGTTAAGTCCAAAGTGAAGTGCCAGTTAGTGATTGGTTAATAATGATAACTTGAGTCACAAACAGGACCTACTGCTTTCCAGCCTCTCTACGTAGACAGTCTCTAAGTCATGATGTTTGGTTTCTGGATAACAAGTACAAAAAAATAATCTGTTCAGAGATTTTATGATTTATGTGCACCTTTTTGTAAATTGTAAGGCTGTATAAAATGCAATAACCTCCTTCCATTCTCTTTCCTTTGTCCTCCTCCGTAGTCCTTTATTGCTGAAGCTATGCTGCTGATGGCCACTATTCTCCATTTGGGAAAGTCGTCTCTTCCCAAGAAGCCAATTACAGATGATGATGTGGATCGTATTTCCTTGTGTTTGAAAGTTTTGTCAGAATGTTCTCCCCTCATGAACGATATTTTTAACAAAGAATGCAGGCAGTCTCTCTCTCATATGCTGTCAGCTAAGCTAGAAGAGGAGAAACTTTCCCAGAAGGTGAGCTATTATAAACGTGTAACACTTGGAGTTTGTTACAGCTGTTCACATCCAAGCTGGTCCCAGAAATGTCATCATTTGACTCTGTGTAAGCCAACCATTATTTGACTGTGTTTCTGTGCTAAAGGAATGGAATTCACTGGGAATTCTTGAATATTTCTCTTCCTGCAGAAAGAATCTGAGAAGAGGAATGTGATGGTTCAGCCGGATGATCCCATTTCCTTCATGCAACTTACTGCTAAAAATGAAATGAGCTCAAAAGAAGACCAGTTTCAACTCAGCCTTCTGGCAGCAATGGGGAACACACAGAGGAAAGAGGCTGCCGATCCTCTTGCATCCAAACTTAATAAGGTAACGTGAAAGTCAGTGGTTTGGTTATATACACGTTGTGCTGCTTGTGCACAGGATCAGCTTTGGGAATCGCGGGCTGCAGCTAATGATGATTGGAAAGACCCAGGTATTTTTTGGTTAGGATCAGCAGAAAGAGAAAAGCCCTTGTGCTTAAAGTTGTTACCTTCTTCACGTGGGAGGGGAAGAATAAGGAGGAGAATTGGAGAGTGTTGAGCTGGTGGCATGGGGAGAAGAAATTAAGATTGTTTGCTGGTCTGAAGAGCCCCCAGTACGGTTCACAGGGAAAGGAGCAGGGATGTCACAAGCAATTAAGAATCCCTTTCTTTCCTTGGCTGCCATAGCCTGTTGCCAAGTGCAGTGCGTTATGGTTTCACTCTTTATACCTTTTTTTTGCTGGTGATTACCAGGACCTGCAGAGAAGGTCCAAAGAGAAGAAATCTCTTGATCCATTCATTAATTAAGAGTTAAAACCCCAGAATTTTATTCTTTAAAAGTCTCAGATCATGAATTCTTTTTACTTTTTAAAGTTATGTTTTTATTTTAAGTCAGCATTTCTTTGTCCTGCTTACCTTTTTAAGAATAAATGGTGTTACAGTCTGTATTTTAGGAACTTTGGTGTTCTTAATACTTTTAATCCAGAAAGGTTTTATAATTATTATGTATATGGAAAAGAATATGTGAAGGAGGGCTACAATTAAAATTTGTGTGAATAATATGGACAGTCACGGTGTACTTAGCTATAAATCAATGAAATCTCTTTATTTTGGAAGACCTAGGCATGAGCTTTACATTTCCTAAACATCACAACTTCTTTAAATAATATTTTGTAGGCAAAACTTGCGATGATTTTTTTTTCAGTGTCTTTATATTGTTCCTTCTTTCTTACTAGTAAGTTAGTTCTGTGAAATTAAAAGCTCTTTGCACACCTGCTTGATTTGGAGGCTCATGTTAAAGAGTAATGGGCTTAGTTTTACTTTATTCTTTTTTTTTTTTGTCAGTTTGACATAATTCCATGTTTTAAACTGGTTTATGAGAAGAAAAATACCTTAAACTCTTTTCTTCCACAGGTTACTCAACTGACAGGTTTCTCAGACCCTGTCTATGCAGAAGCCTATGTCCATGTCAATCAGTATGACATTGTGCTAGATGTACTTGTGGTCAACCAGACCAGTGATACTCTGCAGAACTGCACGCTGGAACTAGCCACGCTAGGTAAGGAGTGCTGGTGGAAACCAAGCAACCGCTGAGCAGCAGTGAGGTGCTGGCCATTGGCAACCAGTTTTAAGGAGTTTCTGAAACACTTCTAAATACTTACAGATTTATGCCAGCTAGTTGCCATTTCAAAAGGATGTTTTTGAATGCCTTTAAAAACACATTTTTCTTCCAAAAGGTGCAAGACTTATCTCCACTGGCACTGACAATACTGTCTGATGATACAAACTGTAGTAAGATTGTGAATTTCTTCATGCTTTTTTCACTAGAAAAATAGCATTCCATTTCCCCTTCTCCCTTTTTCCTGAAATTATGGACAGGATTTTTGATACACTTGTTCCCCATTACTCTGTTACCGCGGAACAAGAGGACAAAATGCAAACTGGTGTGGAGCGAATGTCAGGCAAGAGAAAGTCATCTGCCCTAGGTGGTTCTTGCACTCAGCTTGAAGTACCTAGATATACTGCATTTGCTCAGCTGATACCATTCCCTCTACCAACAGCTGTACCAGAGGCTTGCTGGAGCAATAGTGAGGTTTCATTAACTTCTAGGGGAGGAACTGGATCAGATAATCCAAGAACAATTTCCTATTGTCTTCTGTTTTGGCAGTCAGGACTTGAAATAAGTTTACAACACTAGGGGGACGCATGTTACATGCTTGTAATTGATGTAAATATGACTGGAGGGGCATAACCTTCCTCCAAATCTTTTGTACATCATTTGATCAGATTAGTGGTGGAGTAAATAAAACAAATGTGTTACTTAATAGGTTGTATTTTTCTATTTATTAGCTCAGTAAAGTGAAATTCTGTATTTCCCAGTTGATCTCTTCAGATATATTGCAAAAACTGACTTGATGCATCAGTCCTGTGCATAGAGCTGATGCTGTTCATGCTGTATTCTCAAATTGCACAGTCTGATAGAACTAAAGACTTTTGCTTGCCAGAGGATTAGGAAAAATACAACTCTTCCTGTGTCCTGGGAACAATTATATTCAAATCAAGGTGATACTTTGATCTGTTTATAAATAGCTTAGTGCGTGTAATACTGGACGTTGAACTTTGGTTTTGAGACGCTTGACTGTAGGATTAGGTGTTACGATGTTGTCAGTGGTTAAAACATAAGGTAAAACTAAGCATTTCCTGATTGTTAAAAATGTAATACTAGGTTCAATCTGAAGCCTATTTAAGTCAGTATTTGCATTTGTTTTCAGTGGGGTTTGGTTTTTTTTATTTTAACTGAAATTTTTAATGTAACAAATTATTTTGTCTTTCAGGTAGCAAACTATAACAAAACACAAACAAAAAAACCAATACCTTTGTGGTGGTATTTAGTGCAACTCTGTAGACATTAGAATTGAATGACAAGAAAATAAACTGTTGTCCAAAAGCTAAATTCATTGGGAGATAGGGATCAGGGAGCTTTAACAGTATACAATTTCTTTACACAGGTGACTTGAAACTTGTGGAAAAACCATCTCCTCTGACACTTGCTCCACATGATTTTGCAAACATTAAAGCTAATGTCAAAGTTGCTTCAACAGAAAATGGAATAATTTTTGGTAATGTTGGTAAGTAACCAATTCAGTGTGCAAGATTAACATTAATGTGTAGCATTTCTGAACTGTTTAATAAGCTCAAAAATAATTGAAAACTTCATACTGGGAGAGGAAATCGAATGATCTACAATGTGTGACTATTTTGTGATGATTTTTGAAAAATGTATATTGCTTTTAATTATGGTAGGACATGCTACCTTTAGAATGTTTGTCAACATCATACTTGAACCCAGGTCTGGATTTGAAATGAGCTAGGCAGCCTCGCCTGAAAGACAATACACGTAACTCAGAAATTCTGTGCTAATTGGGTAAAGTCCTTGAGGACAGAGGACAGCAATGAGGCTGACCAAACATTGGGGCTGCTGTTAACTGGCAAGTGGTAACTGAGCATTCTTATTTAGTGCAGATTCACTTTTTTAAACATTAGGGTGGTTTGTGTTTTATGTTGCAGTATATGATGTCTCTGGAGCAGCCAGCGACAGAAACTGCGTGGTTCTCAGTGATATTCACATTGACATCATGGATTACATCCAGCCTGCTTCTTGTACAGATGCGGAGTTCAGACAGATGTGGGCAGAATTTGAGTGGGAAAACAAAGTTAGTTTTATTTTTTGCATGCTGTTTGTGTTTTTTGTTGATGTATAATTCTGTTTCTTGTTTTATATTCTGTCATTACATGAACATTATCTCTTGTGATATAAACCTCATTCTACATTCACATTGGATGCTGGCCTCGGGTAACTTCTTTTATTGCTATCTTACCTGTTTTACAAACTTAGTGATGCAGTAACTAAGGGTTTTTTTAGAAAAGAGGTATGTGCCTTGAGCCTTATCTGCTGTATGGTGTCCAAATTGATTGGTGACTGCTATGTATTTTGACTCAAAGGTGAGACAGCAACAAGCATGTTTATGCTGAGACTGCAGAATTATTCATACTGCTTAGTCTCTCCAGTTCTGAATAATGTTGCTATTTAAAAAAAAAAGAAATTAAAAAAATCATAGAATTTGGGTTGTAGGGGACCTTTTGAAGGTCATCTAGTCCAGCTGTGGGCAGGGGTATCTTTCACTTGATTACTTTGCAATGCAGCTGTAGCATGCAGTTATGGATGCTGTGTTAAGACCGACAAAATGGTGGGTATGCTTAATATTAGAGGGTGCCCAAACTGCTACAGACCTGTGAAAAAGGGGTTCAAAGGAGATAATCTTATACAACACAGCAACAAAATTCAATAGAATAGCAACATTAAAACAGTGGGAGGTTTTACATAAACTGTAGCCTTGGTTGCTATGTGTATTTACATGTATTCACTTGAGACTAGATTTAAGAGTCTCAGAACTTGTGAACAAGAGATCTTAATACATGGTATGTGAAGCCTTAGCAATTTGTAAACTACTCCTAAGAGATACATTAAAAAACAATTTAAACAAGATCCACAATATTCAATATGAGGAAGCCAAGGCAGCCCAGAGAGCGTTGTTGCTGGAAAGGAAACATGAAAGTAATATTTTTTTCATTGGTTAAATTGGACTAGATACTACTTTTTCTTGTTCTGGCAATGTGTAAACTGTTTTCAGACAAGAAGTCCGCTATTTGCTGTAGAGAGTACATGTTCAGCAGAGTATCATACTCACCTAATATATTTTATAAACCATGGTAATAACATGAAATGTTCAGTCTTTAACAAGTGGATGGCTGGAGGTGAAGACTTCATACAATGCCACCACATAATGGGAAGTGCCTCTAGCTTGTTGCATGTGGCATTCCTCAAGGAGAAATGTAATGGTAGTCGCCTTTATTAGAGCCCTGACGAAGAAGTAATGCCTGAGGTGCTAATTAATGTAATTGCCTTTTTTTCCCTTCTTGAAGGTTACAGTCAATACAAATATCGTCGATCTAAATGAATACTTACAGCACATACTGAAGTCGACCAATATGAAATGCTTGACTCCAGAGAAGGTGAGCTATTTGCTTGGAGACTTTTAGATACTTTTTTTAGCTTGTGTGCTTTGTTGTTTAAATTATTTAGCATTGGCTATGACTACTATTAGAAGTGCTTGCTTACAGTATGAAATACTACATATGCTTCATATTTTTTATATGAGTGGTCTAAAATGAGTAAAAGCAAATTAGTGATATCAAAATTACTAGTTGCTTAATCCCCTTAGCTACTTCTTGCCCAGTTTAGAAAATCAGAATGTTCTAATTCATAGTAGCTAAGCTGCAGTATAGATTTCATGGGACCATCTGTTTTTATAAAGGTTTTTCTCAGTAGCTCCAAGTTCCTTTCTTCTCTGTCAAAATTTACATTTCTTTTGCCAGTTTAGCCTTTTTGTTATGAAGCAAACTAAATATATCCAATGGCTATTTGCTATTAAGATGTAATATGTGTAATACCTACTAGCTATTATATGTATAGTAGCCAAAATAAGAATAGTAGCTATTGCTACTATTTGGCTTCTTTACCATTTTGCTGTTCATTAAATCAGACTGTAGAATGCCATCCTACCTTGTCTTGATGGATACTGTAGATTGCATATCTTCCAATATTAATTTTAGGAAAAGGCCACCGCTGTTTCCCATTGCATGGTTCTCACATGTGAACAAAGAAGTTTAAACATTACATACTGACGCGTGCCTAGCTAACCTAAGATGAATTAAAATGTGTGTAAAGGATTTTGGCCTTTCTGAAGAGTTCATATGTGCTTTCCGTAGGCACTCTCTGGTTATTGTGGCTTTATGGCGGCCAATCTTTACGCACGTTCCATATTTGGAGAAGATGCACTTGCAAATGTCAGCATTGAAAAGCCAATTCATCTTGGACCAGAGGCGCCTGTCACTGGTCACATACGAATCCGTGCAAAGAGCCAGGTAATATGACATACTTAGAGCACTGGTTTTCCTTGTCATTTTTAAGAAAATGTGCCAAGTACTCTAAAACCATGCAGATTTTTTGATGTACATTGGTTTACAGTAGCAGGTAAATGGGAAAAAATTTGGGAAGATTAATATAGAAACATTAACTATAGTTTTGAAACTATCTTATGCAGATTTTGTGAGGAAAGAATGTCTTTCTAATTAGGTGTAATCATACCCTAAAAACATGTTCAAGATCTTTTCTTCCAGTGCATTATCATAAAATAGGCTCTTGGGCCAAAATGTCCTTATTTTATCTGTAGCACTGCAAATAAGATGTTATGTTTTATTTGCTTTTAAATAAAGAGCAAATGCTCCCTAAGGTTCCATGATCTGTTTCCTACTAAATTACACATTTCAATTTCACACAAAGAAATTTTATGCATGAAATAGCTGTTCACTAGTTCTTTCTCAAACCAGCAAAACAAAACCTAGTGTCTTTCAGTAGGATTATTTTCTGTCAGTACATCTATGAGTCTGCTTAGGATTTTAGAACTGCTACCTCCCAACTAAAAATAAGTACAAGATCTCGAACTGTTTAATAAATTTTAAAAAAGTGTATCGATAAAAGTATTTTAAACAGCACCAATAAAGGGCTACCTGACATTTCACATTCAAGGAAACCATATGGTTTATATGATGTCACTGTAAAGATTTTGGAGTGGTTGAAATTAACGTTTCTGATATATTTACAGTGGCATTTTTATATAAGACTGCATTTAATTACATGTGCCAGCATTGTTGCATCTTGACATCATTCTGGTATTGATTACATGGATTTATTCATGCAGTTTCTTCTGAGATTTCTTCAGTTCTATGTAATATTAATACAGTTCTGTGATTAAATGATTTTCTATAGCTTTAGTGCATTGAGTGCTAGTATTGGCATTGAGACTTTCAACAGGTGAATTTCAGTAACTGGACTGACAAATGTATTTTCTCCAGTGGCAGCAGACTTTCAATTGGTGGGAGGTCAAAAGACTTATTTTTTTTTAATTCTCTTGCCTTTTGTATTGATAACAGATTTAGCAGTTGTTAGTTTATTTAAGTTTCGTTGTTTCAATAATATATGTAGATGTAGCCTTACCCTGGTGTTAAGGAAGTGTGCGCTATAATTATTTCTAATTGTTCATTTATTTGTATACTTTAATTTCCATGCCACTAACTTCATAGATTTCTATATATGGAACTTCCATTTTAATATAGATAAGATAAAGTTATTTTGAAGTATCTGAATTGTGAATTTCTTCTTTCCTTTCCTTACAGGGAATGGCCCTGAGTCTTGGAGATAAGATCAATCTGTCTCAGAAGAAAACGAGTTTATAGATTTTACCTAGTGTCTTTTCAAGTCTTTTACAATTTAACCTTAGGTATGTGGCTTTTGGGGTCCAGAACATCTTATATTCTTCAGTGTTCTGTAATTGTAGAAGCCAAGCTTTTGAGCTGAAAGCATTCCAGCAGATAATTTATAGGTTCTCCATGATTGATACTGAGCAAAACTTTAAATCTCCAGGGTTGTTCTTTTTTTTTTGTCCTGGAAGTCATGTTTTCTTTGTCTCTAATATATACTGATGCTCACAATACAATAAACAAATTATGCCATTACTGTTTTGTCTGTAAATTATAATCTCTGTATTATTTGATCAGTATTGAATATCGGGCCAGGTATTTTGATACTCTAAGAAAGTGGGAGTGTGTAATAGCTTAAGTGTTTACAATAATGACTAGGCCTGAATTGTGTGCATGTGTGATCATGGCTCTTAAAATACTCTGGTATAGCTAGGAGAATATATAATTGACAGCTAAATCAAAGGCTGTATGTTCTAGATGGTTGGGTTAGTAATGTAACCACTTGGCACAGAAAAGCTTGTAATATTAGAAAAGAGCTTGTCAAAATTCAGTGCTTTCCAGCAAGTAGTAGAACGTTAAACTTTGTTTCTGAAATGTTTTCCTAACAGTGTTACCATGAGTAATATAACATTGCTGGTGGTGTTCTTATTTTTTAGTTAATACAGAAAAGAGAGCCAAGTGCAATATTAAAGCTGTACCAGCATGAGCAGTGTTTTCAGTGAATGCAGCCATTAGCCACATGTGTAAGCTCAGGAAGGAAGGATTCGGACTGATTATTATCTTGCAGTGAATTGAACCAAGTTGAGGAATTGCTGAAAAGGAAGAATTGTGAGTGAAGGTCAGGTCAGGATGTGGAAGTGAGTTAACATCATTTGGCTACTAAGTGTTATGCAAATTAGCAGTAGATTAAAACGGATAACCATTAGATTGAAAATACTTTTCACTTAAATCTGTCAAGCATTAATTCTGAATTTGTTAAATTGTTGCAAGAAATTAATTCTACAGAAGAGTCTCCAGAGGCAGCAGTACTCTTCTAGTTGGCAAAGTCCTGCTCCTGAAGTGGAACAGCTTAGTCCGGCTCCAGTAGGACAGAAGAAAACTGAGTTAATATCCTGGGTAGCTGATTCCCAAAACATGTAAGGCCTCAATGGTGAAAATACCTATTTTCCACTCTGAATAAGCTCAGGAAGCAGCACACATGTAAATTCTGAACTGGAAGAGTCTAGGCTGCTGTATTTTACCTGGCTAAAGGATAGCCCTAGAAATACAATGCAAAAACTGAGCTAAGAAGTGACATTCATTTAAATATTTCATTACCTGTTCCTCCCAATACTACTTTTTGACAGCTAGCTTTGGTCTGTTCTTATAAGCATTAGGTTTAGTTTTCATTCCAATCCTGTTCTTAAGCTTAGGTGCTAGAGGAAAATAGTTTGCCCATAGTAAAAAAAGGGGCAGATCTGTTAACAGGTAAAACTTTGCACTGATGCAGCTGTACAATTCTGAATTTTTAGTACACAAAAATCCATAAAATCAATAGGTGTCTTCTGGCAGTAGTTATTTTTTAAGCCGTTAGCCATCAAGGCCATGCTGTGTCTGACAGTACTGAAGTCTGCATTACTGTACTCCAGTGTGCACGCCTCTATTACAGACGAGCCTGTATACCTGCTAAGGCTGTGTCTCTTGTTAAATCTTACAGATTTGAAATACATGACTTCCAAAGCTATGGTGCATTTATTTTACTGTTTCCCCTTAGGCACACACCTCACACTTAATATGTACAATAAGAAAAAAGAAGGGAACTTAGACATGCAAGGCTGTTGCCATGTGTTTGTGTGAGCAGAGAAAAAAACTTGGAAGGCTTATATGATGAGGCCATATAGCTTCTGAAGACCCTGATTACCTTGTGCACTTCTGTGAGCATCAAATATGGTCATGAAATGTACAGGACACAGTAATGTATGTTTCAGGTATACATGGTAGATATTGTTGACACTAAGTATCATGGTGATACGATTTTTAAAACCTTTACCTGTCATAGTGGGGGATATCCAGCTTTGCACCCCAGTAGATGTTAGAGACAGTGAATCAGTAAGATAGTGCAGCATGGGTTTGCAGAGTGGCCTGTTTGTTTTGCATGTTTTAAAATCCCTTTTTGGTTCCGCCATTGTTTTGCTTTCTAATGAAAGCTCCAACTCGAGCGTCACACAATACCACCGGCAGCTGAAGCTCTGGATATGCGCATTTGCCTTGATAATGAAGTTATGTCTCTGCATCATCTCACAGCAGTTACATTGCCTTCTGTGAAGCTATGCCAGATTCACAAGGATATAGTAGAGATAATGAGATTGTGATCTTAATTGCTTAGTATTTCATAATTTGGGAGGGGATGATAGGAGAAAAGCATTGGAGTATGTTGTATGTGCTGTCCCGTGAAATTCCATGGATATCAGTATGCTGCTTGAGGGTGTGTGGCAGGATTTTATTCTTCAATCACTTTAAGCCAAACTATGAGAGAAGAAAATCCTAAGATTCCGGTGAAAGGACTCATCTCTTCACAAAGACATTGTAATTAGTAGGACACTAACAGAGATTGAGTCGTAGCTGCGTATGTACTGAATGGTGTGAATGAGGTGGATTTGCAGCCAAGGAAAGGATGTTTTTGGAGAAGGAGAATGTCTTCCAGTATCTGTTATCCAAGGCCTGTTTCAGTCACAATCTGCTGTCCTCACTGGAGAACAGAAACCATCCTGGCATGTGCAGATAGCCGTATTTTATGTGACTCAGTCAGCTGGAAGGGGCATATAATTTAATTTGGTTTAGGTTATCTTTTGCTATTAGAACTTTATTCAAGGACATAAGAACACCTGTTTAGCAGAAGCTGCCATGACTTTAGGATTGATTTTCCACCTGTCATGCTTTTCAAAGCTCTCCTGCAGAATTTGCCTTGTACAGACTTTCTCATTGATGGTATGCACTTTTTCAGTAGCCTGAACACTAAAAAATGTTAGATGTGTGTTTCATGTCTATACTTCAGAGATGAAATTATATCCTTTTATATATATACTATTGTGTTTTGGCTACGCTTTTCCTCGGTAGTTCAGACAATAGACTGATTTTTGTTCCAAAGACCTCTTTCTAAATTTAGCTTTTGTGCACTAAAGAGAGGCTGATAGAGATTTTCTGTGTCTGCCTGTGTACACAGACAGGATTCTCAAGTGTCATTTGAGAGTGGTGTTCCACTGATCTTTAACCGCTCCTGGGCAGGCCTGTCACTGCTTAAAAAATCCGTATTTGTGACAACTACCACAATCACTTAGAAGGAAAGAAAATAGGAGGAAAGCTGATGTATGATCATTGTGGTTTCCATGAAGATCAGCAATTCTGAGCAAATAGGAAAGCTGAGAACCTTAGATGCACCACTGAGCACTTAAAAATTGTTCTTCTAAGGAGAACGGGAACTCTTCAGTTATTTCTGTGGAAGTTTAGATACACATTAATGGGGTGTGAAACATTTCTTATATACTACAGAATTGTTCTGCATATACAAAGGAATATCTTAGACCATTCTACTTAAGGATGCACTTACAGCTCTTTTGTTGGAACAAAATTTAGTAAAAGTGAGTATATAGCTGTGGCTATGCTTTGTTGTTCAAAACTTCGTACAAGGAAGTTATAAACCTAAATTTTTTGTAGCAATAAGTACGTATTGCGTACACTGTGCTTGGGTAAGGTAGTGTTATTCCACAACTGATTTCAGAAACTTGGATAAGAACAGGAATTAATTCCCATTAGGAGTAAGTGGAGCAAGAAAACTTGCTGCTTTTCTATTAGAAGTTTTAGAAAGTCATTGCCTAATGCAGTGCTGGCATAGCAGGAAGCTAGCTTCTCTTATGCCCCTGCTTCTGATGTAGAGCTGCTGAGTCGGAGCCGGATTTCTTTATTCAGGGCCCAATGAGGATTTATATTTTTGTCCTATTTAGTTGATAACATGAGAAATAGGAATGTTTATCTGATGACAGGCATGATCTAGGCAATTCTCTGTTATCTAGACAAGGAAGGGGTCATCCCAAGAAAACCTGAAGGTAGGTAATATAAAACAAAAATAAATCAGTCCATGAGGGTACGTAGTTTGTATATTGACCTTTAAAAAGATTTCTAAGTGGTCTCTGTGGAGACAGCTTTTTACAACTCTCAGAAATGTGAAACCTCACGCAAGGGGTGTTTGCTCTGTATCATGTGCTCTTTGGCGCGGAGCTACAACTGGGTGTTGAGGGAAGACCCAGTCAGCTAATCCACATCTCGGGTAATCTGCATAGTAATACCTATCAGCCACATCTGGTCACAAATTAAGGTAGTTTATAAAGTTTTCATGTGTTGCTACGGCAGAGGGTGCTGTCTCACAACTGATAGGAAATTTTGGTAGAGATTTGGGTGTTTAAAAGTGGTAAGAGGAAGAAGGCAAAGGATATGTTGCAGGTTTCATCATAAAAGTGATACAGGATAATTTTGGCCCACTCGGGGTCACTTTAATTTGGCTTTATGTGTATTTTCAAGATGCCTAGCTATGTATAGCCTGTGCATAGTGATGCTGATAGCTCAGATTACTAGTATAGTACATCTGTTTGAACATTGCCTTTTCTCTAGAGATTTTACTTTTTTCTAAAGTGTAATGAGATAGATTTGGCTGTATACAGCTGGCCTAGGGGGAATCTTCTCTTTGAAAGACAAGATAATGCGTTCATTAAGAGAAGCATATAGGTGAAATACAGGAAATTCTAACTGTGACTTTGCCTCTGCATTAGTAATGCTAATCTAGGCACATTTTTATTTGAGCAAAGCCATAAATATCCATTTTGTTTCACTAGATATTTCTCCTAAGTTTTTTTGTGCATTATGTAGCTGTAATTTTAACCTTTTCCAAACTGTGTATCATTTTCTGATTGCATCAGTGCAGTATATTTCATCAGTATGATCCACAATTGCCAAGAATAGAACGTTGCTAGCAAAAATATGATTTGTTTTGTTTTGAAAGATCAGCATAATTCTTGTAGCTATAGACTGTAGACATTTTATAATTTGAGTTTTATGAAACTGGATGTTGCCAAAAACAGTTATTTTACATAGGTATAGAATCTGCACTTCTGTGGCTTGCAAGTTCCCTATTTTGCTCTTTCTTTCACTGGGATTTCATTTAGGAGAAGCAGAACAAATAACAATAATCCTATTGTTATCCTGGCCCCAACACAAGAGCAGAGTTAGTGGGTCTCACTCTTCCTACGTCTTATTCACAGTGTTTTTCAGGTTTGATGTTTCATGTCTTCCCTGTAAGATCTGATCAAAGGTCTAGTCTTTTACAACAGGTGGTCACACCAGCATCTTTTCATTAAAAATGCAGTCTCTTCTTTTTCTGAGGTCTTATAATACCATAAAGAGTTGTGAGAATTTTATCATGCTCTAATTCTAATTACTTCCAAAGTCTGGGAATGACATCCAACTTCTGTATTTAGAAAGGTCAGGAAACCATTTTCTTTTACAGAAATTACCATTTGAATTTCAAAATGCAGCAATGAGTTTTTAATCTGATCTTTTAGAGTAACTGCTGTCACTCATATTCAGATGCAAGAATAAAGAATTATTTCTACTGAGCTGTCCTTAAACTATGTTATATGAGAATACACATCAATAAAATATTTATGTATAAACTTCACTAGATGAGGTTCCCCATGACCTTTACTTCCTTCCTTCCTTGATTTTAAATATTTATGTTACTGACAACTGTAGATCTCCTGTACTGTCCAAAACTAACATGATGTGTTGCATAGGCATCCTTGCTTTAGTGTTTTTCAAATGAAATTCTATTGTTCTTTCCGGTATCCTTTGAATTTAGTGGTGCTAGTGGGCTAATTTCCTGTTTGAGCCATGCCTACTGAAACACATCAAAGGGTTGTTCATATGCAGAAGCATATACCATTTAGTAGTAAATTCTTTTTTGAAGCCAGGAATAGTGAATGAACGGTGCTGGCATGCATAAGTGCCTTCAGCTCTGTAGCATTGTCCCTTCAGAGGTGTCCCAGCTTGTTCCAGTGTAATCTTAGGTTTTGTTTGTTTTGGGTTTGGGTTTTTTTTAACCTGTAAAACAAAAGGGTATGGGACCTCTGGGCACAGTGAAAAAAACCTGGATTCATCTGTTTTAATAATGTAGTGTACGGTTTTAGGTATGGACCTTCTTTGCATCTGTGTTGGTAGTGTTGTGGTATGCAGTGGAACTTAGAGCAGTTTTCCTCCTGGTGGGACCTGGGCTGAAGCTGTGAACCAGAACACTCTCTCTGTGCCTCACTTACCATGTGGCTGCGAGGACCTGCAGCAGTTAGGTCTATGCCTGTGTCGTGTGCACCTGGGACCAGCACCTGGTGCCAGCTTCATTCCTAGTTAAGACTGAGCATGGACATGCGGTACCAGAATGGCAACAGGTCAGACCAAATCAGAGCTGATCTCCAAGTTGGTGTCTGAGTTTCACTTCAACCATTAACTTCCCTGTCATTCCTACCTGTTTCAGTGGCTGCTGGCAGAGGAGAGGCTGCCTGCTCTAGGCATTATCCCATGCTCTAAGGTCTTTCAGGCTGTTCCTGTGTCTGTCAGTAGGAGGCCACTCTACGTGATGAGACATCTGGTCATAAAGACCAAATGTGCAGCTTGTGCCAGATGGGAGTTATGCTCCAGGCTTCCATCTATTCGGTCTTAAGCAACTTCTGTTTATTTACAGTATTCTAATACCTGAAAACTACAACTTGAATGATCCACTTAACATTGTGTGTTATGCACAGATCTGATACCAGCCTGAAAGGCAAGTGTCCCAGTTGATTTGGTTAGTACAGCTGATGTGGTCACCATGTACAAAGTGATTGCATTCACTGGCTCCTTACAATTAGATGTATATTGACACGTTTTATTTTTCTAAGGAGAAAGAGTGAATTCTTATTCTACTGTAGCTCTGGTTCTTTGAAATACTGTCATCCTCAACGATGCTGTAGCTCACCCTTCATCCATACTTGAGCTTGGTGGAGCAGGAGAAAAGGGCACTTGGCATCTGTAACTGGTGGCACATGCAGCAAAGCACATTATCACTGGCTGATTCAGCCTGTCTGCAGGGTCCTACATGTCTGCCTAGGGAGAGTCCTGCTGACTGCACCTGCTCCTAAAACCCCCATTTCTATAAATCCAGTCTTCACCAATTTACTAGGTTGCATTCAGACAGGTTTTTACCTACTGGGATAGCACCTACGTGCCAGTGAAAACCCGGCTGTAGGAGCATTCTGCTTCTCTGGTTCATCCAACCTCGTCTGAGAAGAGTGATTTCACCCAAAGTGTGGCAGCTGGCTCTGTGCATACTGTACTGTCCCGTGATACAAGTGGCTATGTCTCTCCTAACTTTCTGACATACAGAGACTAAGAAGGTGATTGACAAAGCCAAAATTTTGTTTCTTGTACTTTAGCTGTATAAATGTTTCCATCATGGAAAACAGATCCACCTTTTACTCAGATCAGCAGGAATTGCCTTGGATTCCTATATGAGATTATTTTTTCTTAATGCCACATCAAACTTTCTTTCATAAAGGTGCAAGAAAATAAGCTATCAAAACCTTAAGGTGCTTGACCTGTCAATACTTCAGTGCTTGTGTTTTAAAGCATGTAATGCTATGTTAATGCATCTTTAACAAGAGATATAATTATTCCAGGGTTTGTATGCCTGCTCCATAAGTAAGAACAGGTGCTTTTTTCCTACGCCTGTTCTCACTTACACTTCAGGCACACAAGTTCAACAGTGATACTATATCCAGCCTTAATAAATGTGAACGTTGCCGTAGAAACACTGTCATTTTGAGAGAGGTATGGAATGCCAAAGAAACCTGTTCTTGCGGCATGCAGATGCTAAAAGCAGATGAAGACATTTATCAGTTAATCAGTTAAGCTTATTATTTATGGAAAATACAGGTCATGTGAGACTATGGAATGCATTTGTTACACAATTCCTGATTTTTCACTTAATTATGTGTTCCAGCTAATTTCTCATGTGTTGCTGTAGAGCATGAAGATACAAGCCCTAACAAATATATACTTACATTTTTGGAAGTGTAAAGTAGTCCCTAACTTCTCAAGTTATGTATGTTAAAGCACATGAATAACGAAGCTGCAAATCTTGTTTAACCTTTGCTTTTTTGTTACCAACGTGATTTTGCATTACCGGTTTTCTTGCAAATTACTGGGGTTTGTACTTGGGACAACCGTGTTTTCTAAAGCTTGAAACTGATTTTCATAGCAATATTTAAGGGATGCTACATGGGACTAGGTCTTGAGAATGAAATGGGTTTCTGCAATTTTTCTCATGTGCCCAGGAAATCACCTTAGGGCCTCAGCTTCATAGCTGTGAAGTGCAGATATGCTGCCATATCTGAAGTGTCCCAAGATCTGTTGGTGAAAAGTTCCTTATAAAAGCTTAAGTTGCTGTTCTGCTTCTGAAAATCTCACCAACAGTCCCCACTTTCTTCCCTCTGCATCCACATGGACCATGGGGTGATGGTGTGGAGCCCGTGGGGGTGACTCTGCCCGCAGATCAAGCACGGATGCAGGTGGGTCCCCCTCCAGCACAGCTCCCGGGGCACCGCTGCGCCGTGCCAGGGCTCCCCTCCGCGATGCCACAGGAGCGCCCGGCCCAGCCGCCGCAGCTGCCGTGAGCTGGGAGGCCCAGCCTCCGCACCGGCCTCCTGCGAGCTCACCCCTTCCATCTCCCGCCATCAGCCATCACGGTGTTCATTGCCACGGTGGGGTGAGCCCTTCCTTCTCATCCCCTCCCCTATTTAAAAAAAATCCCAAACCACCAGTAAACCAAGAAAACAGCAGTAAAAATGCTTTCCCCTGCTCCTGTTTAGTACTTTGGTGACTGCATCTGGCCTGCCCTGTCCCCTCCCAGTCTCCCCAGCCCAGGAAGGACCCTGATGCCTTGGAGGTGGCGAGGGGCCGGGGCACCCAGCACACGAGCGCAGGCTGCAGGACCTGCCTCCCTCCGCTCCTTGGGGTGGTGAGGCACTGGCACGGGCTGCCCCTTGAAAGGTTTAGCTGATCCTTCTTGATTAGATTATGGTAAGCTTTGGAGGGAGTTAATGTTTTCAGCTTTGTGTGATATTATCCTGTAACTACTTCTGTAAAAAATGTTGGTAACCCTGAACTGCTTGGGAATCCTTCAGTGGCACAGTCCTCCACTACTGAAGCCCCCAAATCTTACCAAAGGAAGGAAACATGTACTTTGCTAGCCTGGAGTATGTTGCGTCTGATCACTGCAGTTATTTGGATTCCAGGTGTGGCTTTTTAACTTCATGTTTTGCAATATACAATACATTTTAAAGCAACCTGAAACTGCATTTAATTAATTGGGAGCTTGGAAATGCAACGATCTCTAAAGAAATGATGCTGTGTACTGAACTCTGGTAGTGCTCATTCGCAAAGGTTTCTGCCCTAGAACACTGCTACATGAAGTGTGAATGACAGTGATAACAGTTGTGGAGTGGGTCTGTACCATGTGATAAAAGTTTTCCTGGGTGATGTAAGTGATGCAGGTATTACAATTGCTTGTCTCTTCATGTTTTTTGATGACAGTCTTAAATGTGATATAGCTCTAACATTATAGATTACCATATAAAATTCAGTCATCTGAAAAGTATGTTGAATTGGTGCCATTCACATAGACGAGCTCCATGCAACCATTTCAAAATCCAGCTGAATCATGTGGATTGCCCAATGGCAATCCAATGCATTATTGTTTGAATGCTTGTATATATCTTATGTTCCTGTGGCTGCAATTAATTCTGGTGCTGATGACTGGGCAAAAGATACTCATCTCTTTGAAGTTCCACTAAACCTCAGCTTTCCTAACTAAAGCAGCTATTTAGATAAATGGGTCTTGTGATAGTTCTTTCCATGCAAAATTTGAGTTATGGGATGAAAACAAGATCCTGAGTTTGAGAACAACTGACTGATGATCATCTCTGCCCTGCAGTTTGGATCCAGGGATATAACCTGATGCACAGCTAGACTGCAGTGTCAGTTGTGCAGTAACTGTGTGTTAATTTGAGTTTCTTCAGTGCTAGATTTGGGACTAGTACATCAGATCATGGATAAAGCAGACAAGGAAGATTGTAATTTGCTAGAGGCTGGTCCTGAGGTTGCAAGGAAGCTTGCTGGTGTCTCAGTTGGAGCCAGCTTAGAGCTACTTAAAAACATAAGCAAGATGGAATCTTGAAACCCGGAGCACAAGAGGCTCAGGGCTGGCTGGGCCTGGGCTGCTGCTCCCCACAAGAGAAGGGCGAGGAGGAATGGATCTGAGAGCAGTGGGAGGGTCGTAAATGGTTTTCCCTCTAATGCATTCATTGTAACACCTACAAGCCAGGTACTACCCATGGTGGTAATAGCAGTTATTACTCGCTGCATTGATGCCAGGGTGTTAGCCGATATCCTTAGAACCAACCTTTGTTACCGTTTGCAAATTTGCTAAAGAGTGTTAATGCAGAGCTGAATTTTAAATGAATACCTTTGGTCTGTTTCAGGAGGGTATAGTCATTGATTCAGTCTGGAAAGCCTGTTTCTAGATAAAAGCATTGCAGTTCTCATCCAAAGGGGATGAGGCGTTTCTCCAAGGACTGTGTTGTATTTTGAAACCCAGGTACTGTATGTTTACTTCCACAAATGTTCACAACTGTACGTGATGTAGCAATATATAACTGAGAGAAGAGTGGTCCTTGATTCTCCTACATCAGTAAAACCCACAGGGAGGTGCACTTCCCCGTGCACACACAGGCCCATGTACTTTCAGAGCATCTGAAGCTTTTTAAAAGGATCTATTATTCTAAATTCCTTGAAAGCTTCCTGAAAATAAAAAATCAATCCATTTTCTTGATCTCTGTCAAGCCAATCATCTTATGGAAGTACTTTTTGTGCCCAAAGCGAAGGACTCTGACAGAAGACAAATGCAGTCATTTACACTGGCAGACTCGTTCTCTGCCTGACCTCACCCCAATGGCATTTTGAAAGTGTGGGTGCGTGATTTTGTTCAGGTGAATCATTCAAAATTGCCATTTGTCTGAAAGAGTTTATCAAAAACTAATGGGATTTTACAAAATAAATGGCTTCACAATTCTTCATCTAGCAGATTGCTGAGAGATGAAATGAGTCTCTGAGATATTTATTAACTTCTGTTGGTAGCTCTGAATAGGCATGTGCTTGAAACTTTTCTAAAGGAAGCCTTACCCTCTTTAGTTATCAATGAGGTTTTAATGTCCAGTGAAAATGCTAATCTTACAGTTGTTTGCTGCTTATAATACTGTTCATAATGACAGATTATTTTGAATAAAGAATTCAAATTTTCTAAGAATTATTTTCTAAAAATTAGAATCTTTAGAAAATTCTTTAGGATACTATTTTCTGAGTAATTGGTCTTTTCTAGCAGCTCAGAGCACTGGTGGATACCTAATTCCTGAGGCTAAGGAGAAAGGTTTCTCATGTAGCTGCTCGGTGATGGACTTGGAAGAAAATAGCAGCAATGATGCTCATCCTTCTCTTAAGTTTTTCAAGCAGTTATAGTACACCATCAAATTTTGATACCAGATGTAATTATTCACTAGAAGCAAGTGTATATTTAATCCTGTAAGGTAGGAGTGTTAAGTAGGCAGGATAGAGTTCACACATATGGAATATTGCATTCTTTAATGATGCTGGAGCAGGCTAAAGTTTGTTCTCTGCTTTTGTATCTGCATGTCACAGCATGAATACAGAAGAAAACCATTGTTGGTACAGATCAGTCGCAGGTGCAAATGTGCAACTGCAATTTAATTAGTGCAAACTGTGTCAGCAAAGGGGAACTTGCCTTTCCCAGAAGGTACCCCTCAAATTGTGCTTTAGCCAGAACACCATGTTAACTAAATGAGTTCTTCCCATCATAAAATTTTGTTTTGAATCTTATCTTGATTGTCAGATAAGCTTTACAGAGACAGGCACAGTATGTATGTAATATGTGCTAGACATGTTTGGACCATGATATGCTGTGCCATCAGTTATGACTGGGTTATCTGAGTGGTAACATAATACAAGCTTCAAATTAATTTTGCCTTCTCTTTACCTACTGTTATGTATATTCTCATTCTT
This sequence comes from Falco rusticolus, assembly GCF_015220075.1. NCBI lineage: Eukaryota > Metazoa > Chordata > Aves > Falconiformes > Falconidae > Falco > Falco rusticolus. The sequence goes on from NC_051196.1 coordinate 7,171,969, forward strand.
CAAGAAACAAAGGATTGTAAGAAAGAAGCAAGAGAAGATTGTGTGTAGGAAGGGAAATTCCTTCTAACTTTCTGTAATTCTGTGATTTTCCATAGTCACCTGTGTTAGTGTTTTCTTATACTTTTTTTTTTTATAAATGCTTAACAGACCCAGAATAATAGCGGATGAAAAAAGGAGAGCACAGTATCGCTGAGAGATTGTTTTAATTTTGATGGTCAACGGAAAGATTGTTCAGTAGTGCAAGGGAAAAACAGATGGGAGCAGCAATTCTAAAATCAGATGAGGTTAAGATTAGTTTTTAGCAGAATGTGTTATCTGTAATAGCTAATAACATATCTTTACATCATATTTTAAAGGCAGACTGTTGTAAAACAGTTTTTTTGACAAGCATGCTGTAGATGGGGAGAGTTTGGGGATTTTTTCAGAAGATGATTGTCTCTAATGAAGTGTTTTATGGCTTAAGACCATGGCTGGAATAAAACTGCTGGCTACTTCTGCCTGCAGCTTTTACATCAAAATGCTATATATATTCATTAACTCTAGCTTCCTTGTTTCTTACTGATCTTATTCATTAATGAATACTGTGGGTTAGTTTATTGCATCTTCTTCATCCTGGATCATTACAGGGTCACTAAATGTAATTCTTCCCTGTGGGCATATACTAGCTGTTCCTGCTCATTTCACAACATTGTAATTATGGAGAAACCAGAGGTTGCAAATTACGAAAACAATTTAGTTTAATTTAGGTTCAGTGTCAGCTGTAGGGGAAAATCCATTTATGCATCCGCACTGTTGGCTTTATTTTTTGCTTTGGTTTTAATAGAAAGGGACCTGGGTTTACTTATTCAATGCTTTATACAAGGTAGGAGTCCTGTGGCAGTGTTCCTTCTTTATAGCCAGTTGGATTTGAGATGTTAGTACCTTTTAAATTAAATTATTCTTATTTCACCAGGCAAATGCACCTGAGGTCCTGAGTAGTGGCAGCTCTGGAGTCAGTAAACGTGGTGGCTGGTTCCCTTGAGGACTGTGCTGCGCACGATGGTACTCTCTGTGCTTATGAAAGAAACAGAGAGCACTGCTGCTCGAGGCATCTAGCTCTGGGTTTGTTTTCCTCTCCTGTGCTTTGAGCTGAGCCAGGTCATGGTGTAGGGCTGGCTGCTGCCAAAATGAATTGTGTTTCTCTCTTTTGCTGTGTGTGCTGTCAGTAGAAACAGCAGCTTCAAAAAGATGACAACTAACTTCTCTAATTTTTGGAACAGCTACTTCTTTTCTAATTGTGCTGGCATTGAATCAGTTTCCCATCAATGACAGCTAAGAGTGGGATGCCCACATTTTCCCTTTTTAATTTTGGAAAGTCAGGGGCAGCACACCTTACTTTACATACACACTGTCCATTGCAGCACACGTCCTCGTGCTGCTTATATTCCTCTGGATATCCCCAGGAAGGTATAGTTGTGCTCTTGAGAGGGATGGTTACCAGCAGATGCAGACACTTTATCTGATTCTGAGCTAGACAAGAAGGGGAAATACATGTCTTTCACTGGTCAGTGGCAGAAATGATCCTCTCTACGTTTAGCACTACAGCAATCTCACTAGTGTAGTTGGTGTTTAAACCCAAAGGTGACAGTTACTTTACAGTACTTTTGACAACAGAGAAAGCAGCTACTGAGTACAAATTTCCACGCAGCACTGCTGTTGAGCTTTAGTTTGTTCTACCTACAGCACATCCATTATTCCAGTTCTTAGACTCTGATCGTTAGGAAATGGCTACTGTGTGAGTGCTGCAGCAAGAACAAATCCCTGAAGTGTCTGAGAACTGTAAGCCCGTTTCACCTCTACCCATGCATCAAATATGAACTCATGTCTCTGGTGACTTAACTTTCTGCACCACCGGTCTCCAGCCCTCTCTGTAATGCTCTTATTTCTGCATGGTTCGCAGGGGAGCCTCTCAGGCTTTTAATCTGTAGCTTATTGTTTAAAGATTCATTTGTTTTGTGAGACCACTGCCAACACTGATCACAGGCCGGCATCCATGGAAGGAAGCTGGACAACTGGAAGAGTGTCTACTGCTTCTCCAACTGAGTGCCTTATCTGTGATGAGACCGCTTTGAAGGATTCATGTCATTTGCGAATATCGTCTTAAAACTGCAGATCCTAAATTTTTCTTGTTTACAGGGGAAACGCATGAGAGAAAATGAGGTTTAACTGGCAAGTCCCTTGATGTTGCAGAAATGCCTTTTTCTTTTTTGTAGAAGTGCCTGGTTTCTATGGCTACATTTTGTTAAGATTCCTGCTGTTGGGATCAGCTTCAGTTCTGGGGAGTACCAGAGGATGCCCAGCAGTGGGATGGTTTGGTCTCAGGCAGGAGGTGGGGGCAGGATATTCCCCTGCACAAACCAGCAGCGCTTGTTTTCTGGGCTCTGCTAATCCCCTCTCCTCCTCCCTCATTTTAAAGAAGTCAATCTCACATATTTTTTTTTCTCTGTCTTCTTCTCCCTCCAGCAGACTTCCCCCACTTCAGGGACACACTGCCATAACAGGCAAATTAATTAAGCCCAGAAACCATAAAGAAAATGCTGATCTTTCTCCCTGCTGCCAAATCAAGATGGTATAGTCAAGGGAGAACTGGAGTTCTTGCCCCAAACCCTCTGCTTGCCTAGTGATCAGCCTGCTAAAAAAAAAAACCCAAACAAACAAAAACACCCAAACACAAAACAAAACAACCACTGTCTCTTGGAACTGCTGTTAATTTCAAATTGAGATATTAATGTTAAATATTTCTGTATCAGTTTTTTTTCATTATGTTTTCCTTTCCAGCTTCTCCCTCCTGCGTGCAGGCAGCAACAAGTTGATGGAAGGAAGTGTTAATTTTTGATCGTTAGTGTAGCTATACTTGGATGTGACAATCTCAGGAGTGTTGGGTTGTGGATGAAGCAGTAGTTTTCTACTTAATCCACAAATACACCTGTAACAACAGGAAAAAGTTTCTGAAAGCCTAATGGTGGTTTGATAACATTGGTAACTTCCAAAAGTTTGCTTGGGTGTTTCTGTGAGTTTTTAAGTGTGTCACATATGGATCATTTATTTCCCCTCTCTCATCTGTGTTGAAATTGCATGTTCTTGTCAATGATGTGTGGCCAGAGACTTCAAACCCATTCATGGGTATTTCTAATTTCCCATTATCTTTCTCCCTTTGGAACTGATTGAATATATCTGGGGCTTTCTCTCTCGTCACAAAAAGGAGCAATGCTGCTTGCAGCCTTTTCTCCTACTTATCTATTTCTGTAGCCATGAGGTACAAGAGAAATCTCAGCTTCTATTTTCTTCAATTTTCCGCTAAATTTCCTTTGAAGGTTATCTTTCCTGGAGGCTTCAACGGATCCATTTTCTTTTCATTTCCTTCTCTTTTTTTTTGGCACTGCATAATGTGTTTATGTAAAGAAGAAGAAAGGAGAGGAGAAGAAAGTGTACCTTTCTGTTGACATAAAAACTCTTTTGGTTCTTACTCTGCTTCTGGGCTTTCTTCTTGGATATCCTAAATACAGCCACATGTCTCTTCTGTGCTATAAAAGGGATTGCTGCTGTGAAGAATGTTATTTGAAATGGCTTTCCTTATGGACTTTGAATTAGGCCCTTTTGTAGCAGATCTGTTGTCCATATATATTCTTGTAATCATAGCTCTTTGCTTTACTGATCTAAAGTCAGTTTTTATTATTCCTTATTTTTCTAATTTGTAGAATCACAGAATCATAGACTGGTTTGGGTTGGAAGGGACCTTGAAGGTCATCTAGTTCCAATCCCTGCCATGGGCAGGACACCTCCCACCAGCCCAGGTTGCTCAGAGCCCCGGCCAGCCCGGCCTGGGACACTGCCAGGGATGGGGCACCCACAGCTGGGCAGCCTGGGCTGGTGCTCGCCACCCTCACAGCAAAGAATTTCTTCCTTGTATCTAATCTAAATCTGCCCTTTTTCTGTTTGAGCCCACCACCCCTTGCCCTGTTGCTGCAAGCCCTTGTAAAATGTCCCTCTCCAGCTTTCTTGGAGGCCCCTTTAGGTGCTGGAAGGCGGCTGTAAGCTCTCCCTGGAGCCTTCTCCAGGCTGAGCAACCCCAGCTCTCTCAGCCTGTCCTCACAGGAGAGGTGCTCCAGCCCTCTGGTCACCTTCACAGCCCTCCTCTGGACTCACTCCAACAGGTCCATGTCTTTCTTATGCTGGGGGCCCAAGGCTGGATGCAGTACTCCAGGTGGGCTCTCATGAGAGCAGAGCAGAAGGGGAAGAATCACCTCCCTCGACATGCTGGTCACACTTCTTTTAGTGCAGCCCAGGATACAGCTGGCTTTCTGGGTTGCCAGCGCTCCTTGCTGGGTCACATCGAGCTTCTCATCCACCAACAGCTCCAAGTCCTTCTCACGGCTGCTCTCAGGCCATTCTCTGCCCAGCCTGTGGAGCCAACGCAGCTAAACCACATTTATCGATTTTGGGGAGGGTATGAGGTTAGGAGGGTTGTTTCTGCTCCATAACGATGCCCTTGGCTGCTCATTCACTCTAGGGTGGGGATCCTAACGCTCCTGTGAAGGATCTCTGCCAGGACCAAGTGGTCAGGTGAGGAGCAGAGCCGTTCTGGTGGTGAAAGTCACACCATGTGCACATAGCTGCATCAGGGGTGCCCTTATCCCTGCTGCCTGGTACAGATGGAGTGTGCCTGTAGTCTCCCAGACCTGAGATATTTGAATGACTGCCTCTTTCCCTATATCCCTTCAAGGCAGTAAAGGTTGGTTCTATTTGTTCTGTTCTCTGTCCTGATGAGGCTCATCTGGAAAAGGTCAGAAGCCTTCCTTGTTTAGAGAATTAGTTGATGGAATCTTTTCCTGAGGATGCTGTGCCCTCAGCTTTTACTTATGCCTTCAAGGCTTCATGCAGAGCTTTCTTTTCAAGCAAATTCAGCATTTCACAATTTGATCCCACTTTCCCAGCAACTCCTCTGGACTTTTTTAGTATTTTTTGGCTGTTTCTGAGGGTGTCTGTGAGCTGTCTTGGAGTTTGGTTAGTACTTAAAAAGTGTTTACACATTTCACATTTGCAGAATTTAAATAAACCAAATCGATGTTGGGTAAGTCCCAGTCCATACCTCAGAACTAATGGAGGGAGATTATTGCATCTCTCCAATTCAGAACCTCTTTTGTCCAAAAAAATCAACCTTAGCCATACCTAAAGTTGTTTGTTTTAAAGGACCAGATGTGATGAATTTCAGATCAGACCTGCTCCTGTCCCATTGTACCTTCCTCCTCTGAGGGGGCTGTGGGATGGCTGGCACCAAAAAGGTGGTGCCTTTGGACACTGACTGCTCTGTGCTAGGATCTCTGTCTCATTTAAAACTGCACCTTATATTGCCACCAAATTTCCTTAGCAGTATGAAGGTTTTGGCCTGTTGGTTTCTCAGTTGAAAAGCATAACCATAAAATCCTTGAGAAAAGCAAGTTTTTTGTTCACAGCAGAGCTGATGTAGCTTTCCTACGTGTTTGTCTTCTGTATCTCCATCACCTGCTCATATCCACACGGGTTTTCCTTCTGCTTTTATAAGACTTTCTAATTCCCTTCCTGTATTTCTCCTGGTAAGCAGCAGCATTTTGGCTGATTTAAAGTTATGGATGGGCTGACTGGCAGGTCAGTATTGATGTGCTTGTTAGTCAGCTGGCTGCTTCTTCACTGCATCTATTTTTCCTCTCTGTGTGGCTCCTTGCTTGGGTTTCTATCCTCATCCAGCTGATTTGCATGAAGAAAAAAAAAATATTCTCATGTGGTATGTCAAATTTGGCTGAAATTGATATTAACAGGAGTATCAGTTTGCTTCTTATGCTGAAAAACTTCAGTGTGCTCCCATCTGACCCCAAGTCATCTTACATTTTGTTGAAATATTTGCCCACTAGCCTTAAAAGATACCAATAATTGAACTTTCATTCTCATTTTTTTCTGTGTTATTTTATTTATTCATGGGGGAGCAATCTGATAGCTTATATAGCGGTTAGACCATGGGTTATATGAGTTTAGTGGAATGTCATTGTGCAGAAGATTAATAAAGTTATTTGACTGTGTTGCATTTCCTCTTTATTCATTGTACGAGCCGCGTTGACGTGTGCAGTACACTGATACAGATTGTACTGTTTCATCCAAGTACACACAGTCCTATTCTCCCTATTTTTTGTCTTTAAAGTGAAGCACTTGTAGTTGTGAATGATGTGATTTATTTTATTAATGGTATCTTTGCTGCAGGCTGTAGCATTGAGTCTCTCTGTCCTGATGAAGTCTTTTTTATGACAATGATAATATATGACTTAGTGTTTGTTTCAGCAAGAAGGAGACAAGTGTATTTTGCTTACACTTGTTTTTTCAGTGTTGAATTCTTTGTCCATTCCCAAAATAGCCAAAATAGGTTGAAGCATATGCAAAGATCCTAATTTCAAGCTTAGTATTAGCTATGGGCACGTTATTTTTAACCAGAGACAACAGCTCAAGGAAACTAGCATATTCCTTAAGCATATCCTTAGGCTGTATTGAAATCAATCTGAGATTTTAGACCAAGTTTTACAGTCTTAGCTTGTTAAATTTGTGAAGTTAATCAGGACTGTGGATTGCCATGGTTCTGGGCTGCATTAGGTCAGCACATAAAGAGAGCCCAGGGATCTGCGAGGGGTTTGCCAGCAGGAAGAATCCATCTTGTCTCCAGCTGCAGCTGTGGCACGGGGTTAGGATGCAGTTGCATAGGCTGCACTTTGTCCAGGGTATCAGGAGACCCTATTCAGAGAGAAAGTGGCATCAGCAGGGCTGCCCCTTACAGCCCTGTCTGTAAGAAGTGGCGACGCTGACAGAGTAACTCCTTCCAAACCTCATCCTGCGGTTCTAGCTCAGTGCTGGGCCGAGCCCAGTTCTCATCAGCATTGCTTCCTGCCCACGTAGGTGCCGCTTGGAGATCTTCCACTGCAAATATTGATCCAGCTAACACTGCTTAGCTTACGAGATGAAAGTATTTGGCCTTCTGGCTGCAGGCTATTACAAATGATTACAATGTGAATCAGATCTGCCGCCTACCTGCAAGGTACTGAGTTTGGGATTCTTTTCCGTCCCCTGCCTACGCAGTTTTTCGCCCAAAGACTGCTACCTGTGTAGGGAAACGTGCCACTGGAGGGATCCAGCCGACACACTGCCTTCTGATTTGTGTTTCTGTCTCAAACACATCATCTTTTTCTGTTCATTATATGCTTATGGTAAGGCGTCGGGTAGAGTGGAAACGTCTGGAGATCTTTTGGCTCCAACTGTGTCACTGCTTGTTCAGCTCAGTGTCATGATTCACAGCTCTGCATTCTTTGCACTGAATCAGATGTTAGGGATGCAAAGGTTCTGTTAGGTCACCTAGCACACCCTTTGGTGACTCTTCCTTTCAGGATGTAAATCTAATTTTTGTTCTGCTAGGAGAAAAAAGGAAGCAGAATTGCACAGTGTCTCAGCAGGTCTGGATGGCTGCATGAACCCGTGGCTCTTTGGTCCTTTGTGCTCATGGAGAGCTTTTGGTGTTTCTAGATTCAGAAAATCAGTATTGTTTCTTTTTGACTGGCCACGTGTGAGTTGATGCAGCAAAGGCAGAATAAAAGTCACAGCGCAGATAATCAAGGGCGAAATACTTTTTAAATAGTGGGCTTCTGGGATTTGTGCCACCTGCTTTTTGCCATTACCCAGGGGCAAACAACACGTGTCTTTCCTGGCTTCTTTGACCTGACATATTTTTTCTCCTGCTACACTAAAATGCATTGTTAATATTGATACATCTTTGATGTACATATCTAGCCAAAAAATCAGAATCTTGTTGATTGTTGAGAGATTGGTGAGAGAGGTACTGCTAGGAACAGGTCTTGTTTATTTGAGAAGCCAGTTGTCCTTCCTTGAGTACAGGAGAGCCATGGGAGTGGAGACTTCCTCCACGCGCTTACAGCCAACACCCTCCTTCGCTCACCGAGGTGTTTTTGGTGATTACGCTGCCATGCTTGTTCAGGGTGAGCTTCCGTCTCCCTTTGCTCTGTGCTCCTCTTTTGCATTACGTATATGTGCATGAGTGCCCGGGGTCTTGCCACCCTTCCCAAGGCAGTTCTTCAACAAATGCCTTCTCCCACGCTCCGGTTTCCAGCTAGGCTTGCATTTCTGCTTGGGTTTGTGTGCTGTATTTTGGAATCTATTCTTTCAAGTATCAGCTCTCAAAGAGGAATTTACTGAGTTCTTGAAGCCATCTTAAACGAAAAGCAGTGTTTATATCCCATTGTTTTAGTGAGATATATCTCCAGCTACAATCAAACTAGTTGATTACTTGTATTTCAGCAAGACCTGGATGGAAGTTTTTTTGCTGGGCTCTGTACATAGACGATGGGAGACAACCCCCATGCTGAGGAATTCACTGTTTCAGGAGAAGTTATAAAAAAGGCTAAACAAAACAGAAACAGTGAATGCAGCAGCTTGAAAACAGGAAGAAAATCAAGCTGAGAGCTTGATTTAGAAACCCATCTTTCTCAGGTGCTGCCTAAGGCCTAATGTACTCCATGCCAGTACTTCCCAGGTACTCTGTTGTGTAATTTAAAAAACATTAAAATCAGTGAAAAGGCTGACGGCTTTAAGTCTGTAATGCAGGATTCTCATTTCAGTTCATATCATACTGAGGAGAACTTATTAAATGAAAGGTGAAGTTATCAAACCTAACACAGGAGCTTCTCTTTTCAGTGGAAAAGAGCATTGCTGACAGCTTGTTTGGATACCAGCAGTTAGCTAAGCCTGTGTCCCGGAGTGTGCTTTAACCCTCAGCTACTCCAAGTTCTCCAGCTGGTCAGCAGCGCAGGTTTGCAAGACCTCCACCTCCAACCCTCGCATCAGCCATAGTGTGGGGGCAGCCTAGACTTCCTCAGCAAGAAGGACATCAAAGAATCAGGTGCAAATTGTAAGCTACAGATTAGGGTTAATTTGTATTTCATTTGCTAGATAGGAAGACAAAAAGGAAAATGGTGAGGACCCTTCTTTATTTTCCTAAACGGGTTTTATAAATCCTCTTAAAGTGTCCAACATAGGGAAAAATCATAGGAGAAAACACTGAATCTCGCTGCTCAGGAGAGGCAACTATAATTTCAGTCTCTGTCCTTTTCCAAACCCAAAAATAGCTTATTGATGCTCTGATGCAGTCTCACAGCCCCAGTTGGTCTGAGCTGGAGGCGCTCTCTGCAGCGCTCTAGCGGGATGTGGGTTTGAAGACAGGACAGTGGGCAATGGGATATGGTTGCCAGCATGGAGGATAACAAAACAATGGCTTCTGTCCCCTTCCTGTTGTAGCTCTGCACCTCCTTTCCCTTACTGTGAGAACACTTTAACTCCACCCTATTTCTCTGAGTAAGTGATGTGTAAAACATGAGGGAGGGGTTGGTTTTGGTTTTAGTCAACAGCAAAGGGGGTTTTATGTTTGAAGGAGTAAAAATTCATGCCCAGCTGGTCAGGAAGGGAGATCTTGCCAAAGTCATTCCAGTCATGCCTCAAGACTACTTGGGAATTCAGGTTTTGAAATCCATGTTAAAACCTGAAGATCTGTATCTAAGAAATGTATTTTGTGGGTTTTGTAAGTCGATGAGCTTGTCTTAATGTTTTAGGTTTTGGTTAAAACAAGCAATTTTTTAAAAACTGCAATCCTTCCCCAGATACTGATGACTGGAGTTAGTAGTTATGGGACCCAACAGTCACTGGAAGAGCGAACACGTTCCAGAGAGGGGAATGCCCAGCTGTAGTGGTGACACTTTTAAAGGCTGCACTTGCTCTGCTGTAGGATCTGTTCAAATGAGACTGTGGTATGTTTTCCAGCTCAGCATGTTCCTTTTTGTTTTGTTTTGTTTGCGTTTTCCTTACTGGTGCCTGTAAAGCTGTCCTTAGGGGGCTGTGAGAAGTTATAAATGTTCCTTACTTCTCAGAGGCTAAAGAGGTGCCATCCCAGGATGCACCCTACCTGGCTTATTTAAGCGTATCTTTCACAGAAAGTGCAGGGTACTCAGCAGCTCAACCCCCCATGTTTTTAGTGCCTCCACTTGATTATATCTAAAATAAGTAAAATAAGATGAACCTAAAAAAAGATAAAATTATTTTTATCTCAAAAATATTTGGCTTGGAGTTCTTAGTCTGTTCATTGTAGTCTGTCTCAGAAAGGGCAGATGAATCTTGCGTTTCCAAGAAGACTATAAATACAGAGCAGTGCAGTCTCATTCGCTAATATTATGAAGTTAATTTAGCTTTGAATTCAATCTTATATCTATCTAAACCATCAAGAAAAAAAGTCAACATGCTGGGAGACTGAGTTCCCAGCAAGCATCTAAGCAGGAGCACAAGTCTCCACTCTTCTCTTCCTGTCAAATCACAAATATGGTGTCCTCTTGCAGCTTTGAAATTAGAAAATCTTTGTAGATTCAGGACCTACTTTTGTCTGAAGGTGCTTTCGTACGTTTCATTTTAATTTCTCTATGGCTTGTGATCTCTACATATTTAATGATTACTGAAATTTCTTGCAGTTAAAAGTAGTGTGTCCTTAGTTATTGATTTTATATATATATATATATCTGTAAAAAAAGCATTTGATAATCTGCCTGGTACTTTTCCAATAAGTGAGCAATAATATACTATTCTAGATATCTCAAGCAATTCATTAAGCCTTTCAGCACTGAACAGGCCACTAATGGATGCAGAATATTCCTTAAGTCCCTACTAAAATACAATAATCTTTACTGGAAATGGTAAGCCTTTGACAGCATGCTGTAGTGTAGGGTGGCAGAGATTTACCTGAGGTGGAATTTGGTGGGACACACAATTTATTGTCACTCGCTTACAAAACGTTCCAGGAATTTCTTCCGATTCTCTGAGCTTTCCCTCACGTCACCTGGCTTTGACTCAGAGCCCAGACTGCAAAATGTAGTTTGGTTTATGAGATAAGGTTTTCAATTTCAACCTTAACAGAATTAAGTATTGACTTGACATTTATACAGATTCTAACTCGTGGGATGAGTTGACTGATTAAAATGAGGACAAGCAATCTATCAGAGCATGAAAAAATGTTGAATAATTAAGAAGCAATGGTTGATAGTAATTAGGGAAGATTATATGATGTCTGTAGATCTATAGGACCTCATACTGAATGGACTGCAAAAGGTAGGTAGAAGACCCTGCAATAAAAAAGCAGAAAATTCCAGTGAACTTCTTAAATGCGGTTGACTTGAGAGTTTATTTGGTGCAGGTCTTAATACATCAGGTGAGTATTTATCAGCAGAGTACAATATGAGTTTCCATCTTTCTCCTCCAGTGGAGAGGTAAGGGCAAGGCTTGCTTGCAAGTCTCTTTAAAATTCGAACTCTATCATGCTTTTTTCATAACCTTTAATATTACTTTCAATTATCTAACTCTAGTGACTCCCTGAATAAGACCAAACAGAAATAATGAAAAGACCCTACGGCAAACTGTACTGCAGGGACCATTATTACAGCTTTTAAAAGGTGGAGGGTGAGCAAATAAGGAGCTGTGTCCTCAAAGTCCTGGTTTATTGTTAGATTTAATATACTTTGTCATTGCATGTTTTCTGGCCTACCTCTGTCACTCTTTTCTGTTTTGGTGTCTCCACTGTTTCAGAATTGACTCCTGGACTGTGAGCTTCTGTGATGAAACTGTCTGAGCTGGGCAGACATTTGGCTAGCATTTTTGTGTTCTCTTATTAGATGTGATGAAATTTGTGTTATTTATCTCCATGTTGTGTTCAGAAACAGTCTTCTAATTTCTGTCTGATATTCCTAGGCAGTACCTTCATTAAAACAGTAATCTGGCAGTCATATGGAACCTGTCAGCAGATGACCTGAAAGTTAACTTTCTAGAACCAGATCTGTCATCTTTTTTTCCTCTCTGAAAAATTTATCGTGATCTATCCACAGCCCCAGACTACACCAAGTTCTTCACTGGAACCATGGGGAGGCAGCATGAGGGAATACTGTAAAATCTCTCCAAGAACAGCAGATGGGGGAGAAAACCTGCTGTGCTCCCAAAGGCAAAATATCTTGGCACAGAGACAAGTATCGTTTATAGCAAGAGCTGATAATATTTTAATTAAAAAAAAAAAAACAACAAAAAATGACTAGCCAGCTTCCCTCTGGAAAATGCTTCTTGCTTGTAATCATCTATTTTAGTGAAACTGGGAAAATTGTGAAATTGTTCAATATTGAAACGGACAGTTCATTTAGACTTCCTTGGCTCCTTTACACTCTTCCATTTCTTTTGCTCCAATGACTATTGTATATGATAAGAATTATCATATCTTATATATTGGAATATTTTGATGTGAAGAGTTCATTTTTTACATTTCAACTCTATTTTTATTCACATTCACTAGCTTCCCACTCTCTGTTGCTTGATGTTTTTTTTTTTTTACTTAAAATTACTTTAACCTGTGACACTACTTCCTACCTTCCAGTCCATTCCTCCATTGCTCTCCTTCTTGATTTGGCCCTGAACCATGCTCTTAGTGACATCCCAAACTTTTAGATCTCGTTGTCTCTCTCTCTGGTTGACAATGCCTAAGGAAAGACCTTGGAGTACAGAGTATGCATGAATAACAGTGTACAAGGAGAAGCCCCAGGACACTTTCCTACTTTTCTGATACATAATACCTTTTTCTTCACTTTGCTTAGGGAAAATGAATTCTACAAGCCTCAGATGATGTTCCCACCACACCTACTAGCTATTCACCTTAACTTACGGGATAATGGGTTTCCATGTCCTCTTAATGGTGATAAACATCAGGAGAGGTCAGAGCAAAATCTCACTGAGGGGCAGGCAGAGTCTAACCTTGATTACTGTCATCTTTTTTATCCCTAGCATGTGCTACAGCTCTTACCTCTTTCTTTAGTGTTATTGCTATTTCTGGGTTTACAGATGTATCAAACATAGCTTGAGGACACAATTTAATAGACACTATATTAGACCGATACATGATCTCTGCTCTCAGACATTTGTGATCTAAAAAAACTTGCATAAACTGTAATTCTGTCTCCAAAGTGCTTGAACAAAATCTCGTCTTTAGCATGTTGCAGCTGAAGAAGGAAGATGATGGCAAAGATGCAGGGTTTCAACCAGAGGAGATGCTTAGGAAAGCTTTAAGGAAAGAAAGGGAGAAATGGCAGTGATGATGCAAGTGAGCTTGTGTCACTCAGGCTGGGAAACGTGAACACAAAGGCAAGGAGGCCAGCAAACAAATTCTTTGAAAGAAGTGGACTCCAAGACATGTGAAGGGGAAGGTGACTTGCTATTAGAGCTCTACTGTGACCAGCCTAGGGCGAAGTAAGGAGGAGCTCTGAGGGGTTTGGGAGGCCATGGAGGGGAGGTCAGCAATAATCCTATTGAGTAGTGATTGAGCTTTTGCAGTGAGGAGTGTCTCTGGTGAGACTGTAACTGAAGAAATGAATGCTGGTGAAGCGATGCATCAGATGCTCTGCCTTGACTGTGGAGAGAATAATGAGTGGCAAGGAAGACAGGAATAATTACTAGAGATTTGTGACAGGACATGCATGAGCTGCTTTTTATTGAATAAATTACTGTCGCTGCAAATACTGAGCAAGTGAATCCATTCTTTATCCCTAACATGTATATTAGCTAAGTCATAGCTGCCTGTTCCACGGTTCCAAGTGGAGGTGAAGGGCTATTGCAAACCAGACTGCAGCTCTGCTTTCACATTTGTTTAGCATTGTTAAACGTGCTGTGGGTTTATCCTTTGCTTTTCCTCATTCTGCTGATTTCTGTTTCAGCTGCTGCTGGGGATGAGAGGAGGGTTATTATTTGTGGTGTTGTTTGTTATATGCGTTATTTAAGGAAAGGCCAAGTCCAAGTTCACTAGTAACTACGGCAAGCTACCTTCTGGGCAGGTGCTGTCTGGAGTTGAAAGACTCAAAAGGCTTTGCCCTGTAAGGATGCATGGATTGAAGCACATTCAATGACGAGTCCTTGTGCTTCACTTCTCCTAGGCTTTGCCTTTAAAAATGTTAAATAAATATAGATATTGGTTGCTGGACCACAGAATACCTCCTGTCTCAGGTACCTACATTTATCAGTATTATTTTATTAGTAGTAGTGAAGTAATCCAAACATTTCATTGCGGTGGTGAAGTGTAAATATCACTTCTAGAAGCTGAAATCCAACCTCTACAGCAAAGTCAAAGGAAGGTCCTGGATAGTTTCTAACAGTGCAGGTTCCATTTTTGATTACTAAGATAAGGTGAGTGACACTGTGTTGCCTTGAAGAAATCTTCTTGTGCGTGTGACCCATGGCTTGCCCTACTGAAGTGCAGCAGAAGGCTATCTCAATGTAAAGGTGAAAGGAAATTGCTTCTGTTTATCAGTTATGTAGAACCAATGCACTTTATGTGAATTTACAGATTACTTTCAGATACACAGTAGGACACTTAAAAAGTAAATTTATTTCCTATTTCTTCATATGCCCTCCATAGTGACTGCAGGAGCCCTTTTTTCTGTCATAGTCTGTAGCTCGCAATTCTTATTAACTGTAAAGTAAAATCCTCACCAATTTCAACCAACGTTACATTAATCCCTTAACAAGGGATAGATAAAACAGCGCTCTTGGGATGAATTGCTGAGTACTTTGCTTACCTTGCTGTGGTTTCCAACTTGCTTGTTCTTTGTGCTTGCTGTGGATACCCTGAGCTCAGGAACTCAGTATTGAGATCAAATCAAATTCATCTTAATCTCAATGCAGTGTATCAGTAAGTGGTACAAATACATGTTTATTGTTCAGTAGGGAAAAATCTGGGAAACTGTAGCCCATTAGTCTGATATGTTTCCAAACTGACTTTATATTGCCATGCATTTTTCTTTTAATATGGTAATTGCATGGTTAGAAAACCAGATAGCTTGTTAGTAGTTACACGTGTGCACTCCTGTATTTCCCTAAAAAACATTTCAGTGCCTTGGATGTGTATCCAGTGTTTTAAGCAGGTAATTGTCTAACTGGGAATTCGTTGTCTTTATTTTTACTGTTGAGAAAGCCAGACCGATGTAGAAAAGGCAAGTACATGCTGAATGCATTGAGACTTTACAAAGCTTATGAACTTAGTATGAACTTATTTTAAAATACTACATCCCTAAATGCGAGTAAGGTGTGTGGCAGGCATACAAGGGCTTCCTCTTAATGCTGTGTGTGGATGTTCTCTTGAGACTCCTGGGGCATAAGAACATCTATAAGTATGTTCTTATGGCTTGTCATTAGAAAGGGAGAAGGTAGAAGTCTGTCTGTTTCCAGTATTGGAGTCACCCTGTTTCCCCTGGGCTTTCTCCCTCAAAATCCAGCCTTCTCAGCAGTCTTGCTAGCAGGCTCCTCTTCTTGCCACAGAGCACTGCTGTCCTATGTGGAGCACGTGCCGAAGGATGTGGAAGGGCATGGCTGTGAGTGGCGATGTGCAGGGCTTGGCTTCGCTGCCCAGGGACTGTGCAGTCTGCTGTGCTTCCCACAGCACCAGGATCTCGTTAGTCATTCAGTGAAGGTAAACCGCATTTAATGAAGTTCACCCTGGTATTTCAAGGATGAGAGCTGAAGTCAAACTCATGCTTACAGAAAAAATAAATGATCTGTTGAAACAATTACACTAAGAAATGCCACGTCGTGCTATTTTGGCAGTGATCTGAATCATGACACACCTTCCCCCATTTGTGTGGGAGAGATCTTAAGTGGAATGCAAGATTAATTATTCGGTGACGGTTGGGTTTTTTTCCACCGGAGATTACCTCTTTGCATAGCTATGAGCTGCAGTTGGTAGTTCCTGTCCATATCCCTAACAAAAGCGTGACCCTTTATCACAGAACCAAGTCAGAGGCAACAGAGACAGCTTCGTCTGCTGCAGTAAACAGGGCTTGTTTCTATATATGCTGCAGTTTAAGCTGCAGATCCAAATTGTTCTTATTTAGTAGTTCCCACAAGAACTACTGTGTTTGCTCAGAGACCAGGCTGATTTCAGGAAGGCTCTGTGTAGTCACGGCAGCCTGTCTTGATGTTATCAGCTGAAAGATGAGAGCCATAGATTTTAATTCTTAGTGTTAAGGAGTGTCACAAATACACAACAGGAGTCCATATGTCGTGTGTACATTACTCAGACCTGCCTGTTATCCCTAGGGCAGCTTTTTTTATATATATTGAAACAGAAATAATACAGTCGTGCTGCTTGTGGATGTAATGACTATAACCATGTCCAATCCATTCCCAAATGGTGAGAAAAGATGGTCTTTGCACTATGCCTCTTGATATTAAATCCAGACGGATATGAAGGAAAGAAGTGGTGAGGATGGATCCCTGCTCAGATATACACTGCATTAGAAGGTCAACAAAGAACAAAACTGAAGTTTTGTCTATGTTAGACATTGCTCCATTTCTTTCTGGAAAAAAGCCTATCCCTCGCTTCCTGCCCCGGAAAGTATTAACACTTTATTGCCCAACTATCTAGAACGATTCTCCAATAGTAAGATGTGTCAAAAGAAATGAGTCTAAAAAGCCTGTAGGGCATGGATGAATGACAGGTTTGTTTTTATGACTTACAATGAAATGAGAAACGACTATACTTTTCTGACAGTGGGAATTATAAAGAAGTTTGGTCAAACATGTAGTGTGAAATCTTGCTTTCAACAAACCGAGAAGCATTTTCAGCAAATGCGAAGGCATGGCTTAAAGAAAGTGTTTGGAAACCAAAGTCTCTTTATCTCTTTGGGTCTAAGTGTGAAAAGATTAATTGCCAGTAGTAATGCCAATCTCTGCCATTTCATTAATATCAGGTAAATCCAAACAAAAAGAACAGACCACACCTTTTGGCTGCATCATCTAATAACTTCTCGTGATATGATTCTCATGTCCCTCCTGAGGAGCAAGCTGGGCTTGCGTCCTCCTGCCTCTGGTGCAGTGCTGCCGTAGAGGAGTCTCCTTGGCCACAGCTGGCCAGTGATCCTCACTGCTGCGGGCTGTGGCTGAAGGCAGTCTTGCCTGCTCCCAGTGCCTCTGGGGATGGCTAATACTCCTGGCAATACTTCATTTGACTGTGCTTGTGATCTGATCTGGTGCCAAGCTGTAATCAGGAGTCTGCTTATTCTGTCTAATCTCAGGGCTATATCACTGTCTTGTCCTTGGTTTGTAATTTCCTTACAGCAGCAGCTACATTTGTGTTTGTGCAATGCCGTCCACCAGCTGCATATATAGATAGATAGATAAATAGATTTGTATATATATATATTTCTATATATTTTTATTTTTATATGTATATATATATCTGCAGTTTGGCTTGGAGTGCTGGTGTGGCTCTGGAGCAGATGCCCCCAGTTGTCCCCACGTGCTGCCTGTTGGTTTGGACCACAAAGCAGCTTTGGTGCATGCAGACTATGTTCTTCCTAGACGAAACCAAACCACTTTCAGGTGGTTACTGTGTGCCCACTTCTAAAGTGTTCAAAGCAGCAACTGGGCCACACCATCACGAAATCTTCCAGCATGGACTGAAGTTCCCTGGGAGATCCTGTGACACTCTGAGGTGCTTTTCAGGATGTACAAAGGTCCAAAACGTGTCAGGCCCCTCATATTTCCTGCTGTTAGCCCTCTAACCTTTGAAACTCACTTCTTCATCTTCCCTAGGAATTCCTCTGATTAATCTTTTCCCTGCTTTGCTTGCTGTACCTTCTACTGCTGTTTCCCCTTGCTGAAGCACCTGTTTCTTTTATATCTTTTTTTTTTTTTTTTCCTTTTTTTGGGAGGGTGCTTTGTTTTTGTTTGGTAACATCAATCCTTTTCTTCTTCCACAAAAGCCAGCACAGGGCAACCTACAGCTGAAGGAAACGGCATTGTAACGCTATTAAGAGGTTGCCAGCTAGTAATGACAACAGGTACAAGGTGGCTGTGCCCTTGAAGACATGAGGAACCATGCAGGGTGGTGATATGGCAGCTGTTACCCGTGTTATGATGTGGTACAGACAGCTTGAACACATCTTCCAGTGAGAGTGCACCACTAAATCAGACACTCCTTTGCATATCCATGCTCTGGACAGACCATGCAGCAGAGTCACAAGGAGAGGGTATCCTTTGGATCCTGTTTCTTGACCCCACAGAGTCCACCAGAGAAGATAAACCCAGGAAACCTCTTCAGCCCACTCCTAGCCTCAGCCTGCGTCAGCGATCCCCTGTGTCAGTACTTCTCGTTTCAGCCTGAGTAAGTGGGCTGCCTTTCTAGGAATGTCTTCCTTTGAGTAGTTATTGGAGGGTATGGGTTGTAGCTTCTGCCAGGGGAGTTTCTGGCTTCCTCTAGAGCCAGATTTATGCTCCCAAGAAGTACAAGGTAGATCAGTTAATGAAGCATGAAGAAGAGTAATGTCTGCTCTGTCCCCCTCTTTTCAGAGAAAGACCTCCTTAGGTGTAGGCTGAAAGGACACAAAATGGCAGCAGGCTCCATACCACATGGTGACCATTTGGGCATCTCTTCTCTGCAAAATAGAGAGCATTAATAACATCTAGGGTGCAGGTGGCCTTTTGTGAGATTCAGAAGGCAGGGCCGCTCCTTGAATAGAGTGGTTATCCAAAAGCCTAGGAAGTGGGGAAATAGCCAGTTTCTACAGAGATAAAAAGGGGGAGAACAGGACAGGACAGAAGATCTTGTGTCACTGTGGACAGGGGGAAAGGTTTCCTTGGTGAAAGTGTATGTTTTCTTTCCTGCAGGATCCAGTCAGCTGGTTCCACCCCTTGCCTTTCTAGCCCTTACCAGGTCTTATGCCCCCATCCACATGAGCTGCCTTGCTCCCTCTGCCACTCTCTCCACTGCCTCCCAAGAAGCAGACAGCAAGAAAATCTCTCTTCACCCTCTCCCCCTTCCTGAACTGCATAGCACAGCCACTTGTCAGCCACAGTTTTCTCCAGCAAAACATGTAGCCCTCAGCCTGTGATGTTTCCTGAGGGCTGTGGAGGCAGCAGTCACAGCCACATGCCAGAATGCTTGAAAGGTCAAAAAAGACATAGAAGGCCAGGACAGAAACAGTCAGAGCAACCATGCTTGCCTGGAAGTATGGGTTGAGGTCCCACAGAGAGTGAGTGGGTAAAGCAGGCAAACCTAAACCTCTCCTCTAGGAAACAGAATGAGAGAGAAAAGTCACGTAGAGTTAGTTGTACTCCACCCAGACCTGCTCAGTTCACCCTGTTAATGAAGGCATGGTCAGGTGCCGGGGATCAGTCTGGCTCCTCCAGCTGCTCCAGCCTTCCAGGCTGCAGAAGATGGGCATAAAAGCTGAAAAACTAGTTCTTGTTCTCCTCGTCCAGATGGGAAGGCTCAGCCAGTTCCTTGCAGAAGCTGTGTAGGACACAGCAGTCATCAGGGCCGCGCTGATCTGTGCAGCTTGTGCAGTTTGCACATTTGTGTCTAGTCTGTCAATCAGGACCTGCCATATTGTAGTCAAAGAAAAAAGCACATTCCACTTATTCATGGCATTTCATAGCATGTGGTTAAACTAGCCCTGTTCTCCACTGCTGTGTGGGTACAGCTTCATCACCCACCGGCATGGAGGGGTTTCAGCTTCTTCTGCTTTGTGCTGTGAATGATCCTGCTTGGAAAGAAGGTTTCAGCATCCCCTTTGAACCTAACGCTGGAGGAGTGGAAAACACAGATGTCACATGATGCCTTCTAGTGAAGCCTGCCAGGATGTATGCAAATCTGTAGACGCAGAGTGGGGGAGTGGGTCTTGTCAGATAAGGAACCTGTGGAGACCAGTGGCCTGGTGCTTCAGTGATACCTCTGCCTTGTGCAGCCCAAACTGAGAAGAAGGTTTGGATGACGGCCTCAGGATCCTTAATCACAGCTTTGCTTGTGCTGGATTTGTCCACCACAGTCTGCTTCACTGTGGGCTGGTGGGACTTGGAGGCCACAAGGCTGAGAGGCAGCCACCGCGCAGTCAGTGCTGGTACCAACAGGTTTCATTTTGAAGTTCTGCATCTTGCTGCTGTTGACCCACTAGTCCAAGCTCATCTCCCTGGCCCAGAGTCTTCAGCTGACAAGGGACAAAGCAATTATAGGGGCAAAGACTTTTAGAAACTCAATGCCTTTATCTTCTTCCCCAAGCAAAGGGCTGTGTGGGAGGAGCCAGCTCACTCTGGGTGTCCTCCTAAGAGGAGCTGCCATGACTGCAGCCTGAAGCCTCCCATTCTGCCTCCATCTGTGACCAAAGTGCTGGGAGAAGGCCTGGACAGCAAGCCAACAGCGTCACCTGGAACAGGGCAAGGAATGAGCGAGGCAGGAATACGATCAGAAGCAAAAAGCTTGTGCATGGGAGACCTTGTAGCCGGGAGGATGGCTTGGGTGAGATGTGCCAGGTGAAAGACAACTTGCAGGAAGGCAGAGCTTTGAACCTCATGCATCTTGTCCAAAATGGTAGAGCAGGGCAGTTGTAGGGATCTCAGCGTGGCTGAATTTAATCTCCTGATCACTCCTGTTTCACTGTGTTCTTTGTTACCAGGCAGTGCTCAAGCAAGAACCGAAACATTTTCATTTACAGGGAGCCAAGCGCGCAAATATTTGTTTGCGTCTCATAAGCTGTTTTGAAGAAGTGCAAATCTGATGCACTAGACGTGATGCCAGAACCCAGGAAAACTGCAGGTCACTTTCTGCGCTTCCCTGCACGGCTCCCTGCTGACGTGATAATGTGGGAAAAAGTTGCTGGTTTCCTGTGCAGGCTCTGCCACGGCTGGGGAAGACGTGCTGACCCCAGGGTCAGATACCTTACATGTGCCCTCACCACTGCTGAACGGCTTATTTGCCCTTGTCTCTGCTGATTTTCATCTTCACCGCTTTCCTTTTTGTCCTTTGCTTTTTAAAACATCACTGGTTAAAATCAGGCCCTAGCCTTGCCAATGCTTTTGGAAAATGTCCACACGCAAGTTCTGTCTGGGGAACCAAGAAATTATCTAGTTGAGTAAGAGTTTGCTGAAGTAGTACTGATTAGCATTCATTTACTACAAGGTAGTGAAGGAAAGTGCCAGTTTAAGCACAGGAGTCGGTTCTGTGAGTGGTGAATGGCCGCATTTCAGTGGGCTCAGAGTGTAAGCTCCTCAATGTGACTTTATTCTACATAAATAATAGATAAATTTAGATTTAATGGTGGCTTTAATGATTATTATAATTTGTTCTCTTATTATTTTGTGTGATTACCACTTTTTTTTAAAATATTTTTTCCTTTAATAGAAGATTTGCTAGTGAGCCAAAGCATCTTAAAAATTTTGCTTTATTGTGTTATGGACTTTTAAAAACGGGAGTCGGAGTTGCTAGTAGCAGAAAATCCTAGAGACGTGTTTGTTCAATTTTTCTGAAGGAAATTATTTAGCAAGTAGAACATTTGTCTTGCACGATGCTTATCAGAGAAGACAGAATTTTAAAAAATTACACATTGAAAAAATAACATCTGATTACATACAACGTGTTCTGCCAGATATTCTGAGACAGCACCAGAAGGCACCACATTTCAAGTGGCAACAGCATGTCACAGAAATATCTGGAAAGTCTCCTTTTCAGTAAAATGTCTGTTTATCATGCACTTGTTACCAAGCTGGCCTGTTTGTTTTTACCTTAATTTCCCCATTCCTCAATCAGTAGGTACATTTTCACTTTTTGGATCGACTCTGATTTTCAGTGATTAAAGAGCATAAACAAGCATAATAGAATTTGTTTAAATTAATTCATTCCTACAGCAGATATATTGATCTCATTGATTCATATTGATTTCAGTCCCTTGTTCTCATGTACATAAAAAACCATCTATTTCCACCCCTTCTTCACCTGCAGTGCTGCTGCTGGTGAGTTAACAGGCTGATTTAAAGGGAGATACAGAGTGTCTGGGGAAGGAGTAAGTAAAGGGCTTGTGTTGTTTGTTCTCCTGTATGGCTGGCTTGACTGATGTAGGCTTTCTGTGTATCCTCAGGCATATTCCTTAGCGTGTTCGTGCTTGAATGCCCTGTCTGCAAATGGGATAATAATATGTCTTCTGTCTATTTGGACGGTAATTTCCATGTGACAGAAACTGGGTCTTACGACATGTTAGTACAGAATCCACCGGTGTGATCCACTAATTAATGGTTCTTTAAATGGGTGGCAAAAAACAACCTGTAAAAATATGAAAAATTAAATGTTAATTCCTCAGCTGAAATCACAGTACAAACAAATTTCACATATTTGAACAAATGCTTTTCTTCTCCTTGGCAATAGGCCTCACTGGTCAAAATATGACAGATTTGGCAAAGTCTGTTAACATCACCTTTGAAAGGAAAGCTTGAGTGCCTCTGGAGCCAAACAGAAGCTATTCTGCATATAGGTTATTCTGCTACGCATATAGCATTTCCTTGAGGTACGTAGATGGAGGCAGGAGGAACAGGAGAGGAAGAGGAATTGCTGAAACTCTGAAACAGCCTACTTTCTCACCTCCAGCAATTCTTCTTCCACGCCTGTTTCCCCATACCTAAATTGGGGCAAGGCAGAAGACAACAGTTTCACTTGGGTAGTGTATGTCTGTTGAATTTTGAAAAAACACCTTTCCAGATCTTTAAGCTGGTGTTCAGCTGTACCTCAGAATACCCTGTATCCTGAGAAGGGGCTTCTTGAGCTGTTGATGATGGGAAGAAGGTGGAAAGGGAGTTGACTTCATTGTCCATTGTGTGTTCAGCTGTACGGATGCGATGAGACCGCTAGGCTGCAGGACTTGGTGGAGGAATCTGAGAACAAGACCGGCAGATGAAATCAGTAGAGATGGAGTTGGCAAACAAGGAGTTGCCTGCAGAATGGAAAGGGAAAATGGGAAGAATTGCAGACAGGAGAAAAAGACACATTTTACAGGATTTTTACACTGGCATCTCAGTTCTCTCATCCAAAGAAAATGAACTGTTGAACTTTCTCCTGTTCACCCGCAACTAACCCTTACATGATGAAATGACAGTGCTGAGGCAAATTATTGTAGGCTGAGAAAACAGTTTCACTAAGCAATAGCAGTGATTTCAGCAAGCTGTGACATTTGAAAACGCAGGCTAGCCTGTCCTTTACTTACTGGCAGTAGGGATGCCCTGTTATATTTAATAGGTAACATGTTCAGTAGCTGAGAGTGACCAAAATAGTAAGGGAAGCTTCAACTGTTGGGGCACCTTTGAAGTTTGAAAAAGTGTGGGACTTGGGTGATAGGATGCATGAAAAAGAGAGCGGAGACAAGAAAAAATATCCCCTTAAAAGAAACTCATGTCCCCAGGCAGCTTTTAGCCAGCAACAGAATAATGTTTATGTATCTGTGAAACTCTCTACAAGACAGGACCTTGCTGTACAAACCCCATTGCTAACAACAGTACTGTTTTAAGACACCACCTAGGTGAAGAATCCTCACTGCCCTATTTTTAGCACTGGAAATTCAAAAGATGATGTGAGTGTTTTGAAGGACAGCTCTTCTGGCTAGATGCCGATCCCACATTATATGGATTTTTGGTCATTTCAGTCACCACCAAGAGATCAGAGTGTGACATCTTGAAGAACCAAACACTCGGCAGCCAACAACAGAGGGTTTGTCACCACCAGACCAGTTCTGATGGTTCAAAAAAGAACCCCACATTTTGCATCAATGAAGAGCAAATCTTTCACTGGCCTTGGGATGTACCTGCATTGCACAGGTAAGTGCACACTGTAGAGGCAGAGTAGGCAAACTAGTCTGGGCACCAAAATCGTGGATCTATGTATAAATGCGCTTGTTTAAATATATTTCCAGTACTTCTATCCTGTGCTGCTCAGTTGTTTAAGCCACTCTGAAGTACCGAATCTTTTACATCTCGTCATTTCACAGTCGCAGACATCTGGTAAACTCCATCTTTACTATGGAACTATGCTATTTTGAGGTCATGTGTTTCAGTAAAGGATTCCTAGTGCATTTTGCTCTTTGCTTCTGTGTGGATTTAGAGTTCTCAGAGTTAACCAGACAGCTCTCTGCATCTGGCTGAGGCACAGAAACAGTGGGGCAATGAATTCTAGAAAAATTAATCCATGGGAATGGATCATGAAGGGTAAAGGGAAGTAGAAAGGAGGCTGCAAGTGAGTGGCCTTACAAAAAGGGAGTTTATAGGAAACAGTGGAATTGGCAGTTTCCTAAAGAAATGCTGTGAAGCACAAGCACACACCACTGTAGTGCAAAAGGAGGACAGGAATTTTAGTAAGACCAGAGTGCCTCAATCATTAGCTCTCCTTTGATCTCAGCATAAGAAGGAAACATGCAGAAAATGAAATATAGGTCATGATACTAAGGAGTTATACTAAAATGGTAATACAAGCCTTTATGATGGAAATTACACTGTAAGTTAGCAAGAGAAATGAAATGCAACGAGGGATATTTCTGGAAATATAAAAGTAAAAAGAAGGAGTTCAAGCTCAGGTGGTATACAATACCAAGAAGTGACAGGAAGCACCAGTGAAGGAGAAAGTAATATTTTTTCATTCTCTTTTAATATACCTAACTGCAATCAAATAACTAACAAATTGTTGTCTACATAAGGAAAAATGCCTGTCTTGTGTATGAATTACATTCTCCCTTTTTAGAACTTTTTTAGACTCTTGTGGTCATTCAGAAGTCTTGTTTCTTCCCCCAGCATGCAGTTTCTGAAGATGTAGGACGTGCTTTTGTGTTTCATCATCTAGGTTATTACTGAAATATTTAATAATACTACATTGGGTCAGGTCTTCTGGATAGGTGTGTGGCACTATCCTTGGTTTTGTCAATAAACTACTGAAAATCACAAGTCCAGTGTTCCCACCTGGACGGCCCTGCTCCTGCTTTAGCGCTGCCCTCTAACATAACAAGATGAACTAGCCCGTTTACAAGTGCATCATGAAAGACAGTATCAGATGCTTTGCAAAAATCGAGATATGGAATGCATACTGCTTCCTCCTACTCAAATGCCTGTTAATGGATCATAGGAGGAAAATATTTTGATTTGACACAATTTGTTCTTGGAGAAGAACATATTGGTTGTCAGTTACCTCCTTGTTTTCTTCCAGGTATTTACAAAGAGTTTAATTATTTAATACTTTTTCCAGAAAATGAGGTTGGAGTGACTGATCTTTTACAATTCTCTACTCTTCCTTTTTTCCCTTTTTAACATATTTATCCTCTTCAGTCTCCTGGACTTCTCACCTGTGAAGTGCTGACAGTAACCACCAATGCCTCTGAGGCTGCTCGCCATGTGCTTTACAACAAATGTTGTCAGGCCCAGCTGATTTAGTCCAACCTAACCAAGTAATTTCTCACCTTTTCTTTCTCTATTCAAACCTGACTATCACAAATAAGTGGATCTGGAAGAGCAGTACTGGTGTGGGAGCTTTGTGTGGGTAGTGGAAATGCAGCTTTGACATCCTAGCTGTATTGGCTGCACCCTCTTTCTGACTTCAGGAAAGCAATCTATGCCCACAGAGGTGTGCCCACAAACCCTCGGGGTTTTTACAGCGTGAGTGGCAGAGGTTTCTTAGGGCCAGTGGTGAAAGCTAACTGCCTCTCCGTTTCGGGGCAGCGGGATCATGCATGACCAAAAGGTGTGTGAAAACCTGGCTGTTGCCAAGCTTGAGATTCAGAAGCTGATTTGGATAGCCAGGCATTTCCTACACAGGGACTATCTTTTTGTTATCCTGCCTGTCTCTCATCACTCTGTGGAAACATCATAAATGTAAGACAGCAAATAGGCTTATGAGCATTAGGGGAAAATAAAAAGTTTCTTATATCCTGTATGAGGGGAAAGGAAACCAGTAGTGTTTAGCATTTTGGTGGTGAAGAAAAAAACCCGTTTCTGTGTCTTGTGCGTGTACTGTGGTACACAAAGTGGCTTTGTGCATCAATTAAGGTAGCATGTTTTCTGGCCAAGGAAATCCAGCTGTGGTTTGTGGGACTGCCTTTCACAGCACTGCTGGTTCATTCCCACCTGAAGCCCCCAAATTGATGAGGTGGTGGGCGCAGTGAATTCGGCTGCCGAACACCATCGGGCTGGAGGGGGCTCTCCCGCAGCGCCATGTGAGACGGGCGGCTCGCTGGGGTGCGAATGTGAGCTGGCAGGTTGTGAATCCCCCAAACTGCCTTCATGCAGGTGGCACACACTGCCAGTGCACTGAGATAAGCACAGGGACGGAATGCTGCAGATGTTCCCTCGGCTCTCAACCCTGAACTGGCCACCCACGGGCTGACTGCGGCTGGCCAGGCACTGCAGGGCTGTGCAGCAGCCCTGTCCCTGAGGGCACATCTGGCAGCTGCCTGCCCTCAGGGACAGCGCTCAGCATGCCCCCTGCATCGGGAAATCCTGGATGCACTTAGCCAGCAAGACACTGGCACCATCCCACAAGCTCCTCTGGGATGCTGGGGGCCCCTAGCCAGCAAGGTC
Organism: Falco rusticolus; assembly: GCF_015220075.1. Taxonomy (NCBI): domain Eukaryota; kingdom Metazoa; phylum Chordata; class Aves; order Falconiformes; family Falconidae; genus Falco; species Falco rusticolus. Next base: position 7,198,468 of record NC_051196.1, read on the forward strand.
TGGCCTTGCCTTACCCCTCTGGTCCAGGGACAGGTCCCAGAAGATGCCATGAAGACCCCTGTGATGGTCTCAGGCAGCTCTCCGCAAAGGGCACGTGACTGAGGTTGTATACACATGGGGCTTGCCAGCCTCCAGGGAATGCTCTGGTGTGGACCCATACTGCAAGGAAGATGGGTGGGTGGTGACCACAGCAGATGGAAAGAGGTTTGCGGTGTCAGGAACTGAAGGCACCACACTTCACGGTGCCGCACAGACATGGCCACTCTGTTCTGGAGGGCCCTTGCACTGAACAGCAAGGGATTGCCATCTGCCCCAAGCTTGATTCTGCCGCCTGTCACAACCCACGGGCGTTCCCCTAGCTACTCACTTCACCTGGAAAGAGACGGAAAAAGTACACTCTCTTTTCCAATAGAGTAAGGGTCTTCTTGCAGGTAGTGATTTAGAGGTGATTTCTGGAGAAATTTGCTCTTGGGGTTGCCTTCACATTTTCTAGAGTCTATGGGGAATGTCTAGTACTAGTTTGGGGTTGTTTCCTGCTTCTTTTTTATCCTAGCAAAATCACAAAGTAAATATAGAAATAAATACAGATGTAAAAATATACAAATACATAGCGTCTAAAATTGCTTGCTTTGTTAGACGATTGCCTGAATGCCTGGGTGTGCAAAACCTGACCTGCTCTACTAAAGGACTGACGTTGTGCAAAACCTGACCTGCTCACTAAAGGAATGATGCTGTGCATTTTGTAAGAAAAAAAAAAAATTTGCCCACATGTTGATTGTTCAGTGCAGTTATGTAAGTGTTAGGGAAAACATATACCATCACGAACTTAAACAATCTTGTCTAAAAATTGTATTCTACACAGTTTGTTTTGCTCTTTTCTCCTGGGATGTTACTGTTTTGTAATTACTACTGGGTATAAACACATCTGAATTGCTAAAGCAATCATAATAATTAACAAAAATTGACAAGCCTATCTTAGCAATTAGAGCAAAAAACCAGGGTGGACATAGTATTTTTCCTTTGTGGATCAATTTCAAGTCTCAGAGCAAATGATGCATTTTTAAGTGTTTACTACAGACTGCTTTACTGGAATAGGTAGATACAAAAATAGATGAACATTTAAAAAAGCTATAGCTACTTGGCTGAAAATAGTTTTACTTCTTACTCAGATAGAAACTAGTAAGTGTGTCTGAGGAGAAATGGCTTATCTTTTCTTCTAGTTTCTGGGTGCTCATTAGAAGTATAATAACTAGTTCACTTTTTTTTTAGACACAGGAAAAATTCTTGCCTGTTTTATTCTGAATTAGGTCTTTCTTACATTCCTATCCCATAGAAAATCAAATTGTTTTTAAGTTTTCTCCTGAGTTTCTTGCTTTAAGGCTTTGAGAAAGGCAGTTTCCTCCCATCTTATGGTCAGCAGTGGCGTTCTTGGTGGGAACTGCAGCACATCCATCTCCTTAGGTCACAGTATCCGCACGGTACAAAGGGTGATATTTAAGGCCTATTTGAGCAAGGTAAATAAGTGCCACCATTAGGTACACATATAATCCTAAATTAGTGAAATAACTCAGTGTTAAAGTTACCTACCATGCTGACTCATGTCCCAAAGATTTTTGTACCTTTTTTCCTGTGAGAAGTCTGTGAACAAATTTTCTTTTAATTAAGCTATTACGTTCTCACAGAGCACTTTTTAACTTTCAATATGTCACTTACTGCATACACGTCTTCTAACCTTCCAAACCCACATCTTTGCCAGGCTGCCAATGTAAAATGAGGTTCTGGATCTTTCCCCGAAGCACTTCCTGAAATCTTTTTTTTCCTGTCATTATATAAAGTGCTATGGTGCTCTTTCTTTTAAGCTTGCCATCTGGATGTCATTCTTGATTTTGTCTCTTTTTAAATATGCATATTCAGGCTAGACCTGAAATGACGCAGCTTCTTTCTATGTAACGGTTCTAAAATCTGTACTTCTTTTTTCCAGCTGCTTCATCAGAACTTTGGTCATGTCTTCATCATCTCAAGTCTCAGTATTTCAAGTTTTTCCCCTCTGTTATGAAACCCTGCATTTTCTGCCTCCCTAGGGATATGCAAACTGGTGCTGCAAAATTTATTTTCCTGACTGCGTGGACCTCACAAAACCCCTTTTGAGTCACCTCAACCTGCCACCTCCTATCAGTCACAAGTTTCTCGTCTTCACCTTTTAGGCACTTCACCACTCAGTCTTTCCCAGGTTAGGTGATCTTGAAACCTGGAATGTGTTGCATCTTCATCTCCCTGTCTTTACTCACATGTATGCCCCTTGCTCCTGAAACCAAGGCTCATAGCAAGTGCTGCTCCTGCGGGAAGACAAGGTGCTGAGTCTCTGCCAGAGCGCAGGGTGCAGGCAGTAGATACTGGCACTGCCAGGGCTGGTGCTGCCCTGGCTGCCCTGGTGCCCTCCTCTGGAGGTTCCAGCTTCTGCCTCTTGACAGCATGGGGAGTACGAGACCATCATTTCCATGTATAAAATTACTATTACACATAGATGCTTGAGCACCCAAGGTTTTAGACTATAACACCTCTGTACTTGAGAACTTCTCTCTCTGCTTATGTTTATACAACAGAAAGAAAACAACTCTTACTGGGATCTTTGGGTGAAGTCATAAAACTACAAAAAAAAAAAAAAAAGAAGCTATTTATTAATTGCCATCCGTCTCTTGTTTTTTCTGTGATCACTACCTTGTGCTTTGCAAGAGTATCACTCTATTTATGAAACTGAATTTCATTGCCAAAAGTATCAAATGCAAAGAATTTCACAGTAATAGGTTCTTGCAATAGTCTTTTTTAATGTAATGGGTGATTGTGTTAGTTGGTTTAATCCTTTAACATATCAGTGCTGTTTAAAAAACCAAGATTTTCTTGTAGAATTCACAGATTGGATAACCATGCCAGTGAGAATAGCTATTTAAAAGGAAGCATAATGATACTGAAACCTAAAAAAATGTTAAGGGAAAATAAAGATGTTTGGTTTTCTGTGTATCTTTAAACCAAAAAATCAGATATCCTGTTGCAATAGTTTGTATAGATTAGTTCTTAAAACTCACTTGAAATCTGCTTTCCATGTCACTGGCATCCCTGACAGTGGAGTTTACTCGTCTCTATACTAATAGCCAACTATGAGATCATAACTGTATTTTTATTTAAAAACACCCAATACTTTATAAACTAGCAGGAGTTTCACTTCATCGTAGTCTGTACTTTTACTTTTTCTTAAGCTAGAGGACATAATTAAGGATTAGGAGAAGACTTGTCCTGCTGGCTGAATGCTCCCACAGGTTCCTGCTCCTGACAGTGCCCAGTAAGTGATTCACAGGCGAGAGCACCAGAACCAGGACACGTGGGAAGTGACCCATTTCTCACAGCCAACCCGCCTTCAGGCTCCCAGAGTTTTAGAAACTTCCCAAATCAAAACAGTGTCCCTGACCACGGTGCTTAGTAGCTGCTTTATGCTCTCTGACTTTGTCTAAGCTTTTGTCGCTTGGGTGCAGTTTTCTTTTCCACAGCCCCGTGTGGCAGTGACTTCCACAGCTCCATGTCTGTGTCTGCGGAAAACAGCATGGCTTTTTGTTCATTTGAACTTGTATCTTCAGACTATCACTGGGCGTCCCTCAGTTCTCCTATTTTGAGACTTTCTCTGCTCAACTCCTCTGTGCAGCATAGAGCGTTACAGACCTCCCACTCACTTATCTCCTTTGCGAACTGGAAAGGCTTCGGTTTGTTTCCTGTGTGCCGAACGCTCTTCCCTCCAGTGAGACAGAATGGGTGTTGAAAGGTGTTATTCATTATGTTGATTTGGGGTTTATAGTTTTGCTTTTTTAAATTTAATTGTAAAGTTTTTGCAAGAATTACAAAGTTCAGCATGACAAATTAGGAAACGGTGGAATGAAGATTACGGGTACATGGCTGATTTATCCCCGTGTGTATACATGGTATCACGTTAGTTCTTAATTAGCTCCACAATAGGTTATCGCACTGTGGACCCCTGTTCGCCGCAGTACTGCCCAGCCGGGTCTGCGGCAGGGCGGTGGGTCCTGTGTGGGGACCCTCACCTGGCCCAGCGCCGAGCCGGAATGCATGCTGCTTGTGGGAACTCTGTGTTTCTTGGGCAAATAAGCAGCAGGCTGCCCAGATTGCTGTCCCTGCCTCCCCACATGGCTCCAGGGCTGTGCTGGGCAGGTCCCTTCAACAAAGCTTGCATACTGCTGCTGGTTTTGTTATTTTCTAGGTAGGAGGAATGTCTCTACGTTACAGACTTGTCGTGTGACTCTGCCATTCAGGAACGTGGTAGCAACCAGTGGTCGTTCCATGCTGGCAAAAGGCTGTGTGTATGTCTGCATACACGTATGTAGAATTATTCCTACGTGATTCTGTGGTTATGCATCTTTTCAACAAGGGAGAGGGAGAGAAGAAGGAATTACCTGAAAGTAACTCTACAAGCAGAAAGTTCTGCTTGTCATAGGTGCAGTGGCCACCTGTCTCACACTTCGGGTGCCCAGAAGCACAGCGGGCAGCAGGTGATTAGGGTCAGCCCTGCGAGCAGCCAGCCCGTGGCCAGGGCAGCAGCGGTTTGAAGGACCAAGGGGGGTTCAGACGCGTGGGGCCGTTGCACCCAGCACCGGGGGACACTCGGGGCACGGTGGCCTTGCTCTGCATGGCCTGAAGGAGCGGGGAGCCCCTCCGCAAGCATAGCCCCGGGAGGGCCCATGAAGAGCAGGCAAGGGCTGAAGCCTTCGGCACTGTTTTCCCCCGTTCCCGCCGGGCAAACCCATGCCCGGCAGAGCGATGCTTTGGCTTTAAACCCGCTGTGCCTCGGTGCACCCTCCCGTGGGTGTGCAGGGGGCTGATGAACGCTGGCGGGCACTCGGGCGGCGGAGGGCCCGGGACAGCCCCCGCACCGTTCGTCATCACTTCGGTAGCGCCGTTTGGCGGGAGAGCGCAGGGGAAAGGGCCGGCCCAGGGGCTGCCCCAACCCGCCCGTTACAAACAAAGGGCTGTGGTGCCGAGAAGCGGGACCCCGCTGCCCGCCGCCGCCTCCCGCCCGGCGCCCTGCCCGCTGCCCTCAGTACGGCCGGGCCGGGCCGCGCCGCGCTGCCCTCTGAAGTGGCGGGGCGGGGCGGACAGGCTCCGCCCTACATTAGCATACGGCCGGGCCGGCCCCGCCCCTGGCGGCCATTTGTAGCCGCGGCGCCCTGGCTGCGGGGGCGGGCGCTCCCTCCCTCCTGCACCGCGCGGCGGGGCGCTGCCGGCGGCGCTACTCGGCGGAGCGTAGGGGCGGCGGGGCCTGCGGCTGCTCACCCAGAGGGAGCGGGCGGAGAGGGGCGGCGGCGGCGGAGATCGAGGACCCGGACCCGTTCCTGGACACGGCGGCGCTGCCGCGATCGGCTCTGCTCGGCTCGGCTCCCCCATGGCCGCGGGCTGCAGGGACGGCCCGGGGCAGGAGAAGTACCGGCTGGTGGTGGTGGGCGGCGGCGGCGTGGGCAAGTCGGCGCTCACCATCCAGTTCATCCAGGTGAGGGGCCGCGGCGCCTGGGGGGGGTGGGGGGGCAGCCGCTCCGCCCGGCCGGGGCCTGGGCGCTGCCCGGCGCGCAGCGCGGGGGGGGGTCGGGGCCGGCGCGGCGGGCGGCAGCTCCCGGAGGCGGCGGGGCTCGCCGGGCAGGGGAGCGGGGCAGCGGCGTGACCTTGAGGGGCCCGGGGCGGCGGTCGGGGCGCGGCGCGAACCCCCCGGGAAGGTTCTGGAGGGCGGGAAGCGGCGGCCGCCGCCCCCGGGCCCCTCAGCCGGGGCCCTGCGCCGCGCGGCTCTGGCGGCCGGCGCCGCCGGGGCGGGGTTGCGGAGCGCCGGGGCCGCGAGCGGGCGGCCGGGGGCGCCGAGGCACTGGGACCGGCGGCCTCCCGGTTCCGCGGGCGGGTCCGGCCCCGCGCTCCGCCCGGGAAGCGGCAGTGGCGGCGGGCGGCCCCGTAATAGCCGCCCCGGGGCCGAGCCGGCGGCGCAGCGCGGGGCCGGGGCTGCCGCGGCTCTGAGGGGAGAGGGGCAGGCGGCTGGGCAGGGGCTGGCCGGGCCCGCCGCGCCCTCGGCTCCGGCTGTCGGTGCTCCAGCTCCGAGGCCGTGGAAGTTCTTCCCTGCTGGCTTTCCGCAAAGCCCGTGTCGGGGCAGGCACATGTGGGCGCACACGTACGTGCAGGCAGCGCGCAGCGGCCCGTCAGGCGCCCCCCGCGCCGCCCGCCCTGGCCCCTCCGGTGACTTTCCCCTCCCGCCCTGTTGCTTCGAGCGTTCCTGCCGGCGCTGTGGGAGCCTTGGCCATCCACTGCCTGTCCGTGGTAGAAGGAGGAGACAACTCGTGGCCTTCCGCTTGCTGGTGCTGCCGACTCCAAATCGGGAGAGAGCGGCTGGTTTGCTGGGGCTCCGGTTCTGCCGGGGAGAGGCCAGGGTGAGAGCTCTGCCTGACCTGCCCCTGCTGTGCTGGCGGAGATGATGCTCTCAGGCTGTTAGAACAGGTGATCTGATAGCAAATGGGCTGTTTCTTCACTTCAGATGTTCTTAGCTAACACTCACATCCATGTGTTCCTTAGCTGCAGTATTCTGTTGAGAATTTAAGCTCTGCAGCATGGAGTGAGTAACAACATAGAAGATGATGCTTTCAGATTCTGGCTAAGGACTGGATAACCGAGTGCTTGGAAGATCCAGTATCGTACAGGACATTGTGACACTCGAGAATTAGTTCTTTATAAATTAGCTTGAGCAGGGCATTTGAGATGGGACAGAAATACGTGTGGTACAGGTGCCTTGTTTGTGGGGCGTGTAGGTGGCTGGCCAGATGCGAACAAGATCCTGACTCACTGGCCTGTTTGAAGGTGATGGGGCTAGAATAACTGCAATCCTCTCAGTGTGTCGATTGAATTCCTCATTGCTTGTATACAGAAATAATTGCTGTGGTTGGCTGAAGTTGGCTTACAGTGTCATTCACTCAAACACAGTACTGCTGCTTTAGATGGCATTGCCCGTGTCTTTTTGTGGGCATCTAAACTGGTTGTGACACTGGCATGTGCATCTGGACATGGCTTCGGTTCTGAGATGCTTCTGTCTTGGGAGATGTTGCTGAATGGATTATTGGAGTCCCTGGTGATGTTACAGGCTTTTGGATAATTTTAACATCACAAGAAAAACCCCAACAGAGCTGTAATTTTTATTAAAGATACAAGGAGGGGAAAACAAAAAAGTGAAGTTCATGCTTGATGACTTGGTACATCCATTTATTTTAATAGCAGTAAGGTTCTGCCAAGTACTGGATAACCGAAGTATTTGAGTGCTGGTAGAAATTAGTTCTTTAAACTAAAAGCTTGAGTTACATCCCTATAGAAGTAAAAGTTTTGGCTCAAGTGCTGTGACTAATGCCTGTCTTCCAGCAGATACCTGCAAAAGAGGAACCTGTGTCTGCTTTGTCACGTATAAGGATCTCTTCCAATTACTAGCAGAAAAAGAAATAGTTCATTGTGAAAGAGTGTTGAGGGAACAGCACTGTCGTGTTAAGCTGACATGTTGAGGGTGAATTTTTCAAAACAGCTTATTGTCACTTTGCATTAAGTTATCTACAGCTTTTTGCCCTCTCAGCTGCTTTATCTTGAGGTGAAATCTTGCTATCACAAAGTGATGTTTAGCAGAAAATTCAACCTTCTAAAAAAAAAAATATGAAAAATAGCTGGGAAATAAAGACCTTCTGAGAAGAACCTTGGGTCCTGTAGAAAAGAGGTATTTTTTTTGTATTCGTTTCCATGCTTGCTGTGCAGTTACAGACAATAGGAGAGGAGGCTTGGTCTGTTATTTATATATCACAGTATCTTCCTGAGCTTTTAAAGCTGTGATGTTATCAAGTGTGTGTGATGCCATGCAACCATTTGTGTAGTTTCTGTACAGCAAGTGTATTGCTAAATACGTTGTATTTATCTTAAGACTGCATAGGAACTGCTCCAGATTGTTTTAAAATTGATTACAAGCAAGTCACATGCTTCATTTTTGGAATTTCTTAGGATTAAGTGACAAGCTTGTAGTTGCTTCCACTAAAACATGGATCAGTACTAACTCTTGCCACATGACAAATATTGATGTCAGTGAAGGATTTCCGTTCTCTTTTTGCTTCTTTATTGCTTGTGATGAAAATGTGGCTGTTGCCAACTCGGTTTTGAAGCTTGGAAAGGAAAGCTTATTCTTACTGATACTTGCAAACATTTGCACGCTTGGTCTTGCTTTCCTTTAATCCTCTCTTTAGTTTTCAGTGAATCAGTACTCAAGTACAGTTATTCTTGCTTTTCCTTCAGTGCTGCTGATTATTTTCCAGTAAACAAGACTGTTGTGATAGGATATTATGGGGAAGCATGTGCTGTGATTTCTGTTCTGTCTTTGAAAGATGAAGAGGGATTCATATTTGAAAATGGGAAGACTCTTCCTTCATTTCAGATGAAATAAATGCAAACATGAGGAACTGAGGATGTAAGAAGAACCAGTTTGTCTTCTTTCTTTTGCCAGCTTTCTGGGATTTGTGCACAGCGCATCCTTTCCAGCCTTGTTTAGGTGTTGGTGGGGAAACGGAGAGCATTCATTCTTACAAGAGTAGTCGTGGATGAGATTGGACTTGTTATGGTAGTGATCAGCACGTAAAGCGCTCCTGTGCGTGCTGTGCTGTGTGCCGGAGTATCAGTTCCTGAAGATTGTTGTGCCACAATCTGAGCTGAAACAACAATGTTTTTGTAAGGAAGCTGAGTGAGCAAACTTCTGTCATACAATGAAAGCTCTTTCACAGACTGGATCCAGCATCGTTGTGCTAAATTAGCGCGGTGCAGTAGGAATGGTACATGAGATGTAACTGGTCACTTGTGTAAGATTGCTTGTGATCTTGGGTTCACCTTTTAGAAGTTCACCTAACAACTTGGAGAAACTTCAGAGTACGAATTAGCAGATCAAAGCTTTCAGTGGTTGGATGATTGGTGTATTCCTCAAAATTCTTCCTCTGGGGAGATAAACACAGCTCAATACTGCTTTTGGTGGGCCAGGATTTCATCCTGGAAATATAATATAATTTCCTTTAAATCAGGATATGATAAATGAACTTACTGCTGTTGAGAGGGTGCACTGTTAAGACAGGAAGTGAAGACATTCTGATTGCAGAGGGGAGTTGATGAGATCCGTTGCAGCTAGAAACTTTAGGAAAGCAGCCGTGAATGGTAGTTCAGCATTACACCACGGTATTTTGTAAAACTCTAAGTGACAGAACTGAGCGTGCCTGCTCTTATTTAAGACATACACGAATAATCCATCATGCTCACATCCCAAGAGGCAGAAAACTTCTAAAATGCATTGCAGCCAGTTAACTGGCCTCTTAGCAGGCTGAGGTATTTGGGAGTATGAGCTGTGCAGAGCACACAGCTGTTGCCACAATAGCTTTTCTCCAGCTGTCATGCAGAGGTCTGTCACAAAATACCCCACATTCCCTTCTAACTCAGCCCTTTGTAATATTCAGGTTTCCTTGCTCAAAGGGAGTACAGCCTAGCAAATACCTAATCACCCTCTGCAGTTTTTTGTACCCTGCAGTTGCCATTTACTTCATGCTTTTTTTTTTAATTAAACTGAACAACGTATAGCTAGTTTTAGCAGTATACAGCAAGAAAGCAACTAAAGTTTTATTTTTTCAAATCTGCACTGCAAAATAGTGGATGTGTTTGATCAGAATTGTTAAAATTTGTCATACTGTTTTTCCTTTTCGTAAAGCTATAGTGCTGCTTTTGTGACAATGACAGGTGTATTTTTGCATACTGAGTAGACTTTGGTGACTTACAAGAATGTTTCAGTTAATAAATGTCACTAGAACCTGAGATGGTATTGACTGGATGTAACTCAGTGTGGCTGAGTCGAGCTTAGTTTGTCAATCAGCTTCATGTTAACTATGGTAATGCATGTGCATGTCTGAAACTGATAAAACAATCTAATATAAAATGTATCTAGGGGTTTAGTGTTTGGCATTTTTTTCCTAGTTTACTGATTTCGTGCTGTGTTTACAAGCTTAATTCTTACTGCCAAATTTGTAAGATAAAATATTTTCCCTACTGCTCTTAAAATCTCAGTAACAATTTCTGATTGGAGCTGAGCTTACTGTTCTGCTAACTAGTAAATAAAATGAGTTGGATGTAGATTTGTTGACTTGTTGATGCTTTAATGTTAATATCAGACACTAGTCTGAAAGCAAGCATATATAGCTTGAAGATGGGTGGTGAGCAGCTGTTCATACTTTTTTTTTCCCCTTTTTCCTTTTCCAAGCTGCTACTTTCACGAGACTGTTAGTTCTCATTAACTAGCAATAAAGCTAAAGGTGGGTTATCTCAAAGTACCTTTTATCTCTGATATAGCTGTTGGGCAAGAAAATAGCTTGTTCGGAATTTTATGGTAAAGCCCTAAAACAGTAGTAAAGCAGATTGAAAAGCAACAACTGAAAAGGCAGCTGGTGTTTGAGCTGGCATGCTGGATGTTTGACAGACCCTGATGTCTTAAGTGTACCACTTTTGTATGCTAGACTTGTGGAGTGTGCAAATCCCTCTGCAGTTCCTAGGTATTCTGACTAACCGTTGCTGACCGTCGGAAAAATGTTCTTCAAGTAGGCGCATAAGAAAAATCAAAGGAATAAAATGCCATGAATTCCAGGCTGCAGATTCATGCAGGGCTACGCTGGGACTGGTATGCTTACATTTTGATAAAGCGTGGGGCCTTCTTACGGCAAGTAGTACAGCGTAACGCAAGGTGACAAAAAACTGTTTAAGAGAGTGAGCAACTGATGGTTGGCATCTGTTGAGGTTAAAGGTGGGAAATAAAAATCCTAACCAGAGCAAAACAGTTGTGATACAGTCACCTGGAATAGTAAGTGCTGCTTGTTGCACTTCTTGTAAAACTTGAACTGCTCGGTTCCTTGCTTCCTAGAGCACTGCTACCAAACAAAAGGTTTGTCTTGCTCTGTTACTTTTAATTCTACAGCCTGGGAAATGTAGCAGATGACTTCAGGCTTAACTTGCAGGCAAGAAGGAAGCATTGGTTTGCATGTCGGTGTTGTGGTATACCTGGCGATGGTGTACTGCAGTGTACCTTAGCCAGCAGGGATGCTGTGTATTACTGTGTGTATACAGGGTAGAACTGAGCTGGGTTCAAAAACCAGCATAGATTTGGACTGGTGCTTAAATTGTGAGATACTCCTCATTCTGGTTTTGAAGAATGTACGGTCCCTTCCCAAAGTGAGATTTCTTTGGGATAATTTTAAACCATACTGTAGTCGGAAAGCACCTTTCTGTGTGTTAACTTGTAGCAGCAGTTGCTTATATAGCAAGTAAATATTGACGTACCTTTTGGTTATCAGGTTGACTTCTGCTGCCACTTGCACAAGGAGTACTGGCACAGCTTCCCGGATTACTGGCCGGCGTGCCCTATGCACTCTTGGGGATGAATAGGAGCCGCTGGCCCGTAGCCCTGTTCCTCCTTCCCATGCTAGAGGGAAGGGCTTCTGCTTCTGGCTTCGGCTGAAGCTCTGATTTCCAGTATTCAGTAGTGGTGGTAGAGCGTGGCTCTTATAAGTAGAGCCCTTGTGTTCAGAGAATTTTGAAGAACATGAATGGCTCATGTTTGTATACATCATGCAACCTGTCTGCATTTGCCAAAAGCATTACCGGCACTGAAAATGTTGTGACTGAGCTCCTTGATGCACCTGAAGATAAATACCAGTTTCATGAAGTGAAATTTAGCAGTCTTCTGGCTAGCTGGTAGGAGGCTGGGTTTTTTGCAGACCTTCCGAAATTGGTCGCTCTTTAGGTCTAGGCTGGTATGACACAAGCAGAAGACTTGTCCGTTGGTTCTGATGATTCAGGTGGCTTACCTGCCCTGGTTTGCTAGTCTTGTTTTCAACTGTGGCCATAAACACTGTTAAAGGAAAAAGTAACATCCAGGTAAAGGCAGCACTTATATACTGTAATTATAAATGTGTTCTATTTCAGGAAGTTAAATCAGAATTAAAACTGAAATCAAGCCTGTAATTGCCTTTTTTTTTTTAACTCTTCCCTGTTGCTTTGCATATAACATGTCCAAAGATGTTTGTCTTGGTTGATCAAAGTTCCATCCAGACTTTTATCAGAAGGCATAGAGTGAATGGTATTTTTGAATTGAAAAGCTATATTGTAAATAATACTGGTAGGCGATGTTTGCGTGGCGAATGGTTTGCCTTGCAAAGTTGCTGGAGGTTTGTTTTGAAATGTTGACAGATAGTAGTGGTAGCCTGTTACTACAGTTACAGAGTTGAGTTGGATCCTAGGTGAACTATTTCAGAGTAGTGAGTGAAACCCTTCTTATTTGTCTTGAACTGTATCTCTCTTAGTAAAGAATGAGATGCCCTGTGATTGTGAACAACTTTTTTTTTTTTTTTTTTTGCTTGGCTCTTTCGCCTTCTGCTATTTGCCATTGTTATGTTCTGTCTTGTGGCTTAAGTGTGGCTGCAGCTTGGGTCTGGGATAGCCTGTAATGTGCTCGTGGGAACAGGTAACACAAAAGAAAATACTTCTTTCCAGTCTTTCTTTCCTTTCTTTATAACTTAATTACTTGAAGTAGGTGGCAGACAAAAAGGATGTTTACTTAATCTTTGCCTTTTCTTACTTAATCTCCGATGATGACACACAATGCATATACTTAAGCTGGTCACATCCCAATGTGTAAACTGCCTGATAAGCAGCACTGCCTCTAGGTGGAACTTCCATGAGGTTAAAATTACTTCCTTTTTTAAAAAAAATATATAGATTGATTGCTTTTTATTAGGCTCCTTTTATGAGGGCTGGCTGGAATGCTGGGCATGGGTTCTTCATGGTTAAGTTGAACAAAGTCATGTATTGAAGTGCTTGATCTTGCGACTTAAAAGGGCATTGTTTGCAAGGCTGCCTGTCCTCAAAGCGAGGTCAGGGATCCTTATCTGCTGCTGGAAAGGGAAAGGTTGGAGAACTTGCTCTTTAGCTGTCCTAAGGTATATGCTGAACCTCCAGCCTGAGCGGGATGGGGTTAGGAAGACTGTAGTGCACATCTCTGGTTGTGTGGGGAAGTGCTGAAAGCTCTGCTTACAGGTGGAGATCCTGTTGGATGGGTAAGTTCTGTGGTGAATTTTTGTGGAGTACAGATGTGCTCACACAAAAGCTCACAACAGACTGTAGAGGAGAAGGCGTCTGGAACGCTTCCCAAAACCAGGATGGAAAGTGAGGGCTCTGTCCGTGACTGAGGACTGTGCTGAAGCTGTCGCAGGTTGGAGCAGCATGCTAGTGCTGCTGGAGAAACAGAAGAGCCTTGAATGTGAAGGCTGGTTGTTGGTTTGTTTCCTTTTCAGAAGGGACAACCGGTGAGGAGGCACAAGGCTAGGAAAAGGTTTTGATTCTTTTAAGCCTGAAGAAACAGGGCTTTGCTGTAACGGAAGGTTTAATTTGATAAGCTAGTACTACCAGTAAGGAAAAATGCTCAGCAGTCCCCAAGCTGCCACAGCAGTTTACTGCTGTGGCTGTTTACTCCATCTAGTTCACTGAAACTCCACAAGTGATCAGAGTTAAAAATAACCAGAGAATGTTTTTACCCGGGATCGGTTACTCTGTCTGGTTTGCCGTGCAGCTCTGCAAACAGCTTCATCTGGCAGTCGTGCTTGTTTAACCAGACCTGTACCAGCTTCTCAGCTGCGTCCAGAAAGTGAACTGTAGTTTCTGGTGAATCTAGATAGCAGTGAGTTCAGATGGTAGGAATGTATGCAGAAGGGC